>NC_044031.1:645594593-645901740 GCF_901765095.1 Microcaecilia unicolor | reverse complement strand
CTGTACCTTTCCTATGGAGGGATAGTGTTTGTTTGTGTGTGTCTGTGATGCTTGCACTGCTACTGCCTGTGTTGTACTGGTCCTGTGGTGGGGCAGTGTGTGTGTGTGTGTGTGTGTGTGTGCATGTGCATGAGGCATGCTTGCACTGCTGCCGCCTGTGCTGGGCCTCTCCTGTGGTGCGGCAGTGTGTGTTTGAGGAAAGCTGTTGTGTCTTACCTGCTTGGTAGTGACATACAGATCTTCTGTTTTCATTACTCATTTCATGTTACTGCATATTTAACTTGTCTTTACATGCAGCTCAAGGCAGGGTTAAATAATTTATTATTTATGTATTTATTTGCATTTAGCTCAAATCTTATCAGTAAGGAGTTACATTCACGTACTCTAGGTGCTGTGTTAATAAAAACATTAATAGAAAAAAGCATTAACAATAATATCTATAAAATTACTTTCTTATGCTGTAGCACTTTGTTATGTTGTAAGTTTGTCTTGTTTTATATTACGAATGTAACCTTGTGAGCCACTAAGAACTATGGATTACGATGGAATATACATTTTATAATTAATTAATAAAAGATAAAAAAATATTACATTTCAAGAAACATGATATACAAGTTATGCTGTAAAATTTATAAAACACTGGCTATTAAAAGCTAGAGCACCTGAAAGTAATAAATCAATGAATAAATAAATATCCTCACTGTGTTCAGTATATGAACTGTACTATATAACTTTACATTAAGCTGAATGGAGAATCTTCTGTAAAACAGAAGGGCCACAACCCACCTGCACACACCACACCTTCACACACCACAATGGCGTCTTGTTCATCGCTGCAGTTCACTGTGTGTCTGGAGCAGCTCAACAGATTCGTTTCATTTCCTTGACACTGGAGCGACTTGTTGATGAAGCTTAACTTGGATTCCTTCTCTGTCATAAAGTTCATTTGAGACAGGATTCCAATGGGCTGGCCACAACTCAGCTGCCTGCATAACACTGCCAGGTTCTCCATCATGTTCCAGCTGTCCTTGCACACCATCATCCAGGTGCCATTTAAGTACAGCTCTGGCCTGCCCACACATCTGCAGTTACTGCCAGAAAGCCTTATCTCCTTCTCATCTAGAAATGCACAAGACACATCAACAACATTTGGTTATGTGCACCATTGAAATAGCAGGCCTGTTTCTGATCTTCTCTGTCTTATGCAAAAAACTATGCGGCTGATTCTCGGCATTATTTAATGCTTCAGTTTCCTTCCCCTTATATAAACTGATTTATAAATCTGAATTAGAATTGACTTCCTCTTACCAAACAGCTAGATGGTGGAATATTCTTCTTTTAAATGTTCGCCATCAATCTTATTATTTGCTGTTTAGAAAATACCTTACAACTTAGCTTTTTAGTACGTGTTTATATAAGTAAGTGGTGATAGTGCTAACTTGATACTATTGTGATTCATGGGATATTCATTCTCTTTTGCATGATTGTGAGCCACCTTGATCCATGTATTGGTTTATGCAGCATATAACGACAATGACCTTGACTATCTTTCCCACAAAAATTCCATATGCTTATCCTGAAACCCATCCCCCTCCTGCCTCTTCTACCCTTGCTCACACCTCTCCTACTCCTTCACCCCTGTCCTTCTCTACCTACCTATCACTTTTGCTATTCTGTTATACTTTATTTTTATTTCTTTATCAACATCCTGTAATCCCTATTACTATGTAAGCCGCATTGAGCCTGCTTTGAGTGGGAAAGATGGACGCCCACCTTGTTTCGATAATACGGGTTGCCCCACCTCTTTACCGGGCCGTCCTGCGAGGATGCCCTCATGAAAACTTGGGCGCCCCGTTCGATTATGCCCCTGCATGTCTACTAGCACATAATTTGTAAGGGGGCTTGGCCATAAGCGTGTCAGGGTCATTCTGAAAAGTTGCACGTAGAATTATAGAATACGCCAGCCACAGTGCTCAAAACTTGGGCACCAGCATTTACACCAGGTTTCAGCAGGTGTAAATCTGGCGCCTAAAGTTTGGCATGGAAATCGGCACTAAGTGCAATTCTATAAAGGGGCATACATCCTTTATAGAATCGCTTTATGTGCCAATTTGTTTTGCACCAAAGTTTGAGTGTCATTTACTGAATCTAGCCCTTTGTCTTTATTTGTCTTTCCTAGTAAAGTAAACACGAAAACGTACAATAATAGAAAACCAAACACTGTTTCGCTATGAGAAAACTCAGGTGACTGCCTTAGCATGAGCTCAGAGACTAGGCTTAGACTTCTTCCCCTTTTTCCTCCTTCTGCTCCCTTAGGGGCCCTTTTACTAAAGGGTTGGCGCACAGCAACAGGCAGCAGGAGTCCAGTGTTACTTCTCACCTCCAGCCAGGGGCGTAGCCAGACTTCGGCGGGAGGGGGAGTCCAGAGCCCGAGGTGAGGGGCACATTTTATCCCCCCAGCACCGCCAACCCCCCCCCCCCCCCCCCCCCCCCCGGTTGCCATTTTTAACCCCCTGTCGCCATTTTTCACCCCCCCCCCCCCGCCGCCACCACCACCAACTTTGACCCCCCCCAGCACCAACCCTTTTGACCCCCTCTTCCCCATGCTGCCAACCCTCCCCCGCCATTAGGTACCTTTGCTGGCGGGGGTCCCCAACCCCCGCTAGCCGAAGTCCTCCTCTCCGGCGCAGCCGCGTTGCTGATCTGCAAGGGCAGGCTTCTGTTTCTGTGAGTCTGACGTCCTGCACGTACGTCAGACTCACAGAAACAGATGTACGTGCAGGACATCAAGACTCACAGAAACAGAAGTTTGCCCTTTCAGATCAGCAACGCGGCCGCGCCGGAGAGGAGGACTTCGGCTGGCAGGGGTTGAGGACCCCCGCCAGCAAAGGTACCTGACGGCGGCGGGGGAGGGGGGGTTGGCGGCAGGAGGGGGTCGAAAGGGTTGGCGGCGAGGGGGCCAGGGCCAATGGGCCCTCGTGGCCCCACATAGTGCCCCTGCCTCCAGCGCACGCCATTTCCAGCGCTACAAAAATATCTTCTACTTTTGTAGTGCCAGAGCTGACACTGCAGTAATCGGCCAGTGTTGCACGTTGCTCGGTTATTGCTTGATTAGCGCGGGAGCCCCTACCGCCATCTCAATGGGTGGCGGTAAGGGCTTCCCCCCCACCAAAAAAAATGGCCGTATGATAACTGTTTCACTTACTGCACGGCCATTTCTTTTCCTCCAAATGGACAGACTTTTACCTGCTGCAGTAAAACGGGGCCTCAGCACGCATCAAAAACAAATGCTGATGCTAGCACAGTCCTCCGTTTACTGTAGCTTAGTAAAAGGGCCCCTTAGTACCAAAGCTTTGGAGGATTCTGGGACCCTTATCAAACACAGGAACCCAGAGATAATATTTTTGCCCAAGGCAAGTAACAACATTGAAAATGCAATCAAAGCTCCACAGTTCTCACAAGCAGTGCTGTCCATAGTGTTAAATTGAAACTGGATTGTGCCTGCACCAGGAAAACTCTGGCCAGCATTCAATGGGATTTTTTGTAACTCTCATTGAGGTGGGCTGACCTGTTTCACATTGAATTCCATGAGGACGTTTCCCCATGCTCTGAATTACCAGCTAGTGATGGCAGTGACAGATACACACCTGAGGGACTTCCAGGTCTTCCATAGCTAGGGCAGTGTACTGCAAGAAGAGAAAATTCCTATTAGGAGAAAGCATTTAAGTTACTCTGTTTATAGAAAAGAACCTTTTTATCCTCTTTTAGAGAGCAAACATTATATATCAGCACTTGGCACACAACAATTCAAACAATTATATCCCAGTGGCGTAGCTATGTGGGGCCGTGGGGGCCTGGGCCCCCGTGGATTTGGCCCTGGACCCCCCTGCTGACGACCCTCTCGACCCCCCTCCCGCCGCCGCCAACCCTCCCCCACCACTGCTGTCGCCTACCTTTGCTGGCAGGGGACTTCAACCCCCGTCAGCAGAGGTCCTCTTCTTCCGGCACAAGGCTTCGTTCTGTTTCTGTGAGCCTGACATCCTGCACGTACGTGCAGGACGTCAGACTCACAGAAACAGAGTGAAGCCTTGTGCCGGAAGAACAGGACAAAGGTAGGCAACGACGGCAGCGGAGGAGGGTTGGCGGCGGGAGGGGGGCGAGAGGGTCGTCGGCAGGGGGGGGCAAAGTTGGTGGTGGTGTTGGCGGCAGCGGCGGTGGCGGGGGGTCGGCAATGGCAGGGGGGTCGGCGACGCCGGGGGGGGGGCTAAAATGTGCCCCCTCACCTTGGGCTCTGGACCCCCCTCCCGCCGAAGTCTGGCTACGCCCCTGTTATATACATAGCAAAATTGACCCCAGATGACCACATTTATTTTAGTCCCAACCCCCCACCACCACACACCTTCAATAAATAATCTCCAAAATGATCACATTCTGTGGTAAAGCTTCCAGCAAAATGAAGTGGAGGAGTGGCCTAGTGGTTAGGGTGGTGGACTTTGGTCCTGAGGAACTGAGTTTGATTCCCACTTCAGGCACAGGCAGCTCCTTATGACTCTGGGCAAGTCACTTAATCCTCCATTGCCCCATGTAAGCCACATTGAGCCCACTATGAGTGAGAAAGCACAGGGTACAAATGTAACAAAAAGAAAAGGTCCCAGAGTCATTAGTACACAATTTAAAAAAAAAAAAAAAAAAGTCAGATATCTAAATCATTAGGGGCCCTTTTACTAAGCCGCGTAGGTGCCTACGTGTGCCGAACGCACGCCAAATTGGAGTTACCACCTGGTTGTCGTATGGCCCTTGCGGTTAATTTCAACTTTGACGTGCAGCTGCTGCGCCCGTCTGAAAAATATTTTCTGGCGCGCGTAACGGACGTGTGCCAAGTGGCATCTGATGCACGTAGGTCATTACTGCCCGGATTCTTTACCACTAGGTCAATGGCTGGCGGTAAGGTCTCAGACCCAAAATGGATGCGCGGCAATTTTGATTTTGCCGCACGTCCATTTTTGGCAAAAACAAAAGAGGTCTTTTTTTACAGGCGCACTAAAAAAAATGGATCGGCGCGCACCCAAAACCCGCACCTACACTACCGCAAGCCATTTTTAAGTGCGCCTTTGTAAAAGGACCCCCTCAGGTGGATTGGACTGGCGTTGTTAAGGTGTTCAAATAAGGAGCCCAGATTTTATCAAACTGTTTCTTCGATTTCCAACCTCTATCTTTCCCAGGGATTCTCTCTATGCGTAAAAGCTCATGCATCTTATTTCACCATTGTAATAAAGTAGGAGTTAACCACCTTTTGAAGAGATTCAGCCAAGGTGGTGTACAGCAGGTACAGTTTAACATAAAACTTACAATTTAAACAGCGCAACATTAGTAAAATGACCAAATATAAGCATACATACAATCAATGACGTAAACTTGGAAATGGCAAATTGAATCCTAGTTAATAGGACTAACATGATATAGAATCAGAATTATACCATTAAAAAGACCAGTAGAATAATCATACAGTATAACAGAAATATGATAGATGGCAGCAGAATACGAATGATACCATAATAGGCAGCAGGAAGGAATATTCATATAACATAGATATCATACGATATCAGCACAATGCAAATGGCACATTATAACATTCAGATAAAATAGATATGATGCTAACGCTGTTTGTACAATACAATGAATACATAAGTACATAAGTATTGCCATACTGGGAAAGACCAAAGGTCCATCAAGCCCAGCATCCTGTTTCCAACAGTGGCCAATCCAGGTCACAAATACCTGGCAAGATCCCAAAAATGTACAAAACATTTTATACTGCTTATCCCAGAAATAGTGGATTTTCCCCAGTCCATTTACTAACGGTCTATGGACTTTTCCTTTTCCATCTTACTAGGAGCCAAAAGGGGCAAGTGCAATTGAGATATATAGATGGGCTTAAAATAAAAACATGTAGACACCAACTTAACTTTTGAAAACTCCCTCAATTTCCACTATTTTCATTATTCACTCTTTAAGTTCTTAATTTTTAATTTTTTAATTTTTGATTTTTCTAAAAGGGAGGAAAAAAGCCTAGTTTCCACAGCATTAACCTGTGACTGCTGAGGCTTTTTTCCTCCCTTTCGGACAAATCAAAAATTGAACAAAATTTAAAAATTAAGAAATTAAAGAGTGAATAATTAAAATATTGGAAATTGAGGCAGTATTCAAGGTTAAGTTAGTGTCCACATGTTTTTGTTTTAAGCTGAGCTTTTTTTTGTGGAACCGTTTAGAGTTTTTTTAGCGATATATACATGGGGCAAGATGGTTAGTACAAAGTCATTGAAATAAATAGATCAGTGGCTAAACTGAAGTAAAAAAAATGGGGCATGGCCATGGGTGCGTCAGGGGCATTCTGAAAAGTTACATGCTTGGGCACCAGCATTTTATATTAGGTTTCAGCAGCCATAGCTCTAGCGCCCAGAGTTAGGTTCAGGAATCAATGCTAAGAATGATTCCATAAAGGGTGCACACCCTTTATAAAATCACACTTAGTGCTGATGTTTCTGCCACTGAATTTTACATAAGAACATAAATGTTGCCCTACTGGGACAGACCGAAAGTCCATGAAGCCCAGTATCCTGTTTTCAATACAGGTCACAAGTACCTGGCAAGATCCAAAAACAGTAAGACAGATTTTATGCTGCTTATCCTAGAAATAAGTAGTGGATTTTTCCAAATCCATCTTAATAACGGCTTATGGACTTTTAGGAAATTAGCCAAAACTTTTTTTAAACCTTGCTAAGCTAACTGCTTTCACCACATACTCTGGCAATGAATTTCAGAGTTTAATTACATGTTGAGTGGAGAAATTTATAGACCTCTATCATATCTCCCCTCCGTCATATCTTCAACTTGAACAGACCTAGCTGCTTTAGCCTTTCCTCATGGGAAAGTCATCCCATCCCCTTTATCACTTTCTTCGTCCTTCTCTGTACCTTTTCTAATCCCGCTATATCTTTTTTGAGATGCGGTGATCAGAATTGCACACAGTATTCAAGGTGTGGTGTCATCATGGAGCGATACAAAGTCATTATAACATTCTCATTTTTTTTCTATTCCTTTCCTAATAATTCCTAACATTCTATTTGCTTTCTTAGATGCCACTGCACACTGAGCAGAGGGTTTCAATGTATCTTCAATGGCTATTTATAGAGTTTCCCCCCTCTAGGTTTATATTAAAGAGAAATCTCCTGCTCCTTTCAATGTCCCCGTTATGTGGATCATTTTATAACAGGGCACCAGGCAAGTTGACCTATCTGCTAGCTTATAAAGATACACATAAAATATTAGTATAAGGCAGAAATTCCACCTACCTTGCAGGTGCAGAGAGATACACCTGCTCAAATGTCCATGCCTACATTATTCAAAAACACATGCAGATTAACGTATTTCATAATGTAACTGCATAGAACAGAGAAGAGAAGCAGACCTTATACAGAAAAACAACCTTTATTGGTGCATCAGTACTCCGAGGATTCACATACAAGTGCCTGGCATGGCTATGTTTCACCAAAATCTTGCGTCACTGGCAAAGAAAAACCAGCTGGTGTATAACTTTAAACTTCGATATAACAAAATAGAGGGAACGAAGTACAAACTAAAGTCCAAACAAAAAAAACAGCACCACGGGCCTTTAAAAATAGAACACAGTTCTTTAATGAATGAGCCTTGACAAAAAGACCCGACACGGGCCGTGTTTCGGTGACTAGCACCTGCGTCAGGGGTCATTTGGCTACAGAAAGTGAAAGTGCCTTGGTGCTTTGTAGCTTTTACTATATGAGACGTGGGGTAAGGAATAATATATTGTAGAGGAATATATTCGAGTTATTCCCCAAGTTTTCCACGTCATCACTGTGACCCCTGACGCAGGTGCTAGTCACCGAAACACGGCCCGTGTTGGGTCTTTTTGTCAAGGCTCTTTCATTAAAGAACTGTGTTCCATTTTTAAAGGCCCGTGGTGCTGTTTTTTTTGTTTTAACTTTAAACTTCACCAACACTGTTAAAAAGTATACCTCCTCCTGGGTTAGTTGGTGAAGTTTAAGGTTATACACCAGCTGGTTTTTCTTTGCCCCGACGCTGCCGGATTTGAATGAAACATAGCCATGCCAGGCACTCATATGTGAATCTTGGGAACACTGATGCACCAATAAAGACTGTTTTTCCATAAAAGTTCTGCTTCTCTTTTCTGCTCCATGTTGGATCTAGTAGACCGTCTTCCTTCTTGTTTTCTCATTTATAATCTACCTTCATACTTGCGAATTCTGCTCATGCGCTATCCAAATTGCTCTTCTGTACACACCAACCACCAAAGTACACACCATGTTAACACACATACTTTTACACCAGTTGGTATTTTATAAGAAGTCTTTTACATCTGTTTCTGGCTACATACATACAAAAGTCACTTTTTAAAATGACCCTTTATATGGATTTTCCTGTATAACTTTCTATTAAGGTGAAAATGTCCACTCTCTTCTCTGTTACTTAAGTTGTACTCTGTGAATTAAGTTGTAAAACGTAACAAAGATAATTGAACACTCTTTCCACTGTGATAAATTAATTAGACTATGGGGCCCTTTTACAACACTGTTTCAAAAGGTGCACCTTAATGCAAGTCTTTCCTGTTCGCTAAAGCCATTTCTACTGCAGCAGGAAAATGGCTGATTTTCCATATGCCGATTTAATGGCTATATGCTAAAGTTATCATTTGCGCCTGACCATTAACAAAAATTAGCACATGAGCCCTTACCACAACCTATTTTGTAACTGATTAACACAGAAACATCCACTCCCTGCCCACCCAGACATACCCCCTCAGCTAAAAAATAAATTTTATCTCAAAGATAGCGCGTGCACATTTGCAACTTACTGCTGGAGTCCTAAGCGTGCCCCATGGTAACCAGTGGGGTAGCTACATAGGGCCACGGGGGCCTGGGCCCCCGTAGATTTGGCCCTGGACCCCCTTGCCGACGACCCTCTTGACCCCCCTTCCCGTCGCCAACCCGCCCTCGCCTACCTTTGCTGGCGGGGGATCCCCAACCCCCGCCAGCCGAGGTCCTCTTCTTCGTTCTGTTTCTGAGTCTGACGTCCTGCACGTTGTACGTGCAGGACGTCAGACTCACAGAAGCAGAACAAAGCCTTTCATTCTGTTTCTGTGAGTCTGACATCCTGCACGTACAACGTGCAGGACGCCAGACTCAGAAACAAAACGAAGGAAGAAGAGGACCTCGGCTGGCGGGGGTTGGGGTTCTCCTGCCAGTAAAGGTAGGCGGTGGCGGGGGAGGGTTGGCGGTGGGAGGGGGGTCGAGAGGGTCATCGGCGGGGGGAGGGTCAAAGTTGGTTGTGGTGGTGGTGGCAGCGGCGGCAGGGGGGTTGGCAATGGCAGGGGGGGTCGGCGGCGCCAGTCAGGGCTAAAATGTGCCCCCTCACCTCTGGCTCTGGACCCCCCTCCCGCCAAAGTCTGGCTACGCCCCTGGTGGTAACCACGCATTAGTGCTTACTGCAGCTTAGTAAAAGGACCCCTATATAACATTTATATAAAGAATAAAATCCTCCCCATCTTATTTGTGGTATATAAATTATACCGTATAGTTTTATAGTAAGGATAAAATACTCAGAGGGGCATTTTCGCTATGATGTCTAAGTTGGACTTTGGACGTTTGCACTAAACATCCCAAATCTGAATAGCAAATGCTACCATTTTTGAAAAAAAAGAAAAACATCTACCTTTTTTTTTTTTCAAAAATACCATTTTGAACAAGGTTTTGTGCTTTGTGTGTTTATCTTTTTAGACCATTTTTGGAAAAAAAAAAAAAGTCAAAATGCACAAAATCAAGCCATTGGGGTGTAGGAGGGGCCAGCATTTTTAGCAGACTGGTCCTCCAGACATCTCAGGAGGGCAGTGGGGCACCCTAGGGGGCACTGCTGTGGACTTCAGATAAATGTTCCCAAGTACACACCTCACCATTGCTCCCTCCAAAACCCACTATCCCCAACTGTACACCCCTACAATAGCCCTCACGGGTGAAGGGAGCACCTATATGTCGGTACAGTGGGTTTTTAGTGAGTTTTGCAGTGCTCACAGTTTCCACCACAAGTGTAACAGGCAGGGGGAGGTGTGGGCCTGGGTCCACCTGCCTACAGTGCACTGCAGTCACGACTACTCCAGGAACCTGCATGCTGCTCTAATGGACCTGGCTATAACATCTGAGCCTGTCATACAGGCTGGTGAATACTATTTTTATTCATATTTTGGGGGGGGGGGGGGTCATTCCTGAATTCCTTTGGTGATTATCTGGTCATTTAGGACACCTTTTGTATCGTGTTTGTTAGAAAAACAGGTCTAGACCAAAACATTCAAGTTTTTGCCCTAGATATTTTGGTTTTGTTCTATTATGTCTGTAAAACGTACAAGTGTTAGACACGCCCTAATACCACCTTCGAAACACCCCCGACACACTCCCTTCTGATTTGGATGCACTGCAGACAAATTGCATAGATAAAAGTCTGCAAAATAGGTTTCAAAAATACAGATTTGGGCATTCTGAGAAAAAAAGTTGTCCAAATGGTGCTTTATAACACTTTTTGGATGTTTTTGACTTTTGAAAATGAGCCTCTCAGTCTCCTAACTGTCCCTAGTATTAATCCGCAAACGAA
Source organism: Microcaecilia unicolor (assembly GCF_901765095.1). Classification (NCBI taxonomy): domain Eukaryota; kingdom Metazoa; phylum Chordata; class Amphibia; order Gymnophiona; family Siphonopidae; genus Microcaecilia; species Microcaecilia unicolor. The sequence goes on along the minus strand of NC_044031.1, from coordinate 645,891,045 downwards.
CCTTTTCCGGAGGTGCGAAGGCGGTAGAACGAGAGGACATGAAATGAGATTGAAGGGGGGCAGACTCAAACAAAAATGTCAGGAAGTATTTTTTCACGGAGAGAGTAGTGGATGCTTGGAATGCCCTCCTGCGGGAGGTGGTGGAAATGAAAACGGTAACAGAATTCAAGCACGCATGGGATAAACATAAAGGAATCCTATTCAGAAGGAATGGATCCTAAGGAGCTTAACCGAGATTGGGTGGCAGAGCCAGCCGGTGGTGGGAGGCGAGGATAGTGCTGGGCAGACTTATACGGTCTGTGCCAGAGCCAGTGGTGGGAGGCGGGGCTGGTGGTTGGGAGGCGGGGATAGTGCTGGACAGACTTATACGGTCTGTGCCCTGAAGAGGACAGGTACAAATCAAAGTAGGGTATACACAAAAAGTAGCACATATGAGTTTGTCTTGTTGGGCAGACTGGATGGACCATGCAGGTCTTTTTCTGCCGTCATTTACTATGTTACTATGTAGTAGATTAAGGATAACACAGCCATTCTCCTCCCTGGAGGAGCACTATACAGAAATTATTTCATGATTCAGCATTGTTCACGTTCTATCACCATTCTTTCCGTTGCTCCATGTATGTAATAATTTTGACCTTTGAAGAAACTGTTAAGATCACTTGTTAAATTAAACTGGCACTTTTAGCTCATCCTGTCTTAAAGGTTCACAGTCAATTACAATATGAAAGGCTACATTACATAATGTAAACTTTAAAAAATATTTGTCTAAGTACTAAATGTTCAGACTTAACTAGCACATCATCATTCTGTTCCCTCCATTTGGGAGAATAGTCATATTTCCCTGCCGCCCACCCCACACTATAATGTTATGACTATTTTGTAATCTAGTTGGTCAATATGAGCACCGAGTTTAATGTATAAGCTAATTAAAATTTTAAAGGACCTCAGTAGTGGGACAAAATGGAGATATAAACTTTTTCTCCACCACCCTTCTGTTCCCAAATTGTCACTGGTTCAAAAAATGTTTTATGAAGTTCTTCTAAATACAGTGGCTATTTCTTCATGTTGACTAAAGTAAACCCATTTCAAAGTGAGTACTAGAACTTCAACAACTTATCTTAAATAGTGTCAGCTCTGGGGATATATTAGGTCTGACATGAATCATGTTTCGCCCGCTGGCTGTATCAAGTATCAACCCCTCTAAATCTGCCCCAGACCATACATGCTGACTTTATGTCTCGTCATCAATTGCTGTTACAATTGATATTTTCTAATCTAAGCATCATATTCTGGGGAAAACATAAGGGCCCTTTCACTAAGCTGTACTATATAACGTGGCCTGCACTATGACTAGCACATGGGTTTCCCTATGCACTGAGGCCACTTTTAGGGTGGCTGTAAAATGGCCATATTTTCTGTTTCTTCAATTAATGGCCACACGTTAATTTCCCAATTAGCACATGGCTATTAGAGCAGGAGCCTTTACTAACACCTATTTATTAGGTGGTAAGGGCTCCCAGTGGTGAACCTAGGTCAGCTGCCACCCGGGGCAGATCGCCGCTGTGCACCCCCCCCCCCCCCCGGGTGCAGTGGCGTCCGTCACTCCAGGGTGCAGCATGACACACATACCCCCAGCACAATGACACCCTCCTCTCCAGTGCATCAAGCCCCCCCTCCGGTGCAATGACACCCCCTCCCCGGCACATCAAGCCCCCCCCCCCCCCCCGGTGCAATGACATCCCCCTACCCGGCGCATCAAGCTCCCCCCCGGGTGCATTCTTGGCTGCTGGAGGGTGCAGAGAACAGCCGCGCACCTGTCGGCTCCACTGGCTCCCTGCTTCCTCTGATGTGGTGATCAATGAGGTTGGTCTTTAAAAAGACCTTTTCCGAAGAAACTTGCTCATAGACAATTGAAATGATCACCACATCACGTGCTTTTAAACGTTTGCATCAACTGTTCTCTGTCGACTGAGAACCACCTTATTGATCACCATACCACGTGCTTCGAAACGTTTGTATCAGCTGTTCTCCATCGACTGAGACTCCTGATGCAGGCCTAATGGCCGAAACACAACGTTTGTGTCGAGTCTTTTTTCATCAATAAACAACTGTTTTAAGAATCCATCCCTCCAGTCTTTGGTTTTCCGTGATCAAACATCCCACTTTCTCCTATATTTGTATTCTCTCATGGGGCGTTCGAGTTCTCCACTTGTTGCGGATTATATGGGCAAAAAATAGGCATGGAAGCATTAATCAGCTAACACGTTCATATTTAGCATGCACTAACAGGCTAACACTGAGTTAATGTGGGAGCACTTATTTATTTATTTATTTATTTGGATTTATTAACCGCCTTTATGAAGAGATTCACCCAAGGCGGTGTACAGTAGGTACAGTTTAACATCAACCTTACAATTTTGTTAACAGCATAACAATAGTAAAATGTGCAAGTATAAACATAAATACAGCAAACTGAAACCTAATAATAGGACTACTGTGAAACAGGATCAAAAATATACACATTTAACAGCACCAAAATGCAAATAACAGAGATATAATACAATGTAAGCATAATACTAATGAATCATCTAATAAGCACACAATTAGAACATTCACTTAGCAAGTCATGCTCCTATGTTAAGTTTTTGCAAGTCCCGTGTGTTAATGGTAAAATTAGCACAGAACTTGAAAAATAAAAAAAAGAAAAAGCCCTAAACACTGTCACATTGAATCTGGGCTTAGTGCATGGGGAAAATCCCATGTTAAGACACACTAAGCCCAGATTCTAACACTCTTTAGTAAAAGAGCCCCTTATAAAGGTTAAAAAAATACAATAAATGATACCACCATCCTTCCTGCTGTATAACACTATCATCCTTTCAGGATACCCCCTCCCTTTTCAACATAACACCACTAAACTATCAACGGATTCTCTCCTACTGTCCCTCTAGGAGAGCTCCAGCCCCCTCTCTAAAGTACTCCACCATCTTTTCTTGAGCGATCCCAGTATGTTACTGTTCTTTCAGTTTGTCAATATAGATTAGATTAGATTAGATTTATAGCCCGTTTATAACGAAGCTGTGTACAATACATAAATTTGTGTAAAATAAAACATAACTCTAAAACTTATACATAAAAGTAAAAACAATACATACTAGCTAATACATAAGTACATAAGTAATGCCACACTGGGAAAAGACCAAGGGTCCATCGAGCCCAGCATCCTGTCCACGACAGCGGCCAATCCAGGCCAAGGGCACCTGGCAAGTTTCCCAAACATACAAGCATTCTATACATGTTATTCCTGGAATTGTGGATTTTTCCCAAGTCCATTTAGTAGTGGTTTATGGACTTGTCCTTTAGGAAACCACCTAACCTGTCTAAACTATCTAAGTGAGTGGAGGAGTGGCCTAGTGGTTAGGGTGATGGACTTTGGTCCTGGGGAACTGAAGAACTGAGTTTGATTCCCACTTCAGGCACAGGCAGCTCCTTGTGACTCTGGGCAAGTCACTTAACCCTCCATTACCCCATGTAAGCCACATTGAGCCTGCCATGAGTGGGAAAACACAGGGTACAAATGTAACATAAATAAATAACCCCTTTTTAAACTCTGCCAAGCTAACTGCCTTCACCACGTTCTCCGGCAACGAATTCCAGAGTTTAATTATGCATTGGGTGAAGAAACATTTTCTCCAATTTGTTTTAAATTTACTACACTGTAGTTTCATCGTATGCCCCCTAGTCCTAGTGTTTTTGGAAAGCGTGAACAGACGCTTCACATCCACCTGTTCCATTCCACTCATTATTTTATATACCTCTATCATGTCTCCCCTCAGCCGTCTCTTCTCCAAGCTGAAAAGCCCTAGCCTCCTTAGTCTTTCTTCATAGGGAAGTCATCCCTTCCCCGCTATCATTTTAGTAGCCCTTCGCTGCATAACAAACATCTTCTTTTCTCTCTAAATATTCATATTTATTCATAATTGAGCGCATCGATTTCAATTATTTACATCTTCAAAAATAACTGTGTTTACTGCATCAATCACTAATCTATTTTACCAGCATAGGCCTTTGCAAACAACTGCATTTTTAGACATGTTTTAAATTGCTTTGTGTCTGTAATTGTATATATATTCAATGATAGTTGATTCCATAAAACAGGATTTGCAATAGAAATGAACATCTGTGAGTTTCTTCGTAAAGTACTTTTCTTAATATTGGTACATGCAAACTCTCCAGACTCGCCAAAGCATTCCTTATTTATACAAATCTAACTTATTTAACAAAAGAAGCAGCCATTCTCCCATTTAATCCTCTCATTTATTCTCACAATAGCAAAAACAGAAAGATCCTTCAAATTGCAGCAAACATAACATTTGTATTATTGCATTTTCTATCTTGTATCTGTATTTTATTGATATATTTTACTTTGTCTTTACATTTGTACTGAATAACTGTCAGGAGCATTCTTCAATTATCACATTGCTGTCACTATTATCTTTCTGAATTGGTTTGCACATCTCTGTCATGCTTATGTGCTCACGGTGGTCACCATTTTCTGAGCACAGAGGCTTGAGGTTCCATCTTATGACTTTTTGTACTTCCCATAAACCTTTGAGCATAACACAACATTCCAGTCATACAAGCTACCGTCAGACTGAAAGTCATTTTTACCTACAGAAATTTCTAGATTACTTGAGGTTAAAATGTATATATTCCTTATCCGTTAACAATTGAAATACCACAGTTGCTTTTATTTTGAATATCATGGGAATGTTTCAGAATTTAGAATAAAAAAGTTCCTGTTATCTTCAGAAATTATCCTTTACTTGAACCCTATTCATTTAGGATTACTACTCACCCATGCTAACCTGAGAAGGCCAAGCCAGGCCTGGTTTTCCAACCATTGTATCTATAGACTTGTATTTCCAAAGCTTCTAGGAAAAGCAGGACCACAAGTCCTTAAAGCAGGGGTGTCCAACCTCATTCCTCGAGTTTTCAGGATTTCTCCAATGAATATACATGAGGTCTGTCTGCATGCACTGCCTCCATTGTTTGTAAATAGATCTCATACATATTCATTGTGGAAATCCTGTAAAACTGACCTGGCGAGGTTCAAGGTTGGGTCCAACAAAACAGGAAGGCAGATGATCTGCAAACTCCAAGATGGAAATCAACGAAGCAGATCAGTAATGATAAGTAGTAGTAGTAGTAGCAGGAGATAAACACAAATTTATTGAATGAAAACCAAGGTTGGACACCCCTGTCTTAAAGGAACAGACGAGAAGTTACCCTCTTCAGGCTCACTTGGGTTGGGTATATACCTTACACTGAATGTAAGGAAAACTGGCTGATGCAGGAACAGGCAGAATTGCAACAAGTCCGCCACACACTGGCAAGGACACTAAGGTCCTCCCAAGGACTTTCACTAACTACACCCTCTCCAAAAGGCATTACACGATGTGATACCCGCAAGCGAGCCTTCTCTGGAGTAGCCCCCACACTGGAATGCATTGCCTGAAAGGCTCCGCTTAACACAAGACTATCTCTACTTCAGGAAGCAGGGGAAAGCTTGGCTCTTGGCTCTTCAACCAAACCTTTAATGGAAGAAGTAACTAACTTGTTAGTCTCACTCACACACACAAGGATTGACTCGGGCTGTACATACTGCAGCGGGACATGTTTATCCACTCCTAGCCTAACTGAGATAATATTTAACCATCTCTCTGACCTCATGTGCAACTTTCTTCAAATCAGTCACCTTACTTTCAAATTCTTCATACTTTCTTATTCATCTATATGTTACAACTTTGCCTTACCCTTCACTACCAATTATAATGTTCTATTACGTATTATGTTGTCATTGCAAACAGTATACCATGCCATACTTTGTATTGTTGTTTGAATATTTTTACTGCTCTAATTGCCTATTGCTCATGTTTGTTCTATTCTTACTGTACACCGCCTTGAGTGAATTTCTTCAAAAAGGCGGTAAATAAATCCTAATAAATAAATAAATAAAAGTCTAAATGCTACGCAAAAATTAAATATAAAAATACATATTAAAGCACAAACAGTACCTCCAGGTATATAATTGCTGATAGACCCTGGATTCTGTAATAGACAAGTCACAGTATTTTGTAAAATAAGCATGTAAATGTCAGTCCCACCCATGCCCCATTCCTTTTACTAAGATGTTCTAATGGATTTAGCGCATGCTAACAAATTAGTGTGCATGAAGTGCCATGTCGCCCATTGGTTTAAAATGGGCTGTGTGACGTTTAGCACATGCTAAATCTGTTTGCCCATTTAGTAAAAGGGAAGCAAGGACCTGTATATTTTCATATACATCTTCATTGTAACATAGTTTTCATGCTGAAACAATAGTACACAGTGGAAAATGGATAATGACTCTTCAAGGATAAACCATGGAACACACAGATAATGGTCAACACTCTTTATTGATGGTCAACACTTTTACTAACATCAATAAAGAGTGTTGACCATGTGTTTGTTCCACGGTTTGTCCTTGAAGAGCCATTATCCGTTTCCCATTCCGTTCTTCTTTTGCACTGCATTGTGGGATTCTTGTGTTCTTCCACTCTTGTGGATTTTGTGTTTGAAACAATAGTACTCATCATGAATTACAGGGAATTCATTAGACACATCAACGTTGGTGCCCGATTACCCAGCACACAGGTTGTGGTAGCTCAAAGGCTGAGAATGTATCACACAACCCAGATCAGCATGCTGAGCCGTCACACAAAGTGGGTAAGAAGATTGACTGTTCTTTTGAACCAGTCTGCAAGCAAGCATGCAAAGTCTAAAAATAAAAGAACAGACAAAAACAAACCCTGCTTGGGGAGCCATTTTGTCCAGCAACTGCTCTGTCTGCAAGCATATCCTTCGAAAACAGGAGCAGACGGAGTATGGCAACTTCTGCTGTAAGATAGCTTGAGAAATGAAGTTGAGGAAAGGAGCTGCCTCCATTTCCTGAGTAGGGTCTTTGAGTTTGTTTAAGCAAAATAAATATTGGCATATGCTGCCACCCCCCATTTTGAGTCATATGTTTGCCTCCCTCGAACTTAAACAGAAAAGGTTTTTTTTATCAACTTTCATATGGAGAATCATCTTGAGGAATAGTGGACATCTTTTCCATATATTTTTGGAACATACAATACATTCTTTTGTCATTCTATAAATTCTTATAATTGTAATAGAAATTCTTATGAATCATATAGAATTATAAAGGGAGAACTGAAGCCCCTGCAGAAAAGTTAAGGTAGTAGGAGCAGCGAGGTAGTAATTGTAGTACCACAAAGGAAAAACAATATACCGTATTTTTCGGACTATAAGACGCACTGGACCATAAGACGCACCTAGGTTTTAGAGGAGGGAAATAGGAAAAAAAAATTTTTCCTTTTTCCCTCCTCTAAAACCTAGGTGCTCCAGTGCGTCTTGTCCGAGTTCGGGATTGCCCTCCCCTACTCACGTCACGCGATGTTCCCTGGTGGTCTAGTGACGTCGGGGCAGGAAAGAGCCCCCTCTTTCCTGCCCAACGCGCTGCTCTCCGTCCTCCTGTATGCTGCCTGACGGTCTTGTCGAGATTCAAAATGGCCGCCGAGAATTGAAGTCTCGGCGGCCATTTTGAATCTCGCCTAGACCGTCAGGCAGCATACAGGAGGACGGAGAGCAGCGCGCTGGGCAGGAAAGAGGGGGCTCTTTCCTGCCCCGACGTCACTAGACCACCAGGGAACATCGCGTGACGTGAGTAGGGGAGGGCGATCCCGAACTCGGGGGGAGGGCGATCCCGAACTCGGACCTCGCTACCTTCGGACTATAAGACGCATCCCCCATTTTCCTCCCAAATTTGGGGGGAAAAAAGTGCGTCTTATAGTCCGAAAAATACGGTAGCTAAACAGTGAAAATTAGTAAATTAATTTATTAAAGCAAAAATCTTTAAGAAACATTAAGAGGTCCTCTTTCACTAAGGTGTGCTAATAGATTTAGCACACGTTAACAATTAGCATGCGCTAAATGATAAGATACCCATAGGAATATAGGGGCCCTTTTACCAAATGGCCACATGCCAAGGCCACCTTTTACCGGTATGGGCTCCCTATCGCATGGCCATGCGGTAAGAGTTCTCTTACCGCATGGCCCTATGTAGACCCTTTGTAGTCAGACCAGTGCAGAGTGCATTACAGTAATCCAGTTTATATGTTTATATGGCATAAACGTCTGAATTCAGATTTTACAAAGTTGGGTTATATACATCTGAAACTGAAAAATGTGGCAAGGGAGCATGGTTGGGTGTGCTTTTGCTGGGACGAGGGCAAGCCTAAAAAATAAATCTGCATTCCCCATTTCAATAGGGGATTATACATCTATGTCCAAAAAGATCAACGTCGGGATGTTCATGGGGGAGATTAGGAGAGATCACCCCTTTAATCTCCCAGTGCTTAATGTCCCCCTCCCCCCACCTTGAAAGCAAGACTGGAAAGGGACAGCAGACTGTGTGAGCTTCAGGAAAAATAAGCCCCTCATTGTATAACTGGTCGCCTAAATTTTAGTGCCATTTGTGCACTTAAATTTATAGAATACTGCCATGTATGTGCATAAATGGAAGTAACCCTCCTAACTCTTATCCTATAATTACATTCTAAAATGGCTTTGTGCATAATTGTCAGGGTGGAATTCACAGGGGCGGGGCATGGGTGAGACTGACATGTACATGCTTATTTTACAGAATACTGTGAATTATGCACATAAATGTCACATTTAGGTTATAATATTTACTCCTGCCATGGATCTGTCCTGTATGTTAGCACCTAATTGTAAACAGGTTGATGTCGACTTACACTAATATTCTACAACAGGAGTTCTCAACCCAATCCTCGGGACACACTTGGCCAGTCAGGTATTCAGGATATCCACAATGAAGATGCCTGAGAGAGATCTGCATGCACTACCTCCATTATATGCAAATCTATCTCATGCATATTCATTCTGGGTTTTCTGAAAACCTGACTGACTAGGAGTATCCTGAGGACTGGGTTGAGAACTCCTGTTCTACAATGGCAAGTATGCATGTATTTATTATTTATTTATTTAAAACATTACTAGCAGGTTACAATAAAACAAGCATAACAATTTAAAAACAAGCCCCCCCCCCCCAAACTCAGATACTACAATATATAATCCAGAATGATTTTTCAAAGTAAATCCTGTCATAGCAGAGTGCACTACCTCTTTAATGGAATTGTGTCCTAAATGATTATGTTCCTGAAATGGCTAACATAAATTTTTATGTGCCTGTTTCAATATTTTATATGTTTATAATTGTAAAATGACGATCCCATTGCATGGAGCCGTTGCATAAATGTCCATATATGTTCTGTACTCTTCATATTCGTGTAAGGCATCAAGACAAAATAATATATATTTATATATTATTAATTTTTAAATTATATATGCACACCAATTTCTTTATCTTTGAACATCATTTCAAATATATGCGATGTCGCTTTATTTCATGTTGTATGTATTGCAATACCTTAATTCCAAATTTAGCCATTTGTGCAAATTCATTTTTAAATGTTTTTATTGGATTTTATAATGTTTATTTATTTTGTTATTTATATTTAAAACATATAAGTGTAGTCTAATTAAAAAAATTTTAACACATTTTTAAAATGTTTTTAATATTTCAGTGTATATATATATATATATATATATATATATATATATATATATATATATGTATATATTGTTTTTCAATTTGTGTTTTTAAATTCGATTATAGAATCCTGATGCAGGTCTAACAGCCGAAACACAACATTATGTCGAGTCCTTATACCTTAATAAAATTCTTTCATTATTATACATCTCAGCCTTTGGAATCCTTGGTCATCCTCCCACTTTTTTCTCATTGTGTTTAAATGTCCATTTCTCCATACTTTTTAGAACAGGTTCTATGTTAGCAGATCCTGCTCTACAATACTAGTGGACTAAAGACATCCTAATTCTAATTTTTATGTCCTTTTTAAAATGCCACTCTATATATACCACACACTTTTACAGTGTCCTTGAATACTAAGGGGCAATGCTACAGGTGGGCCTAGTCTTCATAGGCTCCAGTTACCCTGCAGAGCCACATTCAGTCACGTGCAAGCAGCAGCCCTCCTGCCTGACTTTTGTTGCTGCTCAAGAGATAGGCGTCGGGAGACCTGCTCCACAGCATGGTGTACCCCTGCCTCTGTTCTCCACAGCTACTGCTGCTATTGCATGCAGGCAGCTTGAGCCTGCTCACATGACGCCTGCTCCCTGTGGCCCACATGGACCAGTCTAGCATAGTTCGGGTCTCCTCCTACCTCAGTAACCAATGTTTCATTCTACACATTGCTATGCTAACCTGTCAGGTCTTCCAACTTATAAGAATTCATAATATTATGCAATTTTATACATTTCATTACCATTTTTGTAATACAGTAGAAATCAAGAACAGCAGGGGCTGGCCTAGTGGCTCAGTGCAAAGGGCGTGGCTTTGATTCCCAGATTGTCTCTGTTCCCTGGGTCCGTCCATGCTGGGGATGCTGTGGAAGGGATGTTCTCAGCCCCAGGAGTGATGGGGTTTCACTCATCATTCAATGGCAACACTTCTTAGCTGGACACAGGCCCTCAAATTCTATATATGGCACCTTAAGTTGTATGCACTAATATGGCCAAATTGCATGCACAACTTAATTTATTAACAAGCACTGATAATTGGTACTTAACAACCAATTAATGGCACTAATTGGCTTTAATTAGAATGTACACTCACAACTTTCTAGGCATATTCTACATTGTAGTGCACATACATTCTAATGCATGCAGTTGAAAGGGGGTGTGGCCATGGGCATGGAATTGGTGGGTTGTGGACATTTCAAAATCTATGCGCACTATTATAGAATACACCCAATCTGCGCCTAATTAGGCACAGGTATTTAGGCCTGGTTTTAGGTGGCCTAAATGGCTGCACCTAAATTTTAGTCGCAAGGATGGCGTATAAGCATCCTATATAATAATTTGCACCTCCAACCTTCTACGTCTGGATGCCTGGGTTCCCACTCATTGCCCCGCCCTCTTGTCAAAATCTAATGACGTCAGAGGGCGGAACAATGAGAGGGAAGGGAATGCTGGAGGCGAGCTGACATCAGGAGGGATGTTACGAATGGAACGGAAGCCAGCGCCAGCCAGCCAGCGAATGTTCAGGGAGGGCAGGGAAGAGGAGGGGAGGGAAGAATCGCTGGACATGGGGAGAGAAAAATCTTACAGGACAGCTTTCCTAGGGCCCTTTTCATTGTTGAGGAAACGGGCATGGTTCCACTAGTATTATGCAAACTATGCCTATCTTTAGGTGTATAGAATTACACTAAGCACATGGTTTTTCTGCACTGATTTTTAAGGCACCATGTTTAGAATTTGGCCCAGGGTGCATATGCATCTTACTCTGGCCAAGTACTGTTACTTCAATGGCTGAGCTAAGTGTGTATGGGTTGGGGGGAGGGGGGCTAGGAGAAATATCTATTTCTTGTACATGTTGCTAGATCCCAACCCTGATATGGACTGAACGGAAAGCTCAAAGGAGCAGGAGAAAAATTCCAAGCCAAAAAAATTTTTTTTTAACAAGTAGGGAAAGCATCAAGAGAAATGGCTTTTAGAATGGTTTCAGTATGTGTTTTTAGAATTAGTGTATGTATGTATGTAGACAGTCTGGGTGTGTTTGTTGTGGAGGTATGTTTGGGAAAATTCAGATTGTGGGTAGGTGGGTAGCAGGTGAATGGAGGCATTTAAGAGGTTGTTGTAGATGAGTGGAGATGATTGTGCGAGTGTGGATATACGTGGGGATATAGAAGTGTGTGGGTTTGCATTTATGCTCCCATTGTGTGCACAAATGTATAGAATGCTAGCACTTACATATGTGTGTGCACACACAGCTATGTAACTGCTCGCAGGATGCCTTCTACAAATACTCAATTTACATAAGACGTAATTGCAAGGAGGCTGAAACGGGGACATAGGCAGAATTCCCACTAATGCATAGAACTTACAGAATACTATAAGTTACACTTACCCCAGGTCAATGGCTAGTGTAAGTGTGAGTACCTAAATATCAGGTACCCCCAATACAGGGGGTCCTAATTGTCTGTCCTAATTAGATTGTAAGCTCTGTCAAGCAGGGACTGTCTCTTCATATTCAAGTGTACAGCGCTGCGTACGTCTAGTAGCACTATAGAAATGATAAGTAGTATATAAGTATTGCCATACTGGGAAAGACCAAAGGTCCATCAAGCCCAGCATCCTGTTTCCAACAGTGGCTAATCCAGGTCACATATACCTGCCAAGATCCCATAAAAGTACAAAACATTTTATACTGCTTATCCCAGAAATAGTGGATTTTCCCCAAGTCCATTTAATAATGGTCTATGGACTTTTCCTTTAGGAAGCCGGACAAACCTTTTTTAAACTCATAAGTACATATAAGTACATAAGTATTGCCATACTGGGAAAGACCAAAGGTCCATCGAGCCCAGCATCCTGTTTCCAAAAGTGGCCAATCCAGGTCACAAATACCCGGTAAGATCCCAAAAATGTAAGCTAACTGCCTTTACCACATTCTCTGGCAACGAATTCCAGAGTTTAATTACACGTTGAGTGAAGAAAAAGTTTCTCCGATTCGTTTTAAATTTACTACATTGTAGTTTCATCACATGCCCCCTAGTCCTAGTATTTTTGGAAAGCGTAAACAGACGCTTCACATCTACCTGTTCAACTCCACTCATCATTTTATAGACCTCTATCATATCTCCCCTCAGCCGCCTTTTCTCCAAACTGAAGAGCCCTAGCCGCTTTAGCCTTTCCTCATAGGGAAGCCGTCCCATCCCCTTTATCATTTTCGTCGCCCTTCTGTGCACCTTTTCTAATTCCACTACATCTTTTTTTGAGATGCGTCGACCATAATTGAACACAATATTCGAAGTACGGTCGCACCATGGAGCGATACAAAGGCATTATAACATCTCATTTTTGTTTTCCATTCCTTTCCTAATAATACCTAACATTCTATTTGCTTTCTTAGCCAAAACCAGCACACTGAGCAGAAGGTTTCAACGTATCATCAACGATGACACTTAGATCCCTTTCTTGGTCTGTGACTCCTAACGTGAAACCTTGCATGACGTAGCTATAATTCGGGTTCCTCTTTCCCACATGCATCACTTTGTACTTGCTCACATTAAACATCATCTGCCATTTAGACGCCCAGTCTCCCAGTATCGTAAGGTCCTCTTGTAATTTTTCACAATCCTCCCGCAATTTAATGACTTTGAATAGCTTTGTGTCATCAGCAAATTTAATTACCTCACTACGGTAGTTACTCCCATCTCTAGGTCATTTATAATTATGTTAAAAAGCAGCGGTCCCAGCACAGACCCCTGGGGAACCCCACTAACTACCCTTCTCCATTGAGAATACTGACCATTTAACCCTACTCTCTGTTTTCTGTCTTTTAACCAGTTTTTAATCCACAATAGAACACTACCTCCTATCCCATGACTCTCCAATTTCCTCTGGAGTCTTTCATGAGGTACTTTGTCAAACGCCTTCTGAAAATCCAGATACACAATATCAACCGGCTCACCTTTATCCACATGTTTGTTCACCCCTTCAAAGAAATGTAGTAGATTGGTGAGGCAAGATTTCCCTTCACTAAATCCATGTTGACTTGCAGGTGTATTTTTGAAAGAGAAGGACGCCCATCTTCCGACACAAATCGGGAGATGGGCATCCTTCTCTCAGGGTTGCCCAAATCGGCATAATGGAAAGTCGATTTTGGGCGTCCTCAACTGCTTTCCGTCGCAGGGACGACCAAAATTCACGGGGGCGTATCGGCACCATACCGAAGGCGGGTCTGGGGCGTGATTTAGAGATGGGCGTCCTTGGCCGATAATGGAAAAAGAAAGGCGTCCCTGATGAGCATTTGGCTGACTTTACTTGTTCCATTTTTTTTCACGACCAAGCCTCGAAAAGGTGCCCAAACTGACCAGATGACCACCGGAGGGAATTGGGGATGACCTCCCCTTACTCCCCCAGTGGTCACCAACTCCCTCCCACCCGCTATGCCAGCCTCAAATGTCATACCCTGCTCCATCACAGCAGTATGCAGGTCCCTGGAGCAGTTTATAGTGGGTGCAGTGCACTTCAGACAGGTGGACCCAGTTCCATCCCCCCCCTACCTGTTACACTTGTGGTGGTAAATGTTGAGCCCTCCAAACCCCCCCCCCCCCCAAACCCACTGCACCCACATGTAGGTGCCCCCCTTCACCCCTTAGGGCTATGGTAGTGGTGTAAAGTTGTGGGGTTTGGGGGGAGGTTTGGGCGGCTCAGCACCGAAGGTAAGGCAGCTATGCACCTGGGAGCAATTTGTGAAGTCCACTGCAGTGCCCCCTAGGGTGCCCGGTTGGTGTCCTGGCATGTCAGGGGGACCAATACCAGGGCTTTTTTGAGGGGGTACTTGGGGGTACTGAGTACCAGCACCTTTTCCATTGTATGCTAAAATTGACCCATAGACACTAAGTTTTAATGAAAGAGCTCAGTCTCTACACACCAATTCTGTCTTGTCATAGATTCTGTGATTGGTTGCAGGGGGCCTGGCTATTATGGGGTGGGTCCCTCAGTGATCACCCCACTTCTGAAGGGTGGCCTAGCATTTGAGTACTGGCACCTTTTTTGCTAGAAAAAACACACTACACTACGAATGCTGTCTCTTCCCACAACCAAATACAGTAGCTTGGATTTGGTCGTTTTTGAGATGGGCGTCCTGTTTCCATTATCGCCGAAAACCGGGGTCAACCATCTCAAAAATGACCTAAGGACGACCATCTCTAAGGTCGACCTAAATTTCATGATTTGGGCGTCCCTGACCGTATTATCGAAACGAAAGATGGACACCCATCTTGTTTTGATAATACGAGTTGCCCCGCCCCTTTATGGGGCCGTGCTGCAAGGACGCCCTCATGACAACTTGGGCGCCCTGTTCGATTATGCCCCTCCACGTCTCATTAATCCATGCTTTTGAATATGCTCTGTAATTTTGTTCTTTATAATATAGTCTCTACCATTTTGCCTAGCACCGACGTCAGACTCACCAGTCTATAATTTCCTGGATCTCCTCTGGAACCTTTTTAAAAAATCAGCGTTACATTGGCCACCCTCCAATCTTCCGGTACCACGCTCGATTTTAAGGATAAATTACATATTACTAACAATAGCTTCGCAAGCTCATTTTTCAGTTCTATCTAGTTTACATCACACTCAGTACTTAGTATTAATTTGCAATCTTTTGTCTGCTTTTTATTTTTATTTAAAGACACCTGATCTACTACGGTCTCTTTTGCAACCTCACTATCAGGATACCCTATCTTCCCTGTTTTGGTGATATCTTTGAAAGATACCTTATCCCAAACCATGCGCTTTTGAGCGGCTGTCGGCCTTCCCCCCATTTCTAGTTTAAAAGCTGCTCTATCTCCTTTTTAAATGCCGATGCCAGCAGCCTGGTCCCACCCTGGTTAAGGTGGAGTCCATCCTTTTGGAATAGGCTCCCCCTTCCCCAGAATGTTGCCCAGTTCCTAACAAATCTAAAACCCTCCTCCCTGCACCATCGTCTCATCCACGTATGGAGACTCCGGAGCTCTGCCTGTCTCTTGGGCCCTGCGCGTGGAACGGGTAGCATTTCAGAAAATGCTACCTTAGAGGTTCTAGATTTGAGCTTTCTACCTAAGAGCCTAAATCTGGCTTCCAGAACCTCTCTCCCACATTTTCCTATGTCATTGGTACCCATATGTACCAAGACAGCTAGCTGTTCCCCAGCACTATCTAAAATCCTATCTAGGTGACGCGTGAGGTCCGCCACATTCGCACCAGGCAGGCAAGTCACCAGGCGAGCCTCACGTCCACCAGCCACCCAGCTATCTATATGCCTAATGATCAAATCGCCAAGTACAACAGCTGTCCTAACCTTTCCCTCCCAGGCAGCACTTGGAGACATATCCTCAGTGCAAGATGATAGTACATCCCCTGGTGGGCAGGTCCTGGCTACAGGAGTACTTCCTACTTCACCAGGGTGATGCTCTCCTTCTAGGAGACCTCCCTCCTCCAAGGTAGCACAGGGGCTGCCAGACTGGAGGTGGAACGTCTCTACAACATCCCTGTAAGTCTCCTCTATGTACCTCTCTGTCTCCCTGAGCTCTACCAAGTCTGCTACTCTAGCCTCAAGAGAATGGACACATTCTCTGAGAGCTAGGAGCTCTTTGCATCGGGCACACACATATGACATCTCACCAACTGGGAGATAATCATACATGTGACACTCAATGCAAAAGACTGGATAGCACCCCTCTCGCTGCTGGACTGCTGACTCCATCTTAGTGTTTTTGAGTTTTTCAATAATTTAAAACTTGCTACAGTATTAAGGATATTAGCCTAATATAAAAATGTCTTTTAGTTTATGTGGAGGGGCATAATTGAATGAAAACGTCTATCTCCATGGGCATTTATCTCCGAGAACGAGTCCATGAAGGGGCAGACCGAACCGTATTTTCGAAAAAAATAGACGTCCATGTTTTATTCGACAATTTGTGAGCTGGGCGTTTTTGTTTTTCAGTGATAATGGAAAATGAAAGTGCCCAGCTCAAAAACGAATAAATCCAAGGCATTTGTTCTTGGGAGGGGCCAGGATTCGTAGTGCACTGGTCCCCCTCACATGCCAGGACACCAACCGGGCACCCTTGGGGGCACTTTTACAAAAACAAAAAAAAAGGTAAAAGAGCTCCCAGGTGCATAGCACCCTTCTCTTGTGTGTTGAGCCCCCCAAATCCCCCTCAAAACCCACTGCCCACAAGTCTACACCATTATTATAGCCCTAAGGGGTGAAGAGGGGCACCTACATGTGGGTACAGTGGGTTTGGGGGGTTGGACGACTAATAAGCATTAAGCAGCACAATTGTAACAGGTAGGGGGGGATGGGCCAGGGTCCACCTGCCTGAAATCCACTGCACCCCCTAACAACTGCTCCAGTGACCTGCATACTGCTGCCAGGGAGGTGGGTATGACATTTGAGGGTGAAAATAAAAAGTTGTGAAACATCATTTTTTGTGGTGGGAGGGGGTTAGTGACCACTGGGGGAGTCAGGGGAGGTCATCCCCGATTCCCTCTGGGGGTAATCTGGTCATTTAGGGCACGTTTTGGGGCCTTATTCATGAAAAAACAGGGTCCAGGAAAAGTGCCCTAAATTCTAGCTACAAACGCATACTTTTTTTCCATTATCGGCGAAAGGCGCCCATCTCTCCTCGGCCGATAACCACGCCCCAGTTCCACCTTCGCCATGCCTCCGACACGCCCCCATCAACTTTGTACGCTTCCGCGATGGAGTGCAGTTGAAAACGTCCAAAATCGCCTTTCCATTATACCGATTTATTCGTTTTTGTGAGATAAACGTCTATCTCCCGATTTGGGTCGAAATCTAGGCGTTTTTCTCTTTCAATTATAAGGTGGATAGTATATTGTATGATTTATTTAGTGTTTCCTTCTTAGATGGTAATGAAATGTATTTAAAACTCTGTAAGAGCACTCTTTGCTTGTTACCCTAATTACAATAACTGACTATAAATGAGGAGTTGTCCTAGAGGTGGGAAGACTAAACTAGATCCTGCAGTGCCTGCTAGATTCTGTCTGTTAATGCTATGGTACAAAGTTTTTAAAACTAAGTGGAAAAGACTAGTAGTAGTAAGTGATTCATCAATAATAAATAATTCATCAACAGCCACGTTATGAGTGAGGGAAAAATGGTAGATTTTTCTACAGAGACACATAACTTGGAAACATAGAAAAATGTGACCTATCCAGTCTGCCCACCCATGCCATCTATTATCCCTTTAACTCCCTTACAGATCTTATTACTTGCCCCAAGCTTTCTTTTATTTAGATACAATTTCTGTCTCCACCGGGAGATCGTTCTATGCATTCACCACCCTTTCTGTGAAGAAATATTTCTTCAGGTTACTTCTGAGTCTGTCCTCTTTCACCTTCATGTATGCCCCCTCATTCCAGAGTTTCCTTTCAGTTGAAAAAGGCTCGACTCCTGTGCATTTATGCTTCATAGATTGATGAGTGTGCTTCTTTTGAGCTCCAGATTCAGTTACTGATACCTAGTATACATTATTAATTGTGGCTAGTAAGACAGTTCTGCCTTGTTCATGACATGTTGGCAGGCTGCACATTCATTTTTTTCTAGCATCACTGACTGTTGTAATCTGCTATACATAGGTTTACCTAAAATGGTCACACAGAGGATATGGACGTTGAGGTTTGAATGGTGATGGGTAGTAATAGATAACCACTGCCAGATCATCGTTGACCAAGTTATAGTGGTTGTCGATTGAAGCTCAGATCAGATTTAAGATCTTGCTCTTAATCTTTTGTGTTTTCAGATTTAGTAACCAGTCCAGTTTATTGACTCACTGCGACATGACGTGCCACCATGTATGTTACATAAAAGCCAACAGAACCTTTTGTGTGAGCTGTGATTAGGAGCTCAGCCTCGCTCAAGTTCAGGTGGTTAGTGCAGCTGCATCACCGCACGTAAACAATTAGTGCTTGGTTAGAGGAAGAGACCGTACCGCCTAGTAAATAGGTGGCAGTAAGGACTCATGCACTAATTGGGAAATTAGCGCATGGCCATTAATGGGGGAACTAGAAAATGTGGCTTACAACTGATAGCATTCTATTGGTTCACACATCCCTTGGCAATACACCCATGCTCTGCCCTAATGTATGTCCCCTGACATTTCTGCATTAACCGCAAGATTCTGGACAACACGCAATCTTCATCCCTTCCGATCCTCCACTTATAACTCATATGATCACTATACAACCTTGTATCTGTTATCAACCGACTGGGCAAATGCCTTTGACGGTACTATGTAAGCCACATTAAGCCTGCAAATAGGTAAGAAAATGTGGGGTACAAATGCAATAAATAAATAAATTCTATATAGCATGCCTAGAAAGCCATGCCAAAATCCAAGCAGATTCTATAACAATATGCGTAACTTTAGAAGCTTAACAAGCTAATTAGCGTTGATAACAACACTTAACAAGCAATAATGAGCACTAATTGACAATAACTAGAATTTACGCACACAACTTGCTAAACATATTCTGTAACGCACTGCGCCTAACTTCTAATGTGTTCAGACAAAAAGGGGCAAGGTCATGGGTGGGAAATGGGCATTTTAGGGCATTCTGAAATTTACATATGTAGTTATAGAATATGGCCCAGTGCGCCTAAAGCTATGCGTTGGGATTCACGCCATGTTTTCATTGGTATGAATGGATGCATGTAGTTCTAGGCACTGGGATATCAACTAAGCATATTCTATATACTGCATGCGGATTTTTAGGTGCCATATATAGAATCCCCTCTAACCCCCTAATTCTTTAAACTTGCATGCCCAATTGTATGCTTAGCGCACAAAGTTACTTCTGTAAATTAGAGAATAAGGGCAGTTGTGTGCATAATTTAATCGCTTAGCTGCTAATTGGCATTAACAACCAATTATTGGCTAGAATTGGTCTTGATTGGTGCTAATTGACACTAATTAGCAGTGATGCACATAATTTCCATAAGTCGGTATTCTGTACACTTTGTGCAAAATCCAAAGAACACTACTGCAAGGGAGGTTTGGACCTTGAAGGGGTATGGGTGGGTTGGGGGTGTGCCTAGCACTTGTGGGCACAGGTTATAGAATACTAGCATTTCCATGCCAAACTACCTACAGTTAGGTGCGACCATTCACAGCAGACTTTGAGCTACCGTAAGTGCTCATGAATAAATTTAGGAGTATAAATGCAGACTTACACTAGTGTGCTATAATGGCATTTGCCAATATAGAATTCACGCTTAGCGCATATTTTCTTTGCACTTTTTAGGCAATCTTTACAGCATGACCCCCCCTAAGCAATTTAGGCACAATCTGGCTGATACCTAATTACTAATAACAGGGGTTAACAGTAAAATAGCATGTCTTAATTGTAACCCAGATTGATAACTTCACCCCTTAATTAAAGAAAAAAAGAAATGTCTCTAGAAAACAATATCACTTCTATATGTAGTAAAAGTGAGCCCAGTTCAGGACAATCAAGCCCAAGCCATTGTAACATGAGGCTGGCTTTTAGGCATTGGTGGATTGAGGCATTATGACATTCAGGGCCGCTGAGGGGGAGGGGGCAGGGGGGACAAAATTCCTAGGGCCAGGGCCTCCAAGGGGGGCCTGGCGCCGTAGTCCCCTCCACCCGCCCCCCTCCATCCACCACCGGGCTTGGGCCCCCCTGAATTCAAATCATAGCACCTCACCTCGACCTCACTCCGTGTGAAAGAAGCGCAGCAGCGGCAGTCTGCAGGTTGCCTCCCTTCGAGCCTTCCCTCCCTGTGTCCTGCCCTCATCTGACGTAACTTGCGCGAGGGTGGGACACAGGGAGGGAAGGCCCGAAGGGAGGCGACCTGCAGACTGCCGCTGCTGCGCTTCTTTCACACGGAGTGAGGTCGAGGTGAGGTGCTATGATTTGAATTCAGGGGGGCCTGGCCCTGTGGTGGACGGAGGGGGATGGGTGGAGGGGGGCCGTGGCGGCGACAATGACCTCAGGGGGCGTCAGCAGCGGGGCCCCGCGGGCGGCCTTGCCCAGGGCCCAGCCTAATCTCTCTGCGGCCCTGATGACATTACAATATCAGCTCTGGTTACCAGATACGGAAACTCTTCACACTAAGGGGGGGGGGGGGGGGGGGAGTTATCAATATAGGCTACTGTTAAAAAGTGTTATTTTACCACTAACTTGTGCTGTTTTAACACAGGTCCCATTTTATGCAATGAGACCTAGTTACTAATAATGGGAGTTAACAGTAAAATAACGTCTTACTGGTAGCCCACACTGATTACTTCCCCTCTTAATTACAGAAATGTCTTTAGAAATTGAAATCACTGCTACAGCTAATAAAAGTGAGCCCGGTATAGCACAATCAAGCTATTGTGACATCACTGATGAGGTTGGCTCTTAGGCATTGGTGGAATGGGGCATTATGACATCACAATATCAGCTCTTGTTACCAGAGGCTGAAACTCTTCACACTAAAGGGGGGGGGGGGGGGGAGAGTTATCAATGTGGACTACTGTTAACAAGTGTTAT
Source organism: Microcaecilia unicolor (assembly GCF_901765095.1). Taxonomy (NCBI): domain Eukaryota; kingdom Metazoa; phylum Chordata; class Amphibia; order Gymnophiona; family Siphonopidae; genus Microcaecilia; species Microcaecilia unicolor. The sequence goes on along the minus strand of NC_044031.1, from coordinate 645,869,766 downwards.
TTTACCACTAACTCATGCTAAGTTTAGCACAAGCCCCATTTTATGCACCCATCTTAACAGTGGCCCATGTTGATAAATTCCCCCTTTGTGTTAGGGCCCTGTATACAAAAACACGCTAATGTTTTTAGCGCATGCTAAAAATCAGTGTGTGCTAACCTTGTAGATACCCATAGATCATCACGCTCTTATTTAAGTCTCCGCCACCCTAGTTGCAAAGGACTCAAATACAAATCAGTTCATGGATCCAGCTTCTCATATATAAGTACACCACTCTGGAATATACTCCCAAAAACCGTGAAAAATACGTACGACCACCTCAACTTCCGGAAATCACTAAAGACTTACCTGTTCGAAAAGGCATAGCCTAATGACCCAACTTAATTATCTGAATCCAGCAACTCAAAGAAACCCAAACTTGTTATGAACTTAATGAACTTTATATTAAGTCCCTCTCTATGTTTCCCTAATGTGTCTGTACATATCTATTTCATTTAAAATAATATCACTCTATATTTGTTTCTTCACCGGAGGAGGCTTTCGCCCCACGGCGCTATGTAAGCCACATTGAGCCTGCAAATAGGTGGGAAAATGTGGGATACAAATGTAACAAACAAATAAATAAATAAATAAATAGGAATATTATGGGCATCTGTGCGCTAAAACACTAGCGTGCCTTTGTAAACAGGGTCCTTAGTAAAATATATCCAAAATAGGCGTCTTTCTGTTTATTTATCCAAACATTGTTATAAAATAACTCTCCAAATCTTTCCAGAGAGACAGTTTAGAGGTGAGTAGAGATTAAGAGAGGGTTTTATGGGGTGGGAAGGAACAAGTGTGCATATTGGGGATGTGGAAGAGTGACAGCGTGTGGTCTGAGGCGTGTAAAATTAGCAAAGTGTGCATCTATTTAAGGTGGGAAAAGGGATTTGGTTTTATTAGTAAGATAGGGTTGTGCTCCTGTATGGGGGATGTAATGTCACTGCCTTTCCTCAAATAACAATCCTGAGGTAGAGGAGGGGGCAATTACACATAAAAGATGAAGTCCTCTATCTTTCAATCCATTTCCTTTGAATTAAACTGTGTCATAGAGGTATATTTAGCTTAGGAAATGAATTTACACTGCATTTTTTTAGCTTATTGCATTAAAACAGCAGGTGCAGAGATAAGAAGGGAGCAGCAAGCAGGGCATGTGGGGAGCAGGGTGCTCAGGTAAAAATTGTGCTGCATACAAAAATGAACTCATATCTTCCATTCAGACCACAAAATGGTCCACTTCTGTTTATCTCTTATTTTTTCGTGTCCAAGTTTCTCTACAGAACAGGTTCAACAGTAGAGTGATAACAATCCAAAAAACAAACATGAAAAACAGAGCAAGAGATTACAGAAGATGAACAAAGGTTTAATACTACATGTGGAAAGGAAAGAGATCGCGTGAAGCTGTGGTCAATTTGTTAAAAAAAGAAAAAAAAAGTAATTCTGCAGTGGCCTCCACCTACCATTCACGAAGGTTCTGGGTCAGGGATCTGGTGTGACCTTTTCAGAAAATCACTACTGGAAAGAAACCTTCCTAACAAACTAAGGGGCCATTTTACTAAGCCGCGTAAGCGCCTACATGTGCCCAGCGCATGTGGCCCTTGCGGTAATTTCATTTTATGCGCATCCGAAAAATATTTTTTCTTTTCTGGCGCACGTCAGCTACGCGTGTCAAGTGGCATTTGACGCACGTAGGTCATTACCACCTGGTTACCGCGTGAGACTTTACCACTAGGTCAATGGCTGGTGGTAAGGCCTCAGACCCAAAATGGATGCGCGGCAATTTTCATTTTGCCGCACGTCCATTTTTGGCAAAAATCTTAAAAAGGCATTTTTTTACAGGTGCACTAAAAAATGGTTCTGTGCACGCCCAAAACACTCGTCTACACTACCGCAGGCCATTTTTCAGTGCACCTTAGTAAAAGGACATAGATCAGCTGATCCTCAAATTTCTAACCATGCTACTCCTCTTCCTTCTGATTCTCAGCAGCTGTGAATTCACCCTCGTGTACCATAAACAATGGATTCCACCAAAAGTGGACATTCAGCATATTAAGAGCTGTTTTCCAGTTATCAAGTGTCTTTTATTTAATTATTTGCTAATGACAGCATAAAATCTGAGAATATTTCCTGATTAAACAAAAGGACATCATGAAAAGGCACAAAACTTTAGAATAACACTGATTTATAAATAAGTTCATTCCCCAAATTTAAAGTATTTCAGATTACTTCCCAAACTTCCTCCCAAAATAATTGACTGTAATTAAAATGAAAAAGCACATAAGAAAGAGATGTATTTCCCATACTACAAGACAACATTTCTGTGATTTCAGAATCTCAGCTTTGAATAATTGTAAGGAGGTTCTTACCACCCTATGGGCCAGAATAACATGGATTGCATTGAACTAGCAGACGGAAATACACATGTAGATAACCTCTAAAATAATTTTAAAGGGGCTTTTAAACATCTCACATTTTAAGTCGTATTCCATTGTTTTTTAAAACTAAGCCACCAAATTTCCCAATACTTCATAAATTCTAGAAGAAATACCACCAGAAACTGGTACAAAATCAGGCTTAACATATTAGACAAAATATTGCTATTTCTGAAACGGGGGTCGCAGCTGGATTCATTCAAAAGACCAGGAAGGAAGCAACTTCTATTTCTCAGCTAATACAGGGAAATATAAAAATGTCCCTTCTTCCACTAAAAATGTTTTATAGCCCATATTTTATTACCTGCCAGGATAGGCAATTAGTATCATTTTTATTGATCTGTCCAACCTCGGTCCTCGAGGGCTGCAATACTGTCGGGTTTTCAGGATTTCCCCAATGAATATGCATGAGATCTATTTACATTCACTGCCTCCATTGTATGCAAATCTCATGCATATTCATTGGGGAAATCCTGAAAACCTGACCTGGCCAGTACCAAGGTTGGACATCCCTAAAAAGGAAAGTCTGAACTAAAATGAGCTTTGACTAGTGTCTTTCCATGGTCCAGCTTTACAGGGCACCAGGAGGCCAATAAATATGGCAAATTTCTTCATCAGAATGAGCTGTCACAATTTTTTTTTCATAGTGGCTCAGTTAAATATTATACAAATGGATTTGCAGGAACTTTTTTTTTTGTAATAAGGTCTACATGAAATCACACACTTTATCACAAAAGAACTTAAAGGTCCTTCTACTAGGCCACATTACAAAGCGGGACTTTCCTGTATGCTATGCAAATTTCTAACACTGCAATATTTTAGGCATCTTTCAATTATTTTTTTCAAGTCTTGCACTAATGTTCACAAGAAGGCGGTAAGTGCTCCCATGTTAACTCTGCGTTAATCAGTTTGCGTGCGGTAATCCTAACACACAAGCTGGTTAACACTTCCATGCCCATACTCCACCCATGACACACCCTACGGAAAAAAAATTTTAAATAGCTAAACACGAGAGTCAGTGCACACTGACAGGCAAACTACTGCAAAACATTTTAACACATTTTGGGCTTTTTTCACAAAGCTGCGGTAGTGATTCCCAGCTTGGCAAATGCAAAGAAGCCCATTCAATTTCTATGGGCTTCATTGCATTTGCCACGCAGAAATCACTACCGCAGCTTTGTAAAAATAGCCTTTTGTGGTAAGCCTTTTTCCTTAACATTGTTTAGTAAAAGAGCCCCTTAATAACACCTTCCTAAAATATACATAAAAATTACAAAAAAATCACCACTTTGTTCAATTCTCCATGCACATTTTTGCTATGACAAAATCAGACATAAGCTGAAGTGCGTTATTCTTCAATTCCTTAGCAATTTGGCATCATTTTTGGCAATGGTTTTATAAACACGAAATTACATGCAGGGAAAATGCATATAGTGTGCACTGAATTTTACAAATACAAGGGCCCTTTTACAAAGGCAAGCTGAAAATGGCCTGCGCTGATGTAGGCACGTGTGTTGGACGCGCACAGGTCCATTTTTCAGCATGCCTGCCAAAAAAGGCCTTTTTTGTGGCTGAAAATGGATGTGCGACAAAATTAAAACAAACGCGCATCCATTTTGGGCCTGAGACCTCACTGCCACCTATTGACTTGGCAGTGAGGTCTCACAAATTAACTGGGCGGTAATCATCAGCGCGCATACACTGCTGATTACCTCCCAGTTAGTGCCATGCGGTAGAAAATAGAAAATATTTTCTGCCGCACGTCAAAAATAGAATTACCGCCTGGGGCACGCAGTAGCCAGGTGGTAGTTCTAATTTGACGCATATTGGAACCTGCATAGACACCTATGCGTCTTAGAAAAAGGGCCCCACAATTACGTATGATATTTGATGTTTTTCTGAGCGTAACACATTTACGAGGCCATTCATAAATTATCCATAGGTCCCTAAGTGTGTGATTGTTGAAGAAAGTATCTTTAAAGGCTCTAGGTAGTGTCAGTTCAACCAATATCCAAAAAGGAGAATGGAGAAACCAGCCAGACACTTTTCTGTATCGAATTGCTTAGGTATTTGCAAGTCATTCTCTATAGTTTTCCAAAAGAAATTTTCTTGCCTTAAAATAAAAGAGCAAAAAATCTAGAATGTATTCCTCCTTTTCCCATAATCAAAAAAAATCTAGGAAGCTGATGGTCCACCTCGACATAAAATCATGAGGAAAAAATGCGGATCATACTTAGGGGTGTATTTGTTAAGATGGATTATTTTACAGCTAACGTGTGCTGTTTGAGAACAGGTCCCACTTTATGCAGTGGAACCCAGTTACTAATGACTGGAGTTATCACTTCTTAGAAGGAAGTTATCAACATGGGCAACCGTTAAGATTAGTTATTTGACCACAAGTTGTGCTAGACTTATCTTTTGTAAATCCTGCAGTGACCATGTGACTCCCTTATCGGGGGGGGGGGGGGGGTTGCATTGGTTGCCAGTATAGGCCAGGATTCATTTTAAGGTAACTGTCTCATCTATTCAATATTTCACGCTCTACTGTGATCACTAGGAGTTGTAATCAACTGCTTCTAGTTGTTCCAACGATTAGATTTGTTAGATTCAAGGCTTTATTTTCTCTTTCTTTTGTGCTCTTCTTGCTATTTGTTTTGATTTTTTTTGTTAATGACATGATCAATTTTAGATTACTTAGATACTGTAGTTTTTTGTGTTAGATTGTTATTCTGTTTCTAAATTCTTTCGTAATTTTCTCATATTATTATCAGCTTCTTTATCCGTATCTTACCTTGAATCTGAAACTGAGGGAGTTGGCAGGTGATAAGTCTATTATTGCATAACATAACGTATTTTAGCACAGGGTCCCATCACATAAAATGGGATGATGAGCTAAAATATCATGACTTGTGGTAAAATAACCTGTGTTAATGGTAGCATAACTTCCCCCCCTAAGGGGTGAATTCTATGTAGGGCGCATAAAATAATCGATGCTGAAAAAAGTGCCATTCTATAAGCTGTGCTTAAAGTTAGGCATGGTTTATAGAATACTGCTTAAGTGCAGGGGTTGCGTCTAAACCTAGGCATGTCCATTTGCACCAATGAAAATGCGGTGCGAATGCCAGCACCTAAATTTAGACACTTGCCCCAACTGCGCATGTAACTCAAATCCACGTCCACACTCCACCCCAAAATGCCCCTGACTGTTCCATTTCCACACCCCCTTTTTTGAGCTGCATGTAAAATTTCTGTGCAGATCTCGCACCTAAATTTACACGTGTAAATACCAATTAAATTTAATTAGTGCCAATAATTGCATAAAAAGCTAATTATTGGCATAATTGGTTCATTATTCAATTAAAGTTGTGCAAGCATTTAGGGCCCCTTTTACCAAGCTGTGGCAAAAGGGGGCCTGTGCTGGCATTGGCGCGTGTTTTTCATGCATGCCGAGGCCCCTTTTTACCAAGTGGGTAAAAGGGAGGTCTCTCTTTCCTACAAGAAATGGCCACATGGCAAGTAAAGTACTTGCCATGCGGCCATTTCGCAAGTAAAGCACTTGCCATGCGGCCATTTCGGGGGGGGGGGGAGCCCTTACTGCCACCCATTGAGGTGGCGGTAAGGGCTCCTGTGCCAACCCAGTGGTAACTGGGCAGGTGCACGGCACTGTCCGATTACCACTGGGCACACTCTGGCACTACAAAAATAAATATATTTTTGTAGTGCTAGATATGACAGTGCACTAGGGGTGGGAAGTTCCGCCAGGCTGCTGCGGTAGCCTGGTGGTACTTCCTGTTTAGCGAACGGTAAGCCCATGTTGGGCTTACTGCCGCTTAGTCAAAGGGACCCTTAGTAAAATATAAAAGTGTACAGTATGTTTCTTTAGGGGCATGGAGGAGTAGCCTAGTGGTTAATGCAGCAGCCTTTGATTGTGGGGTATCTGAGTTCAATTCCCACTACAGCTTCTTGTGACTCTGGGCAAGTCACTTAACCCTCCATTTCCCCAGGTACAAATAAGTACCTGTATACACTATGTAAATCACTTTGAGTATATTTGGAAAAAAAAACACACACACAGAAAAGCAGTATATCAAGCCTCATTCCCTATCCCTTAATAGCTTAGACCGTTTCTGAATATTGAGAAATTTACCTCCAAGGGAGTAGCTTCTGTACCTTCAGCTTCTGTAATATACATTGGAAGATCCTGTGTCTGATAGTAAGTGATGCCTGCTTACAGTTGGATTTTCTTTTTACATTTTTCCTATTTAGTTCCCTAATTATTACATTCTCTGTGCCCCCCCCCCCCCCCCCCCCATATCTTGTAGGCTAAATTGTGTTAAAAAGCATTTGGTATTAGCTTTTTGGACTGTAATATTGCCTTATTTTATATTTCCATATATCCTTTATTTCACTTTATTTCTTGTACAAGAGTTATCTTGTAAGTATTTTGAAAATTAATAAATAATTTAAAAAATTTGTGCAAGCAATTTTTGGTGACTTTCGTCAAATTTGTGGGTAAATGTGTGATTTATCTCAGGAGTTATGGTCAATTCTATGAAGTAAAGTCTGCTCCACCAGGAAAGACGCATAGGTGACTATTTCATGGTTGGGTTTCACAAGAAAATGAGTATAAACTTCATGTTACTTGGATTAAGACGGTTTCTACAGGACAACTTCTAGAACTGTGCAGTAAAAATGTCAAATCATTAAGGAGGCTTATTGAACCTCTCTTTGACCTGACCTAACCTTAACTCTAATGCTTGCTTTGGCCTTCTGGCATGAGATTTTGAACTATCCAGCTTTTACTATAGATAACCCTTTGAAACCATATCAATTCCTCCTTCTGCAAATGTTTTAAATTGATTATGAAATCTGATATATCCTATATTTGCAATTTTTCAGATTGGTTCCCAACTATTAATGTTGATCAGCTCTTAAAGCCTCCCGAGTCCCATCTCTCCATGCTCAATTTACATATCCTCAAAACCCCACTACTACTATGTTTACTACAACTTGTAACATTCTCCTTCAAGACTTTGTAATTCTATTTACTATGTAAGCCGCATTGAACCTGCTATGTGCGGGAAAGCGCGGGGTACAAATGTAATTAATAAAAATAATAATCTTCAGATCTCTCTCAAGCCCTCAACCTCATGTACGGTAAAAGTTATAAGAAAATACATTTTTGTGGTTTTGTATAAAAGAGATCACCGCCTCCTGGTTTCTGCTTTTTCCTAGGACTGGCACAAGTAGCCCATGGCTAGCATTTTAATGGCAAGCAAGAATGTATTGGGGTGACTGAATCCGTCAAAGAACATGGTACAACAGGTGTGCTAAATATTGCGTATTCCCCATAAATTCATGCTGGGATCAATTTCAGCTTTCTTGGTGGATGCTGTTACACAGTTCTGACAATTTTGGCCTCTATAGAATATAGATTTTTCTGTGGACTTTCATGTGTGTGCAAGGCCCTGCATGGGCCCATACAGAATCCATATTTGTAATGGGACGTCACAGAATTTAGCTCTAGCACCAGCTTTGCCTCATTTGAATATTTAAACTGTAGTTTTGTTTATTTTTGTGCTGTTATGGAAACAAAAAGCAAATCGGCGGTATAGATTCTATACTGTACAACAGTGTTTATCAGTTATTTGGTTGCCATGAGCCCATGATCGTGGCCAAATAAAATTGTAGTATAATGATGCACCTATGGACAGCCTATGCAGGCGACGACCTCAAATGTGAGTTTTGTACCCTCTTTTGGGTCCTGACCCACAGTTTGGGAAGCTCTGCTAGAGAAGATCCCCACCCTGAGGGCCCAAGAGACACGTGGGCCTCAAGTTATACTGTTGTTTTTGATATATACGTGATAGTAACATAGTAAATGATGGCAGATAAAAGCTTATATGGGCCATCTAGTTTGCCTAATAAGGTAGTCAGAGTTTTACATGCTGCTCTGTGCTTGTTACGCCTATCAATGTCCCGATTAGAGTGCTAAAGTCAATTAAGTTTTACTTTTTACATAAGTATTGCCATACTGGGACAGACCGAAGGTCCATCAAGTCCAGCATCCTGTTTCTATCAGTGGCCAATCCGGGTCACATGTACCTGGCAAGATCCCCCCAAAAAGTACAATACATTTTATGCTACTAACCCTAGAAATAAGCAGTGGATTTTCACCATCCATTTTAATAATGGTCCATGGACTTTTCCTTTAGGAAGCCATCCAAACCTTTTTTTAAATCCTGCTAAGCTAATTGCTTTTACTATCTTCTCTGGCAACGAATTCCAGAGTTTAATTACACGTTGAGTGAAGAAACATTTTCTCTAATTTGTTTTAAATTTACTACTTTGTAGCTTCATCGCATGCCCCGTAGTCCTAGTATTTTTGGAAAGAGTAAACAAAGCATTCACATCTACCCATTCCACTCCACACATTATTTTATAGACCTCTATCATATTTCCCCTCAGCCGTCTTTTCTCCAAGCTGAAGAGCCCTAGCCACTTCAGCCTTTCCTCATAGAGATATCTTCCCATCTCCTTTATCATTTTCGTCACCCTTCTCTGTACCTTTTCTAATTCCACTATATCTTTTTTGAGATGCAGCAACCAGAATTGAACACAGTATATAAAAAGAGGTTCCATCTTCTTTTTATATATGAATCCTCTATGTTTATCCCACACATTTTTTAATTCCATCACTGTTTTTCTCCCTACCACCTTCACTAGGGGGTATTCCAGGCATCCACTACCCTCTCCTGGTGTTACTCCTAAGTCTACTTTCCTGTAAGCTCAATTCATGTGCTCTAGTCTACCGCTTCCTCGTCTCTGAAAAAGATGTGTTTGCATATTAATAACTGTCAAGTATTTAAACATCTATATCATACCTCTCTGTCCTGATAGAATCCACTTCCTTATTGGGAGCTCTTGGAGATATTTGTGGAGAATGCGCTGGAAAAACATGCTTTCTGAGAACTAATTACCTCAGGAGATGCCGAATCAAACCCTAGGAGGCCGCTTGTACTGAGGCAGAGCAGGGGATATTACTGGCCCAGGTGAGATCACTACCAAGGTGGCCAAACTATCTGCTACCCTTGGGCAAAAGTTATCTTCAAGAGAAATATCAAATCATGTTTTTCTGCAAGGCTTGAAAATATTTAATGCATAGGCACATCTTTGAATACAGGTCTTTAATCCAAGCATATCGTGTCCTCTGTTCCTATATCCTGCTTTTCTACTAGTTTTTCTGTACTACTTATAGCCTTAATGAGATGCATAATAAAAGCAATCACACACACACACACAATAAATGAACAAATAAAACAATCCATGTTTTAAATAACGTTACTGGCTTTGCACAGTTACAGTATCTCTTTCAGGATTTCAGGGTGCTGACTTCTAGTATCTATATTGATGCTTGAAATATCTGAAACCTTTGTAAGTCCTGATACCTTCCAAAGGATCAAGAAAAGAGACTTGTATCTTCTCTTATTTATTTATTGATTGATTGATTGATTGATTGATTGATTGATAGCCCTGCATATCTAAAAGTCTATGAGACCTCCTAGGCCCCTGCAGTCATGTCTGAAACAGGAAAGTTTGTATCCTCAGCACCATTTGGGTTGGTCCTTCATGAAGTATCACAGCCTACAGGGGTGCCCAGAATGTAGGTTTCAACCCAATAATCCCTCCACATAAAGGCCTGTGAGAGAAATAATTTTAAAGTGTCTGCACCAACTGTTGGATTGTCCTCAAGCACTGCTGAGAAGTTGGTGTCATAAAATTATACAATGCCCGATACAGCCTGGCAGACTGCTTGGTTTTTAAAAATAGAGAATATCTGATCTGAAAGCCCTTTTTCGCTTGCTGCACTTGTGACCCAAATCTTTAGCTCAGACTTTAGAAAAGATAAGCACAGCAGAGAGTATAAACCGAGCAACAGGTGTTCCAACCACCTTGAGAGTAAATTTATCTTAAATTTACAAAGAAAATATTGGCAACTTGGAATTTTGCAACCCGAGGAGACTAGTGCATGTACAGAATCCACTGACAGTTAAATCTAATTATGAGGTTTTCCTGTCTAGAACCTCTGCAGGTGAAACGTTGGGAAGATTGCTTTCTGGCGGTCAGGGTTACTCACTCAGTGTCCACAGAGAGAGGAGAGAAGGAAGGAGCCTGGTCCACATCTTCAGGGTTAAACCTCCCTCTGCTGGGCTTCTGGGCTCCTCAATTTAGTGCCCCAAAGGCAAAGTAATCATAAGTCACAGTTTTAGTGTGAAACAGGATTGAAAGACAGGAGAACCGAGGTAAGCGACTTCCTCTGTGGTCATACATTGCGTCAAAAGTTTGATGCTTACATGCCCAGCCTGCCAAGGGCATGTAAAGAAGAAACCTACAGAGTATTCAGTTCTCTGACTGAGTCTAATGGGTTCCAGGGCAGGAATGCTTAGTCCTTCTGCAGAGTCCCTGCTGTTTCACAGAAGCATGGCAGGAATGCTTAACCCTTTCATAGACTCCACACTGGTTCATGGCAGATGTGTTACAAGAAGACTCATCTCATAAAAGCATCAGGAAATACTTTATCTCTGTGTTGCTTTCTTTCCTTGAGAGGAAGTGGAAAAAATGAGATCATTTCATATTATTTTTATGAAACAGAAAATGCAGACAGGTTATAAACTCACAGACTAAATTATATTTCTATACTAAGAGGTTCAGCCCTCAATGGTCAGCAGGTGCCAGTGCCACAGAGAAGGCCATATGAAAGACTGTCTGTAGTACCTTGTCTAAAATGGAACTCTTTCCACATATGCGGTGCCTCTTATGGTATAAGAGTGCCACCAAATTTTGGTGAAGAAAGCATAAGTGATTCAATGCAGCCAAACTTGTGAACGTGATAGTTTTGTGCAGTGCATTTTGTCTAGCAAAAAAGGTGCCGATACTCAAATGCCAGGCCACCCTTCAGGGATGGAGTGATCATTGAAGGACTCACCCCACAATAGCCAGGACCCCTGCAACCAGTCATAGAATCTATGACAAGGCAGAATTTGTATGTAGAACCTGAGCTCTTTCATTAAAATACGAGAACCATGGGTCACGTTTAGCAGACAGTGGAAAAGATGCCTGTACTCGGTACCCCCAAGTACTCCCTCAAAAAAACCCCCTGGTTTTATGTTGCAAGATTCAGGCCCCAGGAGTTTCATGTTCAGAGTACTTTTGAATTCTTGTAAAACAACATTTTAGGTACCAGTGAACATTCCCCCAAATACTTAGCAAAGAATATGTTTCTGAAACATAATTTATTTTATTTATTTGTTACATTTGTATCCCACATTTTCCCACCTGTTTGCAGGCTCAATGTGGCTTACATAGTACCGTAACGGCGTTTGCCATTTCCGGTATGAACAAATACAAAGTGGTATTATGGTAGAATAAGGTTCATGTCTGGTAAATACATGAGTGAACTTAGAGAGGAAGAGGAAAAGTTAGGATATGTCCATTGCTGTTTTGGTTTCGTTATGTCGCAGGTAGCCAGGTTTTTATGTTGGGTCGGTGGGGTAAGCCTTACTGAACAGGTTTGTTTTTAGTAATTTCCTGAAGTTTAGGTGGTCGAACATGGTTTTTACTACTTTTGGTAGTGTGTTCCATAGTTGTGCGCTTAGGTAGGAAAAACTGGATGCATAGGTTGATTTGTATTTGAGTCCTTTGCTGCTTGGGTAGTGGAGGTTTAGGTATGATCGTGCTGATTTTCTTGTGTTTCTGGTTGGCAGATCTATGAGGTCTGTCATGTATATAAGTACATAAGTAATGCCACACTGGGAAAAGACCAAGGGTCCATCGAGCCCAGCATCCTGTCCACGACAGCGGCCAATCCAGGCCAAGGGCACCTGGCAAGCTTCCCAAACGTACAAACATTCTATACATGTTATTCCTGGAATTGTGGATTTTTCCCAAGTCCATTTAGTAGTGGTTTATGAACTTGTCCTTTAGGAAACCGTCTAACCCCTTTTTAAACTCTGCTAAGCTAACCGCCTTCACCACGTTCTCCGGCAACGAATTCTAGAGTTTAATTATGCGTTGGGTGAAGAAACATTTTCTCCGATTTGTTTTAAATTTACTACACTGTAGTTTCATCGCATGCCCCCTAGTCTTAGTATTTTTGGAAAGCGTGAACAGACGCTTCACATCCACCTGTTCCACTCCACTCATTATTTTATATACCTCTATCATGTCTCCCCTCAGCCGTCTGTTCTCCAAGCTGAAAAGCCCTAGCCTTCTTAGTCTTTCTTCATACAACAACCAGGAGATCCCTCACTGCCTGAAAATGACATGTTATAAAGGGTGATTTTCAAACGCGATACAGGGGCCCTTTTACTATTCCGCGAAGGCACCTACACATGCCCAACATGCACCAATTTGGAACTTCCGCCCGGCTACTGCGTGGCCCGGGCAGTAATTTCATTTTGTTTGCGCACCCACTACACACCCCAGAAAATTTCCAGAGCACGGCACTAACCGTGCGGTAATCAGCATTGTACGCGCGCTGATGATTACCTCCCGGTTAATGTGTGAGACCTTACCGCTAAGTCAATAGGTCTCAGGCCCAAAATGGATGCATGGCAATTTTCATTTTGCCGCATGAAAAATGAACCTGCGCGTGTCCAATACATGTGTCCCACAGGCCACTTTTCGGCGCACCTTAGTAAAAGGACCCCTTACTCAGGTAACCGAGCTGTCTGAAAATTGCTTTCCTTGGGTAAGCATACGTGCAAGAATCAGCAATGCGACACTTTCCCTTGCAGAAAAAGTAGGCGGTTTCAGAGGTGACTTAACACAAGGGAGGCAGCAACTCATATATTTTTTGCACTTTGAAAACGACATGCATTCTTTTGCCTAGAAAAGTTATCTGCAGACAAAGCAGGTCTCTGCTGTTACTTTTTTTCCTGGGCACACTTGTACTTTCCCTTAGAGATCTGCTGTAAGGTCTGTGGGCAGAAGTGGGGGAAATTTGTCCTGCTTAATTTCAGTCACATGTATCAGGTACTGTAGCCCTTACCGTTGACACATTTTCTTCCTTCTGCTCTCTTTCATACTGTTCTCTCTGTTCCCACACATCCCACTGGCCACGGCCTCCAGGCAGCATCATTTCTTTGGTTTTGGAGTCCCTGGATTATTCTAGCTCATAAGAAACAAGTTGAGATAGCCCTGGTTTAGCATCTTTGCATATATGGATATGTAAAAAAAGCAGAGAACTATAATCCATTTCACACGATGAGGTAGAGCTGAGTACTAGCTGCTTCACCACCAGACTCCTGGGCAAAGCCCCCTAAAGTTCTGAAAATCATGTGGAACTTGAAGGCAAGCACACAAAGAAATGAAGCAGTATATAGATATTCTTGTTCTGAAAAGCTCACAGGAGCTTTCTTGTAAAGTATAATTCTTGACACATGAAAATCCAAAGGTATGAAAAAAAAGAAATAGCACAGAACCCTGATTTGCCTGTGCTAAGAGCTACAGCAGACATAGCCAAGAAATGTTTAAAGTGTGCAACGGTAGAGCTGGAAGGACAGCTTTGCATAGATGAAGAACAAACATGGTGGCACCATCTGAGAAAAGCAGAGCGAGGAAAAGAAGAATATGGCTGGGGTACTGAACAACCAAAAAGCGATACTTGAAAAAAAAGTACGGCCCTGACAATAATATTGAAAACTCAGAAAACAGAGGACACAGTGATAGTTTGCATCTGCTAGAGCTTTTTGGTCATGGTACAAGATATGACACCGTTTCTCCTCTTGGGAGCTCAGCAGTCAGAGAGACCTGGAATTCAAACAGAGAAAGAGCTTAATTCATCAGAATGCACAGGGTTGGGATCCCGTGAAAATACAATGAAAGACCATGGCTGGTTATACAGGGGTACGCAGTTATATGGACAAAATTCACAACGCTTGAAAAGTATCTTGCGGTCAGCTTTGAAAAGGCAAGTAATTAAATCCAGAATCCAAATTATAGCAGCTTACAGAGTGGTCAAAGAGCTTGCATACAAAGGCCACGAGCTACTTATTTTTCAACATTTCTCAGCAAGTTTTGGCAAGAAGGTGTGCGCTTTCTATGGAGCTACATAAGAATGAATAAACTCACCATTTATATATGGCAAGAATAAAAGTAAAGATGGGAAAAGATATTAAAATACTGGAATTAGTGGAGAAAATTAAGATACTTATCAAGGATGGCCACATTACGACAGGGGATCATTTTATGGATTTGATGTCTTTTCAGCAGTTTTTGAAAAATAATTCTTCACTGGGGAGTACTAGAGTGTGATCTCTCTTTCTTTGGCACTGACCGTGTCATTTTGGGGACAGGTAAGTGTCCGTGTTGGGTACATGACTTTAGTTTTTTAGTTTTTATCGCATGGAGGCCTTTGGGACGTGCACTGAATGTGACACGACTATGACAGTCTTGTCATCCAAAACTTGTGACTCACGGGGCCTCTTTTACTAAACCACGCTAGCAATTCCTGGTGCAGCAAATGAGAAGAAGCCTATTCAATTCCTATGGTCTTCCTCTCATTTACGTATGGGAATCGTTACTGCAATTTAATGAAAGAGGCCCTAACCCCCCGGATTCTATATAGCATGCCTAGAGATCCGTGCCGAAATCCAGGCAGATTCTATAACAATGTGCGTAACTTAATTGGCTTAACAAGCTAATTAGCGTTGATAACAGCATTTAACAATCAATAATGAGCACTAATTGGCAATAATTCGAATTTACACGCACAACTCATTAAGCGTATTCTGTAATGCACTGCACCTAACTTCTAACGCATGCAAACAAAAAGGGGCGTGGTTATGGGCACACGTAGTTATAGAATATGGCTCTCTGTGCCTAAATCTACGTGCTGGGATTTATGCCATGTTTTCATTACTGTAAATGGAGACTCGTAATTTTAGGTACTGGGATATCAACTAAGCATATTCTATATACCGCGCATAAATCTAGATGCCGCTTATAGAATATTTGGTGAAAATGTTTTCCACATGGATTTTTTAGGCACCATATATAGAATCCCCCCTCTAAATGAATAACTCAGTTTGAAGAAAACATTCTAGAAGTGTCTTAGAGTCCCATTTACTAAAGCTTACTGCATGCTAATGGACATTAGCATGAGTAAGTGCCACATGAACCATCGGTAGAAGATTGGATGTGCAGCATTTGGCGTGTGCTAATGTCTATTAGCATGCACAAGGCTTTATTAAAACAGCCTCTTAGTGGAGACGTTTGTTCAAAAAATAATTCCGAGTGTGATTTATAAAAATGTAAGGCAAGAAATACAGGTTTAGCAGTGGCAGGCTTTCTTTTTTTTTCCTTTTTCCTCCCCTATTCCTAAGAAAATATTATGGGACCCTTTTACAAAGGTGCACTGAAAAATGGCCTGCGGTAGTGTAGATGCATGTTTTGGGCACGCACAGAATCATTTTTCAGTGCACCTGTAAAAAAATGCTTTTCTTTCATTATTGTCAAAAATGGATATGCGGCAAAATGAAAATTGTCAAGTGTCCATTTTGGGTCTGAGACCTTACCACCAGCCATTGACCTCACACGGTAACTGGGCGGTAATGGTCTACACGCATAGAATGACAATTACCGCCTGATTACCACCCATATGCCAGAAAATAAAAATATTTTCCGGCGCACCTAGCGGACATGCGTCAAAAATGAAATTACCGCAAGGGCCACGCAGTAGCTGGGCGATAACTCAAAATTGACACACGTTGGGTGCGCATAAGCACCTACGCGGCTTAGTAAAAGGGCCCCTATATGAGCTGTGGAGAGAGGTAGGGTATGGCTAGAGATAGGAGACCAACCAACTTATTTTCAAAGGAGATCGCTGCCCATCTTCCGACACAAATCGGGAGATGGCCGGCGATCTCCTGAACCCAGCCAATTCGGTATAATCAAAAGCCGATTTTGGCCGACGCCAACTGCTTTCCGTCGCAGAGCCGGCCAAGCATCAAGGCTAGGGTAGCGAAGGCGGGACGGGGGCGTGCTCACGAGATGGCCGGCTTCGCCTGATAATGGAAAAAAGAAAGCCGGCCCTGACGAGCATTTCGCCAGCTTCATTTGGTCCGTTTGTTTTCAGGACCAAGCTTTAAAAAGGTGCCCCAACTGACCAAATGACCACCGGAGGGAATCGGGGATGACCTCCCCTTACTCCCCCAGTGGTCACCAACCCCCTCCCACCCCAAAAAAAATATATATATTTTTTTGCCAGCCTCTATGCCAGCCTCAAATGTCATGCCCAGCTCTCTGATAGCAGTATGCAGGTCACTGGAGCAGTATTTAGTGGGTGAAGTTCACTTCAGGCAGATGTACCCAGGCCCATACCCCCCCTACCTGTTACACTTGTGGTGATAAATGTTAAGCCCTCCAAAACCCCCCAAAACCCACTGTACCCACATGTAGGTGCCCCCTTCATCCCTAAGGGCTATGGTAGTGGTGTACAGTTGTGGGGAGTGGGTTTTGGGGGGGGATTTGGGGGGCTCAGCACCCAAGGTAAGGGAGCTATGCACCTGGGAGCTATTTTTGAAGTCCACTGCAGTGCCCCCTAGGGTGCCCGGTTGGTGTCCTGGCATGTGAGGAGGACCAGTGCACTACAAATGCTGGCTCCTCCCATGACCAAATGCCTTGGATTTGGCCGGGTTTGAGATTACCGGCATTAGTTTCCATTATCGGCGAAAACCGATGTCGGCCATCTCAAACCCGGCCATCTCTGACATTTGGCCGGCCCCAATCGTATTATCAAAACAAATGATGGCCAGCCATCTTTTTCGATAATACGGTTCAGGACTGCTCTTTGCGGCACCGGCCAAATATTTAGCCGGCGCCGTTCGATGATGCCCCTCCAACTAGGAAAACTACAGAATGGAAGAGGCTATTTCGATGTGCAGGAGGATGGTATTGTTTGTAGATTTATCTGTTTGACTGTCTGGTTATATGTTCTAACGCATGTGGATTGTAAACAGCTGAAAGAAGGTTTATTTTGGCTGAATGGCTCATTAAATATTTCATAAATAAATAAAGATTTGTTGGAGGCTTGTGGGTTGCATGGGGGGTATTGTATTTGAATAACAATGCTGGAAGTTACCCTGAAGATCATTTGGAAAGGAAGGCTAAAATGTATCCAACTCCAGGTCCTTTCAAATAGGATTAAAGACATTGTTATATTCAGAAAAAATGAGGACACTGCTGAGGTAAATAACCCTAGATAAGAAGTGAAACCAATCTTAAGTACAAGGTTATGAAGGGACAAAATTTCATACACTGCTCAAAGAAATAAGGCATGGAAAGCTGAGATGATGCATGACAAAATTGACACAGGTTCCATAAAGCAGCACACTGAAGATATGCCACTGCAGACCACCAATGATTAGAAAAGAAGAAAGCAATTTTACAGCAGGAAGCACAAACTTCTAAACAACCTAAGCCAGCCAGGATAGCCATTAACAAGACAGTTCATGAGATCGAGGCAGTCAAATTGTTTTATCTGGTATAAAAGAAGAGATGGCAGATTGTTCCATGACTTGGGAAGTGAATAAAATATTTCAAGATTTTTATATGGCACTTTATGAAAAATTTAACAAATGGGGTTTCTTTTTCTGATGTGAGATTACTGAGGGTTCACTCTGAATGACTGGTTAAGTTAAATGAACCTATCACAGGTCGTGAAAGCTCCAGGACCTGATGGATATGGAGCACAGTTTTTAAAAAAATAATTAAAACAAATTCTGAGACTTTTATAGCTATGAAGGATGCTGCCTTTGGTAACAGTACTTTGCTGCTGTCTTTCTAAAAGAAAGAGAGATTTCATTTTACTGGTTCTCATAGATCTAGAACTGGGGACATGTCACCCAACTTCAGAAAATAGCAGAATTGGCTCATGGTGCCACTGTGACAAATATAACCATGAGTGAACAAGATTCTCAACTCCTTAGAAATATTTATTTATTTTATGTATTAGGATTTATTAACCACTTTTTTGAAGAGATTCATCCAAGGCAGTGTACAACAGGTACAGCTTGGCATAAACAAATTACATTGTATTAACAGTATAACAACCATAAAATAACCAAATATCAGCATAAAATGCAATCAATGAAGTAAACTTGGAAATAGGCTAATTAAATCCTAGTAATTGCAGTGCCATGATATGGTATAAAAAATGTACACACTGTGATGTGTACATCCCAGGACAGGGAAAGATTAGGAAGGTACATAGGGCACCTTTTACGAAACTGCGGCAAAAGAGGGCCTGCGCTGGCGTCAGTATGTGTTTTTGATGCACACCGAGGCCCCCTTTTACCGCAGTGGGTAAAAAGCAGGTCTTTCTTTTTTTCAGGAAATGGCCACAGCTGCAGGGGGCCCCCGCGGTCTGCCACCTCTTCCCATTCTCGCCACTCCTATCTGAGGTCTCCCTTCCTTTCCCTCACCTTCCCTGTCTTCCTAACATCGCATTTTGTTGAATAGGGGGGGAGGTCGGTAGCACGGCAGTAATTCTTATACATTTCCTGCATCTGCCGTGGTGCTATTTCTTTGCCACTGCTGAAACAGGAAGTTGCATCAGAAGGGGGAGGAATGCAGCACATAAACAGTGCCTGGACATACGCAGGCAGCGTATAAGAATCACTGCCTCACGGTCACTATCGACCCTCTGCACGCCCCCCCCCCCCCCCCCCCCCCGTCAATAAAATGTGATATTAGGAAGACAGGGAAGGTGAGGGGAAGGGAGGGAGACTTTAGATGGGAGTGGCAAGAATGGGAAGAGGTGGCAGACCGTGGGGGGCCCCCTGGAGCTGTGGGGCCCAGGGCAGCTGCCCTGTTTGCCCCCCCCCCCCCCCCCCCAAGCCAGCTCTGTACCTGCTCTAGCAATTTAATCACAATGGCAAGGACATTACTAGTCCTATTAGGTCACATGGCAGCAGCAATTGCAGTAGTTCCTTTCGCCAAATTGCACATGAGACCTCTGCAATGGCATCTCAGGGACTGATGGGCACAGGCGTACCACCCGCTATCAGCAAAGGTGGTTCTAACCCAACATCTCAAGCAATCACTACAATGGTGGATTTACCCACCTCACCTATTTCAGGGCATGCCCTTCCTTTCCGCTCAGTCATCAGTATACTTAACCACGAATGCATCCAAATAAGGATGGGGAGCTCACATGAGCAATTACAAAACTCAGGGACTCTGAAATCAAATTCAGTATCAACCTGTTAGAGTTACGGCGATCAAACTGGCCATCCATGCATTCCAAGCCCATCTCACTCATTACAACATTCATGTTCACACAGACAATCAAATGTCAATGTACTACATCAACAAACAGGGTAGTTCGGGCTCTTGGACTCTGTGCAGAGAAGCAATGAAGATCTGTTTTTTGGTTCTGGAACTTCATTCGACTATATCAGCATCTTACCTATCAGGAAAACAAAATATTCTTGCAGACTCACTCAGCAGACTTCAACCTCACGAATGGTCTCTCAAGACCACTGTTAAGCATTTCCTATTCAACAGGTGGGGACATCCACTAATCAACCTATTCACATCCCCACTCAATGCCAGATGTCAGAGATATTGTTCAAAGTATCCCAGTCTGAACAGGGAAGCGGAAGACGCTTTTCAACTTCCCTGGACCAAAGGTCTTCTTTATGCTTATCCTCCAATTCTCCTCTTATCCAAGACTCTACAAAAGGCGAAAATGATAGCAGCATTCCTCCTTTTCATAGCCCCTTATTGGCCATGACAGACATGGAGGGGAATAATCGAACGGCGCCGGCGAAATACATGGCCGGCGATGTATTTTGGCGGCGCCGCAAACAGCTGGCCAGACCCGTATTTTCGAAAAAGATGGCCAGCCATCTTTTGTTTCGATAATACGGTTCCGGCCAGCCAAATGCATTGGATTTGGCCGGGGTTTGAGATGGCCGGCTTCGCTTTTTAGCGATAATGGAAAGTTATGTCGGCCATCTCAAAGCCGGCCAAATTCAAGGCATTTGGCCGTGGGAGGAGCTAGTATTTTCAGTGCAATGGCCCCCCTGACATGCCAGGACAGCAACCGGCCACCCTAGGGGTCACTGCAGTGGCCTTCAGAAAGCTCCCACATGCATAGCTCCTTTACTTTGGGAGCTGACCCCCCCCAACCCCCACCAAAAGCCCATACAACACATTCTGCTCTCATGGAGGTGGGTATGACATTTGAGGCTGGCATACAGGCTGGCAAAAAAGGGTTATGTTTTTATATTTTTAGTATGAGAGGGGATTGGTGACCACAGGGGGAGTATGGGCAGGTGATCCCCGATTCCTTCTGGTGGTCATCTGGTCATTTAGGGCACTTTTTTGGGACTTGATCGTGAAAAAAAAAGGTCCAAAAAAAGTGACCTAAATGTTCGCTAAACACGGCTAATTTTTTTCGATTATAGACGAAAGCCGGCCATTTCTGTCCAGCCCATAACCACGCCCCAGTCCCGCCTTCACCAAGCCTCCAACATGGCCTCGTCAATTTTGGCCGGCTCCGCGACGGAGTTCAGTTAAACATGGCCAAAAATTGGCTTTCGATTATACCGATTTGGCCGCTTTTAGAAGATGGCCGGCCATCTCCCGATTTGTGTCGGAAGGTGGCCGGCTATCACTTTCGAAAATAAGCTGGATGGTTTCCCATCCTACTGAATCTTGCCTCTCAGCCCCCACTACCATTACCATTAGAGACATAACTCAGTAACAAGGAATACTGCTTCATCCAGATCTTGCATCTTTAAGACTGATAACTTGGATAATCACACCACATTAAATGTCCACTTCTCTCAGGGAGTGCTATGGCATTCAGAAAGGTATCTACACAGAGATCCTGCTCTGCAAAATGGAAACGTTTTACTCGTTGGTGCTTACCTCGACATCTCATTCCAGAGAATGTCTCTTTATCTAAGTTATTGGACTATTTACTCCATCTATCTCAAGCAGGTTTATCTTATTCATCAGTTAAACTACACCTAGCAGCACTGTCTGTTTTTCATAACCCGACTGACAATTTGACTATTATGCAACACCCAATTTCAAAGAGGTTCCTTAAAGGATTAATACATCTCCATCCACAGATATGTCCTCCTACATCTACTTGGGATCTCAATTTAGTTCTCAATGCTTTTATGCTCTCACCTTTTGAACCCCTAAGCTCAGAAGAAATTAAATTCCTCTCATGGAAGATGTTCTTTTTAATCACCCTACCTTCAGTGCGTCGCATTGGAGAAATATAAGCTTTAGTTTACTATCCTCCTTACACACAACTGCTTCACAATAAAGCTCTTTGTCACACTCATATGACATTTCTACCAAAGGTAGTATCACCCATGCATCTAAACCAACTCATCATGTTTCCAACGTTTTGACCGCCACCACGTATTACCGATTCTCAATGGAGGCTTCATACTTTAGACTGTAGATGTACACTATCTACTTAGAAAGGACAGCATCTCCTCATAGACCATCTCAGTTATTTTTATCACTTCGGTCTGATGTGCAACCTCAGACGGTCACAAAAGGAATTCTTTCACACTGGATTGCAGATTGTATCTCTTGTTATCAATCACAAGACATTGCTCTAGTACCACATGTCAAAGCTCATGCTCTTAGAGCCATGGCGGCCATGAGAGCTCATCTGAGCAGAACATCATTACACTATATCTGTAGAGTGGCCACCTGGTCATCCACACATACCTTCACGAAACATTATTGCATTGATACCACATCTCTGACAGATTCATCTTTTGGACAAGCAGTCCTTTCCAAGGTTACCTGAGGCGTCAACATTCACCTCCTCTTGTTACAGGTACCAGACCATTCTTGTAATGTTCTACTTTTATTGTAACCAATCAGCTTCTAAGGGTCAATTCTACTAGACCCACCATACCATTATATTTCAGTCTGTTATCTGTGTAGCTTGAGAGTCTTTCACTTGTGTGGCTGCAATATCTCTCTGTCCAGGGAGAAAAATAAGTTGTTTACCTGTAATGGGAGTTCTTCTTGGACAGATTATTGTGCAGCCACACAATCCCTCCAACCCTCCCTTTGTTGCCGCCAGCTATTTAATGGAACTGAAAGGGGGCAGTGACTACAGGGATTATTATAAGTATATTAAGGCAGGAATACACACGCAGACCTTCCAAGTCTCCTACATTCAGCGGGAGACTCCCGCTTTGTTGAGTCATCTCCCACCAAAGCGGGACAGTCTCCCACTGAGATGAGGAATCGCTGTTTATTTTCACTGCTGCTGATGCTTCTCCCAATGCAGCAGTGGCGGCAAAATAACAACAAGAAAAAAGCAAGCGCAGAGCTGCAGTAGTTTTCAGACATTTCTGCCGGTCCTCTGCCCCTGGAACTCGAAGTTGACGTCAGCAGGGGCAGAGGACCAGCAGAGCCGACAGCACATGTCTGAAGGCTGCTGCGGCCCCGCACTTTCTTTTTTTTTTTTTTTTGTCGTGGCTGCTGCAGAGGGTTGCATGGAAACAGGAGGGAGACGGGATGAAATGAAAGTTAAAGCCAACAGGTTAGTTTTTTTCTGTTTCCCCTTCAAAACAAAACAAGCAGACCTATGAGTTGTTGTATCCACGTTGTCATTCTTTATTGTTGGTAGCATTTTTTAAATTTAATCTCACTTATATTTTCAGACATGCTGGCTGGCTTGTGCAGTATACAGATGTACATAAAGGAAGGGAATAACTTTTCATAGGTAGAGTAGTAATTTGTTAGAAATTGTAATCAGTGTGTCATTTGGAGGGGCTGGTTATGGGGATACCATAGGACTTATATTTGTGCAAAGATTTTATTTTTTTCTCAAGGTAATGGGCCTCTAAAACAGACATCATGTTATGAGAATCAGGTGCTCAGTATTCAGTTTCTATCTATTTATTTATTTACTTATTTATATCATTTATATCCCACAATAAACATGAATTGGGTTGAAACCGGGAAATATTTAAAATCTTTTTTTTTCTTATGCAAAAGAAAAAGATGACATGAGACAGAGTGGGCGGAGCCAATGCAAGTGGGTGGAGCCAAGGTGAGTGGGTGGGGCTGGGTGTGTACTAAAATCTCCCTCTCAAAAATCGGGACCCTTTGGCTGCTCTGCACACGCATGCATGTTGAAAATGTTTTATCTAGAAACTTCAAAGCTTTGATACTGGTCCGGGTCAGTGAAGTCACCAGGGAGTCACTTTCACTTGTGTGGCTGCGAGATCATCTGTTCAAGGAGAACTACCATTACAGGTAAGCAACTTTTATTTCCCCTCTATTATCCCATTTACCAGATATTCCTTAGTCAGCCAATAGGCTGCAGGGGGGAGGCAGGCCAATAGCTTAGAAGACTGCAACCTTCTTTCCTGCAGTCCATTGGTCAGATATTTCTTATCCCGCCAATAGGCTACAGAAGGAGGTGGGAGCAATAGCTTAGGAGGCAGACAGGATGTAGACCTGCATTCCCTTTCAGGCCTACATCCTGAAGCTTTTACTTTGGATGCTAGAGTAATGCTGGAAAGGATATTGGGGGTGCCCTGGCACATACAGCACCCAAAGAGTTGGCACCTATGGACTGACAAAATGGGTAACTGCTTTTCAGGCAGTAGTGAGCATGTATGTAATTTGAGAAGAATAAATTGTTTTATTCTAAAAATGTCTTAGTGGTCTTTCCTATAAATTGCAGAACAAAGAAGTCTCAGGAAGAGGCAGAATGGAACCAGAGCAGGTCCCTCAACTCAGTTAAGGCCGCTGAGGAGCTACCAGCTAGAGGAAGCTACATGTGAGAAGGGGACAGGAATACGTCAAATGCTAAATTCACAGCAGCGATGGGCAGGTAAGAACTGACATTTCTATATCACAAGATTTCTGTAAAGCACAAGTAGGGTGTTCATTTTTAAGTCCCTATATGTATTGCTGTTGGGACATTTGTACCTAGAAAGTGTGGATACTTTTATACCTACAATCTCTGCCAGCCCCAGAATTATCAGTGAGAAACATTCCACTGGGAATATCTTCCTTGAAAATGGGCTTCTAGACCCACAGAGATAAATTACCCATTAATATGCATTTACTGCAGGCTATTTGAATATACCCCATTAATATGTAACCACTGCAGGCTATTTAATATACTCCATTAATATGTAATCACTGCAGACTATTTAATATACTCTATTAATATGTAATCACTGCAGGATATCTACTATAATAAAACTCACCCTCAACGTTCTGAAGACAACATTCTGAAGTCACTCAGTCACTCCCTGAAGGGTTCATGGATTCATGGTGGTGAAGTGACCATGTCTCTCTGCCCCGCCCTCGCATGACGGACCAATCAGAAAAAACACCCTCAACATTCTGAAACACAAAGGACCATCACAACACCGTTCCCAGGCAACACTAGGCAACGTAAGACGGACCAATCAGAGGAAACTACGTGACAATAAGGGAGGAGCATTCCCCAGCAGAATGGCTCATTATCTGTGCAGCACGGAGAGCACAGAACCACCGCTGGAACGAGAGAAGAATATTCCTTCTGTGGGTATGTGCAAAAATAGACCGGGGGGGGGGGGGGGATTTTTAAATGCATAATGCCAGTACTGAAGAGTGCCAGAGGGCCTATAGCACAGACTAAATTTGGGATCGCTTGACATGGAGTCAGAGGAGCCGGAAAACAACCTGCCCGTCACCATCTGGGATGTGGGCGAACAGGACAAGCTGCGGCCCAGCTGGAAGGCTTACCCGCAACCCAGCCAGCAGCAAACAGCGACCAAGGACAGCACAGCACATCCCCCAACCCCCAAGCAAAAAACAAAAAAAAAAACAAAAAAAGACACACATCAACAACCTGCACACACACCGCACCCTCACACACTCACACACACACACACACACACACACACACACACAAAATAACTGTGACACTTACAAACACACACAAAAAAAGCCACATGCTAGCGCCCGTTTCATTGGTTTCGGAAACGGGCCTTTTTTACTAGTTTAGAATATATCCTGTTAATACCATCTGCAAACACCATCTCTTCTGAGGTCCTGACATCTTTTCTCAGCCTTCCTCCTCCTACTTGTCCTGGAAATGGCTGAACAAAACCACTTAGGGAAAAAACCCAACCATCAGCTCCTTGTCCCATCTCCCAACTATAGCACCACTGTTTGGGGATATCGTAACACCCGGAGGCTGTCATCATCGCCTCTGCCTGCCCAAAACTCCTAAATATCCTCAAAACATTTGAGCAGGTTCCTTCAAGGGTTAAGAGGTTAAAGATGAGAGCAGACGATGTAACTGTGAAGTAGGTATAACTTCAAAGTGAATAGTCAATTCCCCCTGTTTACTAAGCCGCGTTAGCAGCTGCTGTGCACTAATGCCAACACAGCCCATTCACTTTGAATGGGCTGTGTCGGCATTGCCATGTGGCTTAGTAAACAGGGGAGAATGTTTGTTGTGTAATATGATTTTTTTTCTTTTTAATTAAACTGGCTCTATTTTTATTTGATGTGTTTGTTGCTTTCTTCTTTATTTCAAAGGAATCAACCAGGTCATTTTTTCCTCTTATCCCCCAACCAAAGCATTCTAAGTTGAGGAGATAAGAATATTGGAGCATCCCATCCTCTCCTCTACCTGTCTGATCATCCTCCTGTCCATTATATTAGAAAAGGTCTGTGACGAATTGGTTAAAGCAGCAGTTTCTCCTTCTGTTCTCTGAGATACAGCATTGAAAGGGGAGGTGTGAGTAGAATATAATGATGTCAGCTTTTCTTCATGGCTTCTGATTCTTCTGCTCGTCCCAGGAACACAGAAATATGTTTATATGCAAGAGAAAGCCACAGTACTCGATTCATTTACTCCCACGGCTACCACACAAAAGTAAAAATGGGTCCAGCAAGATGGAGAGGATCTCAGGTCCCTTGGAAAGACCACTGTTCTCTCCAAGGGCCCTGAGATCCCCTTCTCATCTCGCTTCTAGGTCTGCTTATCCAAAGAACATTTGATAGGCTCTCCACAGGAGTCAGACAGCTCCCAGTTTTGGCAGTTACAATAGCCATGCAATCACAAGTAGGAGAACATATGGATCTTGCTTAGGATTTTACCTGCTGATGGGAGTACCAAAAAAAATGTTTAAAATCAATCCATACAAAATACTGTTGCACGGATAATTAAAGTTTTTCCTAGATTTTAACAAATCACTCCTACCCTAATTTCTCTTCATCGGCTGCCTATTGAATTTCGAATTTGATATAAAATACTTATGCTTGTTTTCAAAGTATTGTGTGACAAACTTTGTCCTATAATTGTATCCTCTTTACACCTCTATCAACCTTCAAGATCATTGCATTGGTCATCATTGAATATATTGCACCTTCTGTACTGCAGCACTGGAAACCTCCAAGCCAAGTATCTGCTCTTCTGAGAATCAAGTCATCAGCAACACCAGGTGATGCAGAAGGAAACTAACCCGCTTCTGATATTGAAAATTGGGTTCTAGAAGGTTCTCTAGGTATCCGAGAACCGTCTGAACCATAGCCAGTAAAATGTGATATCAGTACTTAACCGGCTATGACACACCCCATAAAGATAAGACTGACTTTTATGTCAATGAAGGAACATGTCCGTCTAATGTGTAAATCACCGCACTTTGCTAAAGCTACCCCACTCCTTCATAATCTACACTGGTTACCTATGAAGACCAGAATTTTGTTCAATCTATGTGCATTGGTCCATCAAATTTCGGGCCCTGTTTATTAAGCCGTACTGTAGGTGCGCAAATTTTTAGCGTTCGCTAACACTAGAGACACCCATAGTAATGTAATGGCTATCTCTAACATTAGTGCACGCTAATATTTAGTGCTCGCTAAAAAGTTTACATGCTTACAGCGCAGCTTAGTAAACAGGGGCCCAGATGCACAAAACTTTAACGACCCTTTAACGACCCTCTAACGAGGAAAATTTGAAATGTAGCATGCATTAAAGGCCATTTTTCGACGACACTAGCAGCTAACGAAAACGGAATGCAAACGAGAAACTACCATTGAAATGTGGACAATTTGGAATGCACTAACCATACCGACGATTGCAACGAATCATTTTCCGTGAGAAATTTAACATCAGCTCAGACCTGTCGTTAAGGCCTGAGCTGTCATCTCCCCGCTTCCCCCTGCACCATGAAAATCCAAGCTGGCATGTTTAAAAACAAAAATGAGATAAAAAAAAAAACACTCCCCGCTTCCCTCTGAATACAATAAAAAATGAACACAAAATCGAAAAAGGATCTGGAGGGGGCAAAGGCGCTCGTCAGAAGCGTCCAGTATGGACGGCCTTGCCCCCCCCCCCCCCGAGGTTGCCGCTGCTCCCCGCTTCCGCTCGTATAAAATAAAAAATTAAAACAAAACTAAAAAGTTTAGCAGCCCCGGTCCCCCTCCCTTCCTGTCTCTCTCTGTACTCCTCCCATAACTCCGCTTTCCGGCATCCTCCGCACCCGTGCCCCGCCCCCCCCTGAGCTTGTCACCGCCGCTCCCCCCTCTACTGGACCCCCCCCCTCCGCTTTACCGGCCCGCGCAGCGCCTCTCACCTCTGTGTGAAGGCGCTGCATGGGATGGAACAGCTGATCGGCGATCACTGCTGCCTCCTCCGACGTCTCTCTGTTCTTCCTGGGCCCGCCCTCCTCTGATGTAAGTTACCTACATAGATAACTAACGTCAGAGGAGGGCGGGCCCAGGAAGAACAGAGAGACATCAGAGGAGGCAGCAGTGATCACCGATCAGCTGTTCCATCCCGTGCAGCACCTTCCCACAGAGGTGAGAGGCGCTGCGCGGGCCGGTAAAGCAGAGGGGGGGTCCGGTAGAGGGGGAGCGGTGGCAACGAGCTCAGGGGGCGGGGCACGGTGCGGAGGATGCCGGGAGGCAGAGCTATGGGAGAAGGAGTACAGAGAGAGACAGGAAGGGAGGGGGACCGGGGCTGCTAAACTTTTTAGTTTTGTTTTAATTTTTTATTTTATACGAGCGGAAGCAGGGAGCAGTGGCGACCTCGGGGGGGGGGGGGGGGCAAGGCTGTCCATACTGGATGCTTCTAACGAGCACCTTTGCCCCCTCCAGATCCTTTTTTGATGTATGTTTATTTTTGTATTGATGCAGGGGGAAGCGGGGAGCCACGTGTTTGTATTTTTTGTTGTTGCTGTTTTGGACGTTTGTGGCATGCGCAGAGCAGCCAGCATAACGCTTGGCTGCTCTGCACATGCTTTAGGGGCCGATTACCGACGGGGATTACGAATCTTTGATACATTGTACTTTTCAATACCGCACCGAACATGTGCGACTTGTTTTTTTGGAGCATGCTTCGTTTTTTCAAATTCGTTAAGGACTTTAACGTTTTAGATTTTTTTACCTATGGTTGATGCATCTGGGCCAGGGCCCTTTATTTGGTACGTCACCGTCCTATATGAATGAACTCATTGATTTACCTCAGCACAATGTTTTCATGTCATTCAGAGAGTATCTTATTTTACATTTCCCCAGTTGCAGAAGTGTACGTCTAGTAGCACTGTAGAAATGATAAGTAGTAGCAATAGTATCTTACAAAACAATCCACAATGCTTTCTTATCAATACATCAAAATCTGGAAATCTGTTCCTAAACAAATTAGATATACTAGTGTTTATGGTTATTTTGTAATTTATCGAAAACTTACTTTTTGGCTCAGTCTTCAACAATGTTAGAACTTAGTGCTGAATATTATTTAGTTCCTTATATTTCACTCTTCCTGACGCCCCACTGAATTTGCCCCTATCACTTCCTATATATTATTTTTATGATTTATTCTTTAAATGTAATTCTAATTTATTTCTTTTATTTTGCGTTTATATTGTAAGCCACATTGAACCTGAGTTTCACTTGGGCTGATGTGAGATAGAAATGCAATAAATAAATAAGGTCCTGTTTATGCAGTTACCTTAGCTGAATATCAGCACTTAATCAGCCAAGTGCTGAATAGCTGGTTTTGAGTTAGGCACTAATTGGACATTTTCAGCAGCACTAACCAGACATTTAAGTACTGCTGAAAATGAGCGATTAGCTCTAAACAAGTGATTTAACTGGCCAGGGGCCATTTCTGGCCAGTTAAATCACTGCTGCTCCTTGAGATCTTGGACAAGTCACTTAACCCTTCATTGCTTAAGGTTAGATTGTAAGCCCTCCAGCTCAGGGAAATACTTACTGTACTTGAATGCAACTTGCCTTGAGTTACTACTGAGAAGGTGTGAGCTAAATACAAATCCCAATGTCTGTTACACCAAGTCTGTTGATGGGTAGAGACAGAGGGGAGATGCTAGATGGAAGGATGGCGAGAGGGAGGGGGCATGCTGAAAAGGATAGAAATAGAGAGAAAATGCTGGATAGAAGGAAGGGGAGAAAGAGGGAGACACTGGATGGAAAGATCAGGAGAGAGGGTAGACGCTGGATGGAAGGGTGGGGAGATGCTAGATGAAGGGGAGAGAGAAAGAGGAGAGACATCAGATGGAAGGTTGGTGAGAGAAAGAGGAGAGACACTGGATGGAATGGGGAGAAAGGATAGAGATAGTGAAAGACTAGAGAATAAGAGGAAGGGGTGAGGGAAAGATGAAAAGCTGTAGGCAGACAAAGCAAAAAGAGGGAAATTAAAAACTAGATAGTAAGAATGAATTAAATCTGGACAGAGAAGCAGAAAAATAAATTGAAGAAAACTGAAAGAAAAAGGAGACAAGAGAAAAATAACAACTGGACAGGAAACCCTGGCAAGACAGTTAAGAGAAGATGAAGGAAAGTAGAAACCAGAGGCCATGACCAACACAATTAGAAAAAGTACATGGCCAGACAACAAAATAGCAAAAACAATATTATTTTAATGTAGGATAAAGTAATGTGGTAGCTATTTTCACTCGTAACAAACATGATTTTAAAAATAAAGGTTAATAAATACAAATAAAACTCAAAATGGAAAATAAGTTGATACTTTTACATTGGACTAATTTTAATACATTTTTGACTAGCTTTCAGAGACCAACACTTCCTTCCTCAGGTCAGGAGAGGATACAATAACAGCAATATACTGTCTTGACCTGACCTGCGGCAGGAGGTTTTGGCCTCTGAAAGCTTATCAAAAAAATGTATTAGGTCTGTCCAATAAAAAGGAAAGGTAGTATAGAAAGTTTGCATAAATAAAATAAAATCTTATTTTCAATTTTCAAGCACCTGAACTGAGCATGTATTGGAGTGCCGTCATTGGCAGCAGAAGCACGTCGCCGACTTCTTCACTGCTGAGACAGCATGGTAGGGGGGCTCAGACAGTGGACCTGGTGTGGCTTGGGCCTCTCCACCAGTGATTCAGCCAGTGCCATAATTTTGGAGGCAGTTGAAGCAAAAGTGGGGGGGGGGGGGGGGGCAAAGCTCCCTCATGGTTATGCCCCTGGGAGGAACAGATGCTGGATAGGGGGTGTAATGGAGTATACTATAATACTTCCTCTTCCTCATCCCCATTCCTGCTGTTACTGGTTTAAATAAGGTATTTTGTGCAATGGCCATGGGATTAAGATGTGCCAGGGAGTGCAGCCATGAGGCTCCCTTGCCAGCCCTGCCTTGTGAAGGAGATCATAACCTGTACTCAGTGGCATATCCATTCAAGGTGAGTGTGTTGCGTACGCAGCACCTGTCAGTCCTTCCCTTCTTTCCCCCCTCCCCCCCCCCACATACCGCATCTCTCCCTTCCTGGCCCCACAAAGGTCTCACAATTCCCTCCCTCCACCCCCCCCCCCGACCTTAAAATCACCTCTAGTCTTTGCCCAGGCAGCAGCACTCATAGGCTGCCTGCAGCCTACACTGGGACTTTCTCTCTGAACGTCCCTCCCCTTCTGACACATTTCCTGTTTTCTGAAGGGTGGGCCAGTTCAGAGAGAAAGCCACAGTGCAGGCCGCTGGCAGCCTATGAGTGCTGCTGGCGCTGCACGGGCAAAGCATGGAGGTGATTTTAAGGTACAGGGAAGGAAGAGAAGAGAGGGAAATGCTGCATGAGATGCACTCCCTGTTCAAAATTCCTGACTATGCCACTGTCCGTAATATGTCATCTGTGCAAAGACAAGAGGAGAGAGTTTGAAATAACCACAACTCTTCTGGACTTTAAACAGATCTGCTAATCAGGACCTTGTTTAGAAGACTTTCAGCCACAGCAGACAATTATCTGCAGCAGTTGTGTTCCTTGGCTGCCACCTGGGGTGGATCGCCGGTGCGGCCCCTCCAGCGCATCACCCCCCCCCCCACACACACACACACAAATCACGACACCCCCATGGCACAACACCCCACCCCCAAGCGCATTGCTTTTACCTCCTGGGGGTGCGAGGAGCAGTTGTGCAGCTGTCAGCTCCACCAGTTTCCTGCCCCAGAACAGGAAGTAACATCTTAGGGAGCAGGGAACTGGCAGAGCCTACAGCCACACGGTTGCTCCCTGCACCCCCTTGCAATGTGCACCCGAGGCGGACCACCTCCACTGCTCCAACCTTGGTACGCCACTGGTCTGCAGGAAGCAGACTGGATTCAAGTGAAAGGAAAACTGCACTGAGAGATGAAATTTATCTGTAGGAAAGAGACTGGATTCAAGTGAAAGGAAAACTGCACTAAGCTGACAGTTACCTGCAGGGAAGGTGCAGCAGACCTGCCAAGTCTTCCGCATTCAGCAGGAGACTACCACTTTGGCAGGTCATCTCCCACACTCCTGCCAAAGAAGGAAAGTCTCCCGCTGAGACACCGTGGGTCAGATCGTGTTTTCCCCCACTGCTGCTGCTTCTCCCAGTGAGCAGCAGCGGTGGCAAAACAACTCCTGTCTATACATTTCCTGGCCACTGCTGCTTCTCATGTTGGGCAACAGCGGCCGCAACAAACAAACAAAAAAAAGCAAACATGGGGCTGCAGCAGCCTTCAGGCATGCGCTGTCAGCTCTGCTGGTCCTCTGTCCTCTCTCTGCCCCTGGAACCGAAAGCCCATACTTGAAGGCTGCGGCCCCGCACTTGCTTTTTTTTTTGTCACGGCCGCTGCTGCCCAACAGGAGAAGCGACAGTGGCCAGGAAATGGATACCAGGTGGAAGGGGGAGCAGGAGGCAGGAGGTAGAACGGAGAGAGTGGTGAGGAAATGATAGAGTGAAGACACTGGATAGAAGAGGGGTACAGAGAGAGAGAGATGAGTGGAAAGATGGGGACAGAAGGACGGGACATGGAAAAGGGCTGGAGAGAGAGAGAGAAGCTGCTGGAGAGAAGGATGGGGAGAAAGGGGGAATCCTGGCTGGACAGATGGCGAGAGAAAGAGGGGAGATGCTGGATGAAAGGAGAGAGAAAGAGGGAAGACGCTGGAAGGAATGGTAGGGATAGAAACAGGAGAGATACTGAAGGATGGGGGGAGAGAGGGGACATGATGAATGGTAGATAGAGACACTGGATGAAAAGATCGTGAGGGAGTAGACGGATGAAAGGATCCGGAGAAGGGGTAGGCATTGGATGAAAGGATGAGGAGAGAAAGAGGGAAGATGGATGGAAAGATGAGGAGAGAAAGAGGGAAGACGGAAGGATAGGGAGAGAAAGACGCTGAATGGAAGGATAGGGAGAGAAAAAGGGAAGACGCTCGATAGAAGGATAGGGAGAGAAATAGGGGAGATAGATGAAAGGATGCAGAGAGAAAGGGGGAGAGACTGGAAGGATGTGGAGAGAGCGAGAGGAGACACTGAACAGAAAAGGGTAGAGAGAGAGAGACAGTGGATAGAAGGAGGGGAGAGAGAGACACTGGATGGAAGGATCAGGAGTGAGGGTAGATGGGTGGAAAGAAGGGGAGAGAAAGAGGGAAGATGCTGGATGGAAGGGTAGGGAAAAAAAGAGGAGATGCTGGATGGAAGGATGCAGAAAGAAAGAGGGGAGACACTGGAAGGATAGGGAGAGAAAGAGGGGAGCTGATGGATGGAAAGGTGGAGAGGACAGAGTAGTGAATGACTGGAGAATTAAGAAGAAGGGGCATGGGGAGAACAAGGGTGAGGAAAAGATGAAAAGCCATAGGTAGATGAAGTTAAAAGAAGGAAATTAAAGAATGGATAGTAAGAATGAATTAAATCTGGACAGAGAGAGAGAGAGGCAGAATAATATTGAAGAAAACAAAGAAAAAGGAGAGAAAATGACAAATGGACAGGAAACCCTGGCAAGGTAGTTAAGAGAAGACGAAGGAAAGCAGAATTAAGAGACTGGGATCAACATAATTAGAAAAAGTAAATGGCCAGACAACAAAGGTACAGAAAATAATTTTATTTTTAATTTAGGATAAGTAATGTGGTAGCTGTGTTAATAATGGTTAATAAATGCAGACAAAACACAAAATAGAAAATAAGGTGTTACCTTCACTGATTTTAAAACATTTTTTATTAGCTTTCAGAGACCAGCACTTCCTTCCTCAGGTCAGGAGAGGATACCATAACAGCAGTATACTAACCTGACCTGAGGCAGGAGGTTTTGGCCTGTGAAAGCTAATTGAAAAAAGTATTAGGCTATTAAATAAAATATTTTCTGAAATGGCCATGGGTTTGAGGTGTGCAAGGGGGCAGAGCCATGTAGAGTGGGTGGAGCCAAGGCAGAGTGGTACGGGGCTGGGAGCATGGATTAAAATCTCCCTCTCAAAAATTGGGACCCCTTGGCAGCTCTGGGTGCACTGAGCTGACAGTTCTCAGCAGGGAAGAGACTGGATTCAACTGAAAGGAAAGCTGCACTGAGCTGACAGTTATCTGCAGGATGTGACATAAAGCGGATCCTCCCACACCTGAGAAAAGAGAGCGGATCAGAACCATGTTTACCTGACACCAATGCCAAGAGGCCATGTTAGAGCTTTACTCCAAAGCTCTCATTGTAAAGCTCCACATATTTCACTAGGATGTTCTTAGGTTGATAGTAGGCTGGGAAAGGTAGTGCTAGAAAGCATCAAAAGGAGAAAGATCCCAGAGCTACTATTTGTCCATCTGCCACAAGATCACTATGGCCTTGGCCACCATATTCCTTCTTTTGACATTTCCAATCTCTGTGTGTTTTATAGTGAAGAAACTCACCAGTAAGAGAAGATCAGGGGTGTCAAAGGACCCAGTTTGACCCTATTGCTGCCATTCATTATTGTGGCAACAGGTCAACCTCGTTCCCTGTGTATTTGGAAAGCATCACAGAGGAGGAGGATATGGACATCAGGTGGAGCTCAGGGTGTGTTCTTCAGATGCCTTTCATCCTTGGCTTCCCCCTAGCCACTGCATAACTAGGAGGAATGTACCATCAGCCAACATCATCTCCTTTTAGGCCCTGACATCTTTTCAGTCTTCTATCTGATCCTCCTCCTACTTGTCCTGGGAATGACTGAACAAGGTCACGTAGAAGAGAGTCCAACCATCGGCTCCTCATCCTATCTCCCAACTATACCATTGCTGTTTGGTGATATCGTAATACCTGGAGGCTTTCATCATCATATCTGCCTGCTCGATACTACTGAATATCTTCAAAACATCTGACCAAGTTTCTGCAGGAGTGACAGCATCAAAGATGAGAGTAGAAGATACAAATTTGAAGTAGGTATAATTTCAAAGTCATTCTTTGTTGTATAACATGACTTTTTAAAATAAATTAAATTAAACTAGCACTATTTTTATTTTGATGCATCTGTTGCTTTCTTTTTTTTCTAATTTATTTTTATTGAATTTTACAAAAATACAACAAACATTATCAAAACAAAACAAAAAAAACCATGCACGTTAGTACAATATATAATAACCAAAGCTGAGATTTATAAAAACACTGCATTTCTAAGTAACAGGAGAAAGAAAAAGATCTAAAGTTTTCCATTTCTTTAAGCCAGCAGGAGGACCAAATCAGGAATAAGTAATAGACTGTTCATACTTTTTGTACAATAAAATCCAGTTCCATCAAAGATAAACATTCACTTGTCTTTCCATTAATTTTAGTGCAACGGATATTAGAAAGTCAAACAATAATTTATCATTACATCAGGTGTTCAGCACTGTGTGCGTCTGGTAGCGCTATACAAATGCTAATAATAATAATCATCTGAAAGAAAAAATAAAATACAAATGGACTTCCAAATTATATATTTTGGTAAAAAAGATTCTTAGAAACTAAAAATCTCCTTCAACTTATCCCAAACATCTGACCAAAATAAAACTAGATTGGGGCATTCTAGTAAAAGATGCATAAGAGTTCCAGTATATTTTTTGCATGACCAACACAGGTCAAAATTTGAGGAACCAAATAATTTACTCTTTCTTGGTGTCCAAAGGGCCTCATGATACATAAAGAAAAGAGATTGTGTTAAAGCACTAGATAAAGAGGATCTTGGGCCAGTCGACCAAACATGAGACCAATGAGTATCTGATAATGAGTCATTGAGATTCAATTCCCATACTTGTTGACTAGACCTACAAGAAGTAGTAGTGTAGGATTGCATTTTTGTATAAAATAAAGAAGCCTTGTGGTTTAATCCACAATGACCTTAAACAAAGCTAGTAAGATCCAGGACACAGTTAACATAACTGAGATTCCATTTTTGGATTTAATTACACTACACAGTTGGTACCATTGTAATATTTGAGAATTAGGAATATTAAACTCTGCTTGTAATTGAGCAAAAGTTTTAAGACAACCATCAGATATCAATTGACTCAAAAAGAGATACTACAGTTCTGCCAAATAAGCCAGTTTATGGTCTTAGTCATTAATTTCTTATTATTCCATAAAACTATATTAGTAAATTGGAAGATTTGGGGAAAGACTTTCACAAAAAGTGAAAAAATTTCTATAGCTGTAGTTAAACAAGTCTATTGCTAATGATTGGAAACCTACAGCTTTCAGAGGGTCTTTTACTAAGGCACTCATGTTTTTGGCGCGTGCTTAAATTGTGAGCACGCTAAACATTAGAGATGTCAATGCATTCCTATGGGCATCCCTAATGTTTAGCGCACCCACAATTTTAGAGCGTGCTAAAAAGGCGAGCGCACCTTAGTAAAAGATGCCCTTAGGGTCCGACTCAGCTAAAATATTCAGAGGAATAGGGTGTGATAATGACCTTTCCAAATGCAACCAGGAAGGAGTACAAAAAGAATAGTCATCAAGGAACCAATAATATCCCTTAGAGAGAATGAAAGAATTATGATAAAAAATCAAATCAGGAAAATTGACTCCACCTTTCCTTTTAGGTAACTTAAGGGTGCAAATAGATAAACGAAGAGGTTTGGAGTTCCATAAAAACTGCGAAATAATTCTATCAATTTTTTTAAAGAAATTGACAGGAAATTAACTGGAAGCATACTTAATAAGTAATTAATTCTAGGGGCCAAAGTCATTTTAATAGTGTCTAGTCTACCCCACCAACTTACAGACAATGGAAACCATTTTGAAATCGAAGACTTAATTGAATTTGTGATTAACTCAATATTTCTAATGATGGTATCATGCAGAGATCTACCCAAATATATACCCAAATATTTTATAAATGAAATTTGTGTTTTAAATGGAAAGGAACTCAGTTCTTGAATTGTTATGTCATCATATAATGAAAGGCATTCAGGTTTGTCCCAATTTATCTTATATCCCGATACAGTCGAGAAAGATATTATTAGAGACAAAATATATGGTATTGAAGGAATGTTAGTAAATCATCAGCATACAGAGATAATTTAACAGTACTGGAGCCAATCTGAAAACCTGTTATATTCAGATCTGCCCTAATAGCTATTGCTAAGGGTTCTATGGCTATATTAAATAATAATGGAGACAAAGGACAACCCTGTCTACTCCCTCTAGACACAGAAAATAAAAGACGTTAATTTATTGTTAACAAGAATATTTGTTTTAGGATGTTGGTATAATTTCACTATATTTATGAATAAAGTTCCAAATCCAAAATATTCCATCATCAGGAATAAATATCTCCATTCAACGCTATCAAAAGCTTTTTCTGCATCTAAAGTAAGGCCACCCATTTATTTGTGTGCGATTAGCCACAGGGAGAATATTACAAAATAATCTTGCATTATCACTATTAATCATAAAACCACATTGATTAGGGTGTATGATATCCGGCAGCACTTTTGATAACCTAAGTGCAAGTAACTTAGCATAAATCTTACTATCTAAATTAATTAATGAGATTAATAGAGGAGATAATTCTTTAGCAAAAATTTTATACTATTTAGCAGTAAAACCATCCGGCCCAGGTGATTTATTGAAAATGATGAATCTAATGATTGTACTTCTTCCTGTGATAATTTAGGGAATGAAATATCTTTTAAAAAATCTTTAATAATCTGATCTGAAACAGATAGTTCTGAAGTATGTAACTTTTTATAAAAGTCTTGAAATAGCTTCAATATTTGGGTTTCATTTGTGACTACAGAATTACTACCTGGGTCTCTGAGAGAAGTTATCTTTGTTTTACTCTTTTTTCCTTTCAATAAATTAGCCAATAAGCGGCCCATCTTATTATTTTCCGAGTAATATTTAGCTCCAAAAATGGCCATTTGATGAGAAGAGATTTTACACAATATAGAATTATAATCCAAACAAAATTTACAGAGCGTTTGGAAAATACTAAGGACCCTGTTTACTAAGCAATGTTATAGGCATGTTAACATTTTTAAGGCACGTTAACTATGTACATGCATTAACCATGTGCATGCCTACAATATCCCTATAGGCGCCTACATGGTTAGCGCATGCACTGTGTAGGTGCGCTAAAAACACTAATGCACCTTAGTAAACAGGGCCCTAAATTTTGAGTTAGAAGCATATTCAAGCTCTAAGGATCTAATTTTTGTTTCTAAATGAAATAGCTCTGCTTTCTGTTCCTTATACGACATTGCAGTAAAATTTATGATAATCCCTCTTATGTATGCCTTTACGGTATCCCAATTACACAGTGAGGTATCTTCTATTTTGTTAAGTAAACAAAACTCAATACCTTTAATAATAGTCTCCTTAAAACCACCTTCATTAATTAATTTTGCATTAAATCTCCAAACTATGGGAGGCTTATCTGGACCTGAAATGGTTAATGATAAGCGTATAGGCACATGGTCTGAAATAATCATTGGTAAGATTTCTGTAGTAGAAGCATCTGAGATTAGTCTACCAGACACCAATAACATATCAATCCTAGAAAAGGATTTATGAGGGATAGAATAAAAAGTGTAGTTTTGGGTTGTAGGATTCAGTAATCTCCAGATATCATGTAGATTGAAATCTTCCATGATCTTCAGAAGAACTGGTCTACGTTTAGATGAAGGAGCTAAACAAGTAGATTTTCTCTCTATCAAAGAGTTCAGAGTTACGTTAAAGTCTCCTCCAATTAAGATAGGAATATGAGAATAATTTACTAAGGTATCAGCACTGGATTTAAAAAACTGTGGATCATCATTAGTTGGGGCATAAATACAACCAAAGAAAAATTGTATTGATCCAATGGATGTTACAATACAAGACCACCTACCGCAATACAAGACCACCTACCTTCTAAGTGCGAATTAGAGGAGATAATAGAGAAAGATAGGGAAGATTTTAAGAATATGGCAGTACCATTTTTCCCCCCTTTGCGGGCTGAAAAATCTTTTTTCTTTTCGGATGCGCATATCGGATGCGCACCAAGTGGCATTTGGTGTGCGTAGGTCATTAACGCCCGGTTACCGCATAAGACTTTACCGCTAGGTCAAAGGTTGGCAGTAAGGTCACAGACCGAAAATGGATGCATGGCAATTTTGATTTTGCCGCACGTCCATTTTTGGCAAAAATTTTAAAAGGCATTTTTTACAGGTGCACTGAAAAATGATTCTGTGCACGCCCAAAATCACACATCTACACTACCGCAGGCCATTTTTCAGCACGCATTTGTAAAAGGGTCCCTAAGAGCACAATAAATTTTATAGACTGTGAAGAAAGGAAATATTATAAGATACATACTTAGTCATATAAAAACAAATATAGATCACAAAGCTCTGCATTTTAAAAAAATGACAATATCTGAATGTTAACAATAATAGAATAAAACAACTGAATAAACAGCTATATAAACTGTGTAAAGCAACTTTGTAAGTGCCATCACAAGCCGAACTCACAGTCAAAGAGAGAACAACAGCTTCCCATAAAGACAAAGGGGATACAGTAAAAACCTATTCCAATTAAAATAAAAAAAAAAAACTCTGACATCGAGATCACAATATAATGCATCAGAAAATAATTTAAAACCAGAGAAAGTTCAAGAGGCAGATGCTGACTTCTTTGCAGAGACTTCCATAGGTGAAAAACCTTGTTGATCTAGATAATCAAGTATGCATCAGAATCTTCAAAAGATTTGGTGACGTTGTTGATCGTAATTTTCATTGTTGCAGGGAAAAACAGCCCATATCTGGCACCGATACCTTTCAGATGTGCACGCATTGTAAGAAACTTTTTTCTTCTGTCAATTGTTTTGTTTATGAAGATCTGCCACAATGATAATAGAACGGCCCTCAAATTTAAGCGGAGATTTAACCTTTGCAAGT
The DNA here is from genome assembly GCF_901765095.1 of Microcaecilia unicolor. Taxonomy (NCBI): domain Eukaryota; kingdom Metazoa; phylum Chordata; class Amphibia; order Gymnophiona; family Siphonopidae; genus Microcaecilia; species Microcaecilia unicolor. The sequence goes on along the minus strand of NC_044031.1, from coordinate 645,829,643 downwards.
TGTAGTATCTGAAGGGCATGCTGATAACTCAGGGATCCTTTTACAAAGGTGCGGTAAAAAGGGACCTGCGGTAGTGTAGGCGCAGTTTTCGGGCACACGCAGAATTATTTTTCAGCGCACCTACAAAAAAAGCCTTTTTAAAATTTTTGCTGAAAATGGACGTGCGGCAAAATCATAATTGCCGTGCGTCCATTTTGGGTCTGAGACCTTACCGCCAGCCATTGACCTAATGGTACACATGTCCGAAAATAAAAAATATTTTTCTGATGTGCGTAACAGACGCGCACCAAAAATGAAATTACTGCAAGAACCACATGGTAGTCAGGCGGTAAGTCCATTTTGGCACGTGTTGGGCTCGCAAAGAGCCTTACGTGGCTTAGTAAAAGGGGCCCATAGTAATCTTGCCACTATTGGATGTGGTCTCTTCGCTCCTTGTATGAGAAACGATGTTGTCCTGTGTATTCTGTCAAACTCCAGCAGTGGTGTAAAGGATGTGTGAAACACTTTTGGGAGCCAAGATGTCAAAAATTGGAAACCCTTCACATTTCTCAGAATTTTAATGTTATTTCTCCTAGATCTATTATTTAAGTCTTCTAAATCTCTATCCAAATGTTGTAGCTTCTGTGTCAGTTTAGGAATCTCTGACAGTTGATCGGCCTGCGCATTCAAACAATTTTCTGACTGATCTATACGAAAGGAATGAGATGATTGTTGCTATTTTATAGTAAACATTTCTTCTTGAAGTTCCGACAATGTTTCAGCATTATCCTTAATCAAATCTTTGACCTGAAGTAATTCAGCCAGTAGGGTTTGAAGAGAAATCTCATCCCGGGTATCATTTTTATTTTTACTTGGAGACAGCGGCTCCTGATTCGACTGCTTTAGCCCTTGAGATGAATATTGAATCACTACCACACCTTTATAAGGTCTTGATGAGGCCATGATGAGGTACTCTTCTCAATTATATGTGAACCGATGCTTTGACAAAGGGAAAAAGTATAACGGGAAGCAGAGCTCAAAATCTATGTGGCCATCTTAATTCGTGCTCGTGTGCACTCTCCCTGTTGCTTTCTTTTTTATTTTAAAGGCTTCCGCAAAATTGACCTGGTTTGGTCCTTTGGCTGCTGATCATTGTAAGTACTTAGAAGTTAGCAAAGCCTTTGACATGGTTCCGCACAGGCGACTGATAAATAAACTGAGTGCCCTCGGTATGGGTCCTAAAGTGGCTGACTGGGTTAAAAACTGGTTAAATGGAAGGAGACAGAGGGTAGTAGTAAATGGAGCTTGCTCCGAGGAAAAGGATGTTATCAGGGTGTACCGCAAGGATCGTCCTTGGGCCAGCTCTTTTTAACATCTTTGTGAGTGATTCTATGGAAGGGCTGTCTGGTAAGGTTTGTCTCTTTGCAGATGATATCAAACTCTGTAATAGGGTAGACACTGCGGAGGGTGTGGTTAGCATGAGGAAGGATCTAGCGAAGCTTGAAGACTGGTTTGATAATTGGCAACTAAGATTTAATGCTAAGAAATGAAGGCTCATGCACTTGAATTACAAAAATCCAAGGGAATGGTACAATATAGGGGGTGAAGTGCTTCTATGTATGAAAGAAGAGCGAGACTTGAGGGTGATTGTGCCTGATGACCTTAAGGTGGCCAAACAGGTAGAAAAGGTGATGGTCAAAACCAGAAGGATGCTTGAGTACATAAGGAGAGGGATGACCAGCAGGAAAAAAGAGGTGATAGTGCCCTTGTGTAAGTCTCTGTTGAGGCTCCATTTAGAGGACTGCGTGCAATTCTGGAGACTGCACCTACAGAAAGATATAAATAGGATGGAGTCGGTCCAAAGGGTGGCTACAAAATTGGTATGTGGTCTCCATCATAAAACATATAGGGACAGGCTTATGAACCTCAACATGTATATTCTGGAGGAGAGGCAAAAGAGAGGGGATATGATAGAGATGTTTAAATACCACCTTGGCATTAATGTACAGGAGGCGAGCCTCTTTCAAAAGAAGAAAAACTCTGGAATGAGAGAGCATAGGATGAAGTTAAGAGGAAATACGTAGGCTTAGGAGGAATCTAAGAAAATACTCTTTCATGGAAAGGGTGATAGATGCGTGGAATGGCCTTCCGGTGGAGGTTGTGGAGACGAAACTGTCAGAATTTAAGAAAGCATGGGACAGGCATGTGGGATCCCTTAGGAAAAGGAGGAGCTAGTGGTTACTGAGGATGGGCAGACTGGATAGGCCATTTGGCTCTAATCTTCCATCATGTTTCTATGTATTTAATTGCTTGTTAAGCACTGTTATCAATGCTGATTGGCTTGTAAAGCCAGTTAAATTACTCGCATTGTTATAGAATATGCTTGGATTTTGGCTCAGAATGCTGGAGGCTCTATATAGAATCAGGGGACAATGCACATTCTTGATAGCAAGTGGTATTCATTTCAAATGCATGCCCATCAGTGTCTCCTCTAAGCTCACGGGAGTCCTCTATCAGCATTTCTGCCAATAGGGGGTGCTGTTTCACAATCACATTTTCAATAGCGAGTGACAGGCAAACTCTGCAGGATTCCTGGGAACCTGCCTGTCCCTATTGATTGAAAATGCAATATTGAAGCACCATCTCCTACTGGCAGTAATGATAATGAAGGGCTCCTGCTCAGCTTAGAGCGAGCAGTAATTGCCCATTCCTATTGTATAGTATTATTTGAAAAAAATATAAACAGTGAAAGAAAAACTGACTATAACAAAAGAGCGCATTTAGGGCTTCTTTTACAATGCCGCGCTACCAATTCCCGTGCGGCAAATGAGAGAAAGCCCATAGGAATTGAATGGTCTTCCTCTCATTTGCCACATTGAGAATCGGTAGTGCAGGTTTGTAAAAGAAGCCCTTACAGAGAGGTAAAAGAAAGAAAACATTTACAGAAGAGAAATTAATACACATAGAGGGGCATAATTGAACGGCGCCATCGAACTAGATCGCCAGCGATCTATTTTGATAGCAACGCAACAACTGGCCATAACCATATTATCGAAAAAGATGCTGGCCCGGCCAAATGCCAGAGTTCGCCGGGTTTGAGATCGCCGGTTTTGTTTTTCAGCGATAATGGAAAAAATGCCGGCCATCTCAAACTCGGCGAAATCCAAGGCATTTGGTCATGGGAGGAGCCAGCATTTGTAGTGCACTGGTCCCCCTGACATGCCAGGACACCAACCGGGCACCCTAGGAGGCACTTCTAAAAATTAAAAAAAAAAAATACACAAATAGCTCCCAGGTGCATAGCTCCCTTACCTTGGGTGCTGAGCCCCCCAAATCCCCCCCAAACCCACTCCCCACAACTCTACACCATTACCATAGCCCTTCTGGGTGAAGGGGGCACCTACATGTGGATACAGTGGGTTTTGGGGGGGTTTGAAGGGCTCAACACTTAGCACCACAAGTGTAACAGGTAGGGGGGGGGGGGGGGGATGGACCTGGGTCTGCCTGCCTGAAGTGCACTGCACCCATTAAAAACTGCTCCAGGGACTTGCATACTGCTGTCAGGGAACTGGGTATGACATTTGAGGCTGGCATACAGGCTGGCAAAAAAGATTTTAATTTTTTTAGTGTGGGAGGGGGTTGGTGACCACTGGGGGAGCATGGGGAGGTCATCCCCCCTTCCCTCTGGTGGTCATCTGGTGAGTTGGGGCACCTTTTTGAGGCTTGGTCGTGAAAATAAAAGGACCAAGTAAACCCGGCGAAATACTGATTAATGCCGCTTTTTTTTCCATTATCCGTGAAAGCCGGCCATCTGGTAGCCACGCCCATGTCCCGCCTTCGCTACGCCGCCGACACTCCCCCTTGAACTTTCGCCGGCTTGGCAACGGGAAAGCGGTGATTGTGTCAAAAAAGCAGCTTTCGATTATACCGATTTTGCCACTTTTGAGAGATCACCGGCCATCTCCCGATTTATGTCGGAAGATGCCCGGCGACCACTTTCGAAAATAATCCTGATACTTACCTAAAATTAGTTGTTTTATGATTCCTGAGGTTTCACTAAAGAGAAAAAAAATAAAGAAAAGGATCAGTCCTTAAGAAAATAGAAGTAAAAGGTAACAACTTTTGCAAACTGAGGGGCCTTTTCACTAAGCTTAGCCCACATTAACGGAATTAGCTCGTAGTTGTACTTTTATGATTTTTTCAGCATTTAGCATGCATTAAGATTTAGTAAAAGAGTCCCTAACTATTCAAGGAAAAGAAAATCTATACCAACCCAATGAGCCCATTGTCTTGTTTCCAACAGTGGCCAATCCAAGTCACAAGTACCTGACAAGATCCCAAAACAGTAAGACAGATTTTATGATGCTTATTCTAAAAACTAGTAAAAAAAGGCTCGTTTCTGTGAGAAATGAAATGGGCGCTAGCAAGGTTTTCCTCGGAGTGTGTATGTTTGAGAGAGTGTGTGTGAGAGTGAGTATGTGAGAGAGAGTGAATGTGTGTGGCTGCGAGTGTGTCTGTTAGAGAGTGTGTGTGTGAGATTGAGAGTGTGTGCGAGTGCGTATGTGAGCCACAGTGAGTGTGAGAGAGTGTTTCACACAGATACAGTGTATGTGAGAGACTGTGTGTGTGAGACAGTGTGAGAGAGTATGTATGCGATACACAGACTCTCTGTGAGATCGAGAGTGTATGAGATTGAGAGAGTGTGGAGGGTTGTACAGTTTGTGTATGATGTGGGGCGGGGAGAGGTGTCTGCGCTTGAGAGTGTTTGAGGCGAGGACACATGTTCCCCTGTACTTCCCTTTCTTTTGCCCCTTTTTGGAAGTTGGGGGGGAGGGGGAGCGTAGTGTTGTCCTGCATCAGTGTATGTGTTTTTCTTTGGTGGGGGGAGGGGCTGTGTGTGTGTGTGTGTGTGAGTGAGATAGATAGATAGATAGATAGATAGATAGATAGATAGATAGATAGATAGATAGATGTTGAATGTCCTTGTTAGAGTTTGTGTATGAAGTGGGGGGGGGGGGGGGGGGTGGGATTCTGTGTGTGTGTGAGTGTGAGAGAGACATGCTGTCTCTCCATGGCAGAGTGTGTGTATGTTGTTGTGTGGGTTGGGGGGTGGAGTTTGGTTGTGTTTGTGGGTGTGAGTGAGAGATGCTAATTTTCCAGGGTAGAGCTTGTGTATGTATTTTTTTTTTTTGGGGGGGGGGGGGGGGGTGTGGGTGTAAGTGAGAGACACCATGGCAGAGTTTGTGTCTGCTGTTGTGGGGGTGGTTGGGGGTAGTGTGTGTGTGTCTGAGTGAGTGTGATTCTCCATGGCACAGTGTTTGTATGATGCTTGTGGGAAGGGTTGGGGGGTTGAAGGAATGTATGTTTGTGTGTGTGTCATACAGAAACATGCTGATTTTCCTTTGGATATTTCTTGTATGATGTGTGTGTGTGTGTGTGTGTGTGTGTGTGTGTGTGTGTGTGTGTGTGTGGAGGTTGTCAGAGTTTGTGTATGATTGTGGGGGTGGGGGTGGGGAGAGTGTAGCAGCGTCCGTGTGGGAGACACTGGGCACTCACCAGGATCAACTTTTCGTGTTTTGAAATAATCCCGTCCGTTTTGCAGCAGCACTGTGGTAAAATGACAGCTGGTGCTGTGCGTGAGCGGATTGACACATTGATCGTAGCCGGTGCGCAGGCGCGCTTGTTGTGGGCATGGGACTTGATTGGTGCTTTGTTTTTCAGCGAGACACAGGCGCGCTTGGTGTTCTCATGCGAGTGGAGTTGAAGGCACGTGCCTGTGTGCACGCGAGTTGGGCAAGCTTGACTCTTTAATGCCAGTATAACTCATTACCCACCCTCAACTTCATAACGTTTTGACGCGAGGGCGGAGTAGACAGAGATGGTTGCTTGTTGTGGGCACGGGAGTGGCTTGGTGGGTTTTTGTGCAGCAAGACACAGGCGTGCTTGGTGTTTGCATGCGAGTCTAGTTGAAGGCGCATGCGTGTGTGCACGCGAGTGGCGCGAGCGTGATTCTTTAATTCCGGTATAACTCATTACCCGCCCTCAACGTCACCACGTTTTGACACGAGGGTGGAGCAGACAGAGATGGAGCCTGAGCTTCGGATGTTACAAACCCTTCACTGAAGCCAAGGAGTCAGCTTCAGAACGTTGAGGGTGCTTTTTATTATATAGGGTAAGCAGTGGATTTTCCCAAGTCCATCTTAATGGACTTTTCTTTTAGGAAATTATCTAATCCTTTTTAAAATCCTGCTATGCTAACTGCATTTACCACATTTTCTGGCAATAAATTCAAGAGTTTAATTACATGTTCAGTAAAGAAATATTTTCTCCTGTTTTTTTTTTATATACTACATAGTAGTTTTATTGCGTGCCCCCTAGTCTTAGTAGTTTTGGAAAGAGTAAACAAGCCATTCGCTTCTACCTGTTCCACTCAACTCAGTATTTTATAGACTTCTATCATATCTTCCCTCAACCACTCTTCTCCAAGCTGAAGAGTCCTAGCCACTTTAGCCTTTCCTCATAGGGAAACTGTCCCATCCCCTTTATCATTTTCATTACCCTTCTCTGTACCTTTTCTAATTCCACTATATCTTTTTTGAGATGTGGTGACCGGAATTGCACATGGTATTCGAGACGCAGTTGCACCATGGAGCGATACAAAGGCATTATAACATTCTCATTTTTGTTTTCCATTCCTTTCCTAATTCAGGATGTTCTATTTGCTTTCTTAGCTGCCGCTGCACACTGAGCAGAGGGTTTCAATGTATCATCGACGATGACACATAGATCCTTTTCCTGGGCGGTGACTCCTAATGTGGAACCTTGCATCTGCTGCTTTTTAACATATGTATAAATGATCTAGAGATGGCAATAACTAGTGTGAGGTAATTACATTTGCTGATGACACAAATTTATTCAAAGTTGTTAAATCACAAGAGGATTGTGAAAAATTACAAGAGGACCTTATGAGACTGGGCATCCAAATGGCAGATGACATTTAATGTGAGCAAGTGCAAAGTGATGCATGTGGGAAAGATGAACACTGTAGCTATAGTTTGGGTTCCTAAGGTCGACCTAAATTTCATGATTTGGGCGTCCCCGACCCCTTTATGGGGCCTTCCTGCGAGGACGCCCTCATGACAACTTGGGCATCCCGTTCGATTATGCCCCTCCATGTGTTTTTGCCTCCAATGCAATCTTCTTTTCAAAGTCTCTCTTTGCCTTCCTTATCATCGCTTTGCATTTGACTTGCCATTCCTTATGCTGTTTCCTATAACATAGGCAGGCTGCACACTCTCGCGCCCCCTCCCTTGCTTTTCCCCTCAAGCGCTCACAAACCAGGCATGAGACAGATTTTGGGGATAAATGGCCACAGCTTTATTGACAACACATTAAACTGCCCCTAGGAAGCACCCCTAGAGAGAGCCAGCATCCCCGCCCACGCGGCGGCCAGCCCTGACTCCACCTCCAGCGTGGCCGTGCATCCGCCCGCTTGGGACTGCACCCCAGACCAGAGTCCCACCTGTCATGTATAACCAGTGAGGTGATTGGTCTGCCGACAGTGAGTGTTCCTGTCCCTTGCATGAAGCGGGCAATCTTCCTTTTGCTTGTTGTTCCAGCACATCCCAGAGTTCCCAGGCTCGGGTGCCTCCGCTGCTGTGACATTATATAGATTCTTTTAGCGCCTGCCTGTGAAGAGACAACAGTAGTCGTAGGCAAACCTAAATTTCATACAGTGTAGCAATATACGTATATGGCAAGAAAACAAAGTGGGCACAATCTGTAACAACTTCTATAACTCTACAATGACATGGAGAACTAACTATGCAACCTAACCTTATAAGGGAACCTTAACAAATGTAATGGCAACACAATGCCATGGAGAATGAACCATGCAACACAACAGAAAGTAACAAAACATAACAGTAGATTCGCTTGGGAGTGGTCCCCAATAGCTTGCGGTGGGTATCACAGCGAAACAGGAAAATTGCACACTTCTAGAACCCTGCTCGCCTTGCACCATACCAGATGAGCACAGTGGCCATTCTGAGAAACGTGAAGGGGGAGGGAGGGCGGGGAAAATTCCTGCACCGCTCACCGCCGACCAAGAGACTCCCCTTGTCTCATCGGCGCCTCTTAAGCGGTGCGAGTGGTCATCCCCAAAGACCCGCCCCCTTCCGGTCCCCCAACCAATGACAGTCGAGGTACCCCTCCCCCCAACGTCATTCAGAGGGAAGCTGGAAGGGAAGGGTTGCTCGGGTCGGGGAGCTGCCGCGTGGCAGCTGCCATGTTATTGGCGGCTGCTCGGCATGCTCCTCGCCGGCCTTCTTTTATTTTCTTTCAGATCCTTCTTCCATTTTCCAAAGGATTTTCTTTTAACTCTAATAGCTTCCTTCACCTCACTTTTTAACCATGCCTGCTGTCGTTTGGCCTTCCTGGCTCCTTTTTTAATATATGGAATATATCTGGTCTGGACTTCCAGGATGAACACAGAGGATCTCTAATTAGAAAACGGATGGTATAAAAAAACCTAAACTTAAATGGCTGCATGTGTATGGATGTGCCGAGTGATGCTTACTACTACTACTTAACATTTCTAGAGCGCTACTAGGGTTACGCAGCGCTGTACAATTTAACAAAGAGAGACAGTCCCTGCTCAAAGAGCTTACAATCTAATAGACAAGTGAACGGTCGGTCCGATAGGGGCAGTCAAATTGGGGCAGTCTGGATTCACTGAACGGTAAGGGTTAGGTGCCGAACGCAGCATTGAAGAGGTGGGCTTTAAGCAAAGACTTGAAGATGGGCAGGGAGGGGGCTTGGCGTAAGGGTTCAGGAAGGTTGTTCCAAGCATAGGGTGAGGCGAGGCAGAATGAGCGGAGCCTGGAGTTGGCGGTGGTGGAGAAGGGTACTGAGAGGAGGGATTTATCCTGTGAACGGAGGTTACGGGCGGGAACGTAAGGGGAGATGAGGGTAGAGAGGTAGTGAGGGGCAGCAGACTGAGTGCATTTGTAGGTAAGAAGGAGAAGCTTGAATTGAATGCGGTATCTGATCGGAAGCCAGTGAAGTGACCTGAGGAGAGGGGTGATATGAGTATATCGGTTCTGGCGGAATATGAGACGTGCAGCAGAGTTCTGAACAGACTGAAGGGGGGATAGATGGCTAAGTGGGAGGCCGGTGAGGAGTAAGTTGCAGTAGTCCAGGCGAGAGGTAATGAGAGCGTGGACGAGAGTTCGGGTGGTGTGTTCAGAGAGGAAAGGGCGAATTTTGCTGATGTTAAAGAGGAAGAAGCGACAGGTCTTGGCTATCTGCTGGATATGCGCAGAGAAGGAAAGAGAGGAGTCAAAGATGACTCCGAGGTTGCGGGCAGATGAGACGGGGAGGATGAGGGTGTTATCAACTGAGATAGAAAGTGGAGGAAGAGGAGAAGTGGGTTTTGGTGGAAAGACGATAAGCTCGGTCTTGGACATGTTCAGTTTCAGGTGGCGGTTGGACATCCAGGCAGCAATGTCGGATAAGCAGGCCGATACCTTTGCCTGGGTCTCCGCGGTGATGTCTGGTGTGGAGAGATACAGTTGGGTGTCATCAGCATAGAGATGATACTGGAAACCATGAGATGAGATCAGGGAGCCCAGGGAAGAGGTGTAGATTGAGAAGAGAAGGGGTCCAAGGACCGATCCCTGGGGAACACCCAGATAAGGGGATGGGGGTGGAGGAAGATCCATGAGAGTGAACTTTGAAGGTGCGGTGGGAGAGATAGGAGGAGAACCAGGAGAGGACAGAGCCCTGGAACCCAAATGAGGACAGTGTGGCAAGAAGTAAGTCATGATTGACAGTGTCAAAAGCGGCGGATAGATCCAGGAGGATGAGGATAGAGTAGTGGCCTCTGGATTTGGCAAGGAACAGGTCATTACAGACTTTAGAAAGTGCTGTTTCTGTCGAGTGAAGAGGGCGAAAACCGGATTGAAGCGGATCAAGGATGGCATGAGAGGAGAGAAAATCAAGGCAGCGGCTGTGGACTGCGCGCTCAAGTGTCTTGGAGAGGAAGGGTAGGAGGGAGATGGGGCGGTAGTTGGATGCTTAGATGGCAGCTCTGGCTCTGGTGATGAACTATGGCCGGTGCCGGGCAGACTTGTATGGTTTGTGTTTCATATATGGCAATTTGGTTTAGGATGGGCTGGAAAGGGCTTCAAGAGCAACTTCAGTGACTGGAACCTGAGGTCAGTGCTGGGCAGATTTGTACAGTCTGTGTCCCACAAATGGCAAGACAGATAGGCTGGAGTGGACTTTGAGAGAAACTCCAGTAGTTGGAACATAAAGACAGGGCTGGGCAGAATTCTATGGTCTATGCCTCAGAAACGCCAAAGAAAGACCATGATCAAGTATTTTACATCACATTTATCGTTGATTTAATCATGAATTTATTGATGAGTGTGACAGTTGGGCAGACTCACTGGCTGGACCATTCAGGTCTTTATCTGCCATCACTTACTATGGTTTTCTTTTTAAACAGCATCCACACCTGAGGTAAATTTTTGACCTTTGCAGCTGCTCCTCTAAGGTTTTTATTTTTTTTTTTTGGGGGGGGGGGGGGTGGACCATTCTCATTTTATCTTAGCCTTCTTTATGAAAGTTAAATGCTAATATATTAGATTCCCTGTGTGTACTTAATCTCTTTACAGATTCCATGCTCTCATTCATCGGTCAAAAACCTCCATACATTTTCTTTATGAGAACTCTCAATTTTTTTCTTTTTCTTTTTTTACATTTTTTATACTTGTTAACTTCTTTGATGAAAATGTAGGGATAACTTTATCAGCACTCTTGAAAGCTAACCTTAATGGCACCACAAAATTGACAAATCAATAGCACTTGTCTTAAAACTCATTTCCATGACCTGATTTCCATCAAGTCCATCTCATCTGATAACTACTACTACTACTACTTAACATTTCTAGAGCGCTACTAGGGTTACGCAGCGCTGTACAAATTAAACAAAGAAGGACGGTCCCTGCTCAAATGAGCTTACAGTCTAAAGAACAAAATGTCAAGTTGGGGCGGTCTAGATTTCCTGGGTAGAGGTGTAATGGTTAGATGCCGAAGGCGACATTTAAGAGGTGGGCTTTAAGCAGTGATTTGAAGATGGGCAGGGAGGGGGCCTGACGTATGGGCTCAGGGAGTTTGTTCCACGCATGGGGTGAGGCAAGGCAGAAAGGGCGGAGCCTGGAGTTGGCGGTGGTGGAGAAGGGTACTGAGAGGAGGGATTTGTCTTGAGAGCGGAGCTTACGGGTAGGAACATAAGGGGAGATGAGGGTTGAGAGGTAAGGAGGTAGTGTAGCACAGAGAATTTCACTCATTTCTTCAACTCTAAAATTTATAATCTTCAATCTATTTTCTTGGACCCTCCACCTATGTCTTGACATAACCACTCTTCTGAGTCTTCTCCTTCAACTGATTCAGTTCTCAGTTCTTATATTTTCATGTGGTCCTTAATCAAATTACCATCTTAGCCCTCCCTGACCAAATTCTTTCTTCTGTTACACCTATCACTTGTCACCTTGACCTATTACCTTCAAAATGGCTTCTGGATCCTGCTGTAGACTTGATCCCTCTGGCATTTCTGATTATCAGGAATAGTCTGGCTACTGGAACTGTTCCCAATCTCTAGAAGCAAACTAGTATCCTCTTTTTACCGAACAAATATGCAGTTGACCCTGCCATTACCTCTAATTATTGTTCTATGTTCAACTTCTCATTCTTAACAAAACTTGTGCAAAATTTGTTTTTACCCAGCTGGCTGAACACATCAAACAATCTAATATTTTCTATGCCCATCAGCTAGGGTTTAGTTCCAGCACAGCTCCTACTATTACTACTACTACTTATCATTTCTAAAGTGCTACTAGAAGTACGCAGAGCTGTACACTTGAACATGAAGAGACAGTCCCTGCTCGACAGAGCTTACAATCTAATTAGGACAGACAATCAGGACAAACAAGAGATAAGGGAATATTAAAGTGAGGATGATAAAATAAGGGTTCTGAACAAGTGAATAAGGGTTAGGAGTTAAAAGCAGCATCAAAAAGGTGGGCTTTTAGCTTAGATGTGAAGAAGGCCAGAGATAGAGCTTGACGTACCGGCTCAGGAAGTCTATTCCAGGCATATGGTGCAGCAAGATAAAAGGGGGCTTTTACTAAGGCATGCTTGTGTTTTTAGGAAATGCTAAAAATAGGCGTGCGCTAAACGCTAAAGATGCCTATGTGTTCCTACGTGCGTCTTTACCGTTTAGCACGTGCCTATTTTTAACGCATGCTAAAAACGCCAGCAGGCCTAAGTAAAAGACCCCCCAAGACCACATTAGGGCCGCTGAGAGGGGGGCAGGGGGGACAAAATTCCTCGGGCCCAGGCCTCCAAGGGGGGCCCAGCGCCGCAGTCCCCTCCACCTGCCCCCTTCCGTCCACCACCGGGCCAGGCCCCCCTGAATTCAAATCATAGCGCTTCACCTTGACCTCGCTCCGTGTGAAAGCGGCGCAGCAGCGGCAGTCTGCAGATCGCCTCCCTTCTGACCTTCCCTCCCTGTGTCCCGCCCTTGCACAGGCAGACGAGGGCGGGACACAGGCAGCGGGTGCGGGGCCCCAGGGGCATCCTTACCCTGGGCCCGGCCCAGACTCTCGGCGGCCCTGGACCGCATTGACTGCTTTGCTGAGTGAGTTCTATGAGATACTGGACAAAGGCCCTGTGGCTTTGACAATTTCCTTGGATCTGCCAGCAGCATTCAGTCTGGTAGATTGTGCCCTTCTGATTAACAGATTCTCTGACACTCGTTTCAGTGATGTCATCCTACAATGGTTTGTCCTATTTCTGCAGGATTAATTGTTTACCGTCTCGTCTGACTCGCTTTCTACCCCTCATCCCTTACTCTGTGGTGTTCCACAGGGTTCTGTACTTGCTCTTCTTCTGTTCAACATTTTTGTAAGCTCCTTGGCAACCTTCATCTAAGATTTTGGTATCAGAATGTTCCTCTACGCTAACAAAATTCTCCTGATTCCCCATTTTGATCCCCTCAATATTGACCTGTCATAGTTGACTCAGTTGGTTGCTAACTAATTGTTTAGTTCTTAATTGCTTACCAATTGTAATTGGAAAAAATAAACAAATACATTCAAGTTTAGAAAGCCAATGGCTTCCTGGATCCCTGGTAGGCCATTCCATCTGTCTCTTGAATAATATCTTTTTGGTAGTTGATTCATTTAACTATTTACCATTCAACATTCAGCTCGTAGCTGTCAGCATTTTTTTTTTTTAATGCATTGGCTGCCACTGGCTAAATTAGACCAGAATATTTCATACTGGGCCAAGTCTGAGCATTGGCATGAATATCCAGGTATGACCGGGCATGTGCTGGCCACCAGCTATTCTGTGGGACCCAGACGATATTCACTTACACATTGACTGCTCTTCCAACCTCCCTCCCTGGTTCTGATCCCTCACCCCTATTCAGCCTCCCTGATCTGATCCACCTGCCCAACTGAGAACCCCCCAAAGCGCCTCCCACCCACCCTGACCCCTAAGAACCCCCAGAACTTGGAACACTGATCCGCTAGCAGTAGAACTGGAGCCAGATGGAGCAGAAGTGGAAGGGGATCACTCCTGCCCCATCCTAATAGAACACCAGGGATGGGTCCGAATTGAGTTTTGGAGGTTCTCAGGGGGTCAGGGTGGATGGAAGGAGCATTGAAATTGGAATGGGGGTTATGGGGAAGATCAGAACTGAGGGAGATTGGGGGTTTGGAGTGGAGTGGTGGGGTATGAAAGGGGGATATGGAGGGGAGAACAAATCTAGGGGGTAGTTTGGGGGATTAGAGTGGTGGGATTGCAGAGATCCAGGGGGAGGATCAGATCTGTGACTCAGTGGCCACGACCTGGAAGTTATATGGGTGCCGGTCGATATTCAGTGCTGGCTTGTAGCTAAGATAGGACAGCTTTTTGTGCTTTATATATATGGAATTCTGATCAGTATTAGCTCTTTGGCTGTCCCTGCTGTATGCATGCTTTATGTGTATAAGAGTAATACCTGCATGGCATTCTAATGAATATCATCTCTTCAGCTGTCTGTGCTGTATTCATGCTTTAGGTGTATCAGTGTGACATCTGTATAGGACTCTGATGCAGATCAGCTCATCCCCTGTCCATGCTCTATTCCTGCTTATGTGTACCATTGTGATGCTATATGGAGCTTTGGTAAAGATCAGCTATCAGTTGTCTGTGCTGTATTCATACTTTAGGTGTACCATTGTGACCCTATACGATGCCCTAATAAAGATCAGCTCTTCAGCTGTCCGTGCTGTATTCATATTTTGGTGTACCATTATGACTTTCTATGGGGCCCTGATGAAAAGCATCTCTTCTGCTGCCCATGCTCTAGTCATGTATCATTGTGACCCAGGATGGGGCTCTGATGAAGATCAGCTCATCAGCTATCTGTGCTGTATTCACTTTACATGTATCAGCACAGGAGGCCAAAAAAGATCAACTACCTGTGCTGTATTCATGTTATTTGTGTACTATTGTGATGCCAGTATAGAGAGGGAAGGTTTTAAGAAAGATCAGTTTTTCAGCCATCTGTGCTGTATTCATGCTTTATTTATTTATTTATTTATTTATTTATTTATTTATTTGGCTTTAATAGAATGCTATTCAATTGATCATCATAGCAGTGTATCAGAGTGACACCTGCATGGAGCAGTTCAGCTGTCCATGCTGTATTCATGCTTCATGTGTACCATTGTGAACCGTATACGAGGCTATAATGAAGATCAGCTTTTCAGCTGTCCATGCTGTATTCATGTTTTATCTGTACCACTCTGACACCTGAATGAGGGGGAGGGGGTTGAAACCTCCAATGCTAATCAGTACAGGAGCCCCTGATTTACTTTGATTCATAAAGAACGAAGGAACAAGGGACAAATTCTGAGGAACTTATCTCTTGTAAAATAAAATACAAATCTGAAGAAAAGATGGGATCTTAAAATATCTTAATTGTGTATTGTATAAAGCAAACAAAAGCATTTTTCCCCGGCAGTTGCTGATTTTATAAATAGCAGTTGATTCTTAACTCATGTAACCGAGTCAATGATGTAAATATATTACAGAACAACAGTTCCTGACAAAAATAACTTCCGCCGTTTCAAAAAATAACAGCAGTGGCTTTCTTTTCTTTTTCTATATTTACTCCTTTATCATCTCTTGTGGTGCCTTTGAGGTGAGAAAGTATGCCGCCCCTTTGCAGGAGCCAGAGATCCTGCTCCTTGCAGAAATCATATGAAAGCCTCAACAGACAATAAGCAGCAGCCCAACAATTTCTGTGCAGGGTGCTGCAGAGCTTCTGCGGCTCAGCAAGGCTCTGGTGGGTGCCAGAGACCGTTAGACTTTATCTAGATCATGCATTCAATAGGCTCCTTCCCATCATTGGGTTGCAAGGGAGCAAGACATGTTTTTTTTTTTCTAGAAACATAGAAACATGACGGCAGATAAAGGCCATATGACCCATCCAATCTGCCCATCCTCTGTAACCCCTAATTCTTCCTGTTCCTAAGCGATCCCACATGCTTATCCCATGCCTTTTTAAATTCTGGAACAGTCCTCGACTCCACCACCTCCACCGGGAGGCCATTCCACGCCTCCACCACCCTTTCTGTGAAATAATACTTCCTTAGGTTACTTCTAAGCCTATTCCCTCTTAACTTTGTCATATGCCCCCTCATTCCAGAGCTCTCCTTCATTTGAAAAAGGCTCTCTTCCTGTACATAAATGCCCTTGAGATATTTAAACATTTCTATCGTGTCTCCTCTCTCCCTCCTCTCTTCCAGTGTATACATGTTGAGGTTCATAAGCCTGTCACTATAATTTTCACATTCAAGACTGCTTACTAATTTCATAGCCGCCCTCTGGACCGACTCCATCCTGTTTATATCTTTCCGTGGGTGCGGTCTCCAGAACTGCACACAGTACTCCAAATGAGGCCTCATCAGAGACTTATACAACGGCACTATCACCTCCTTTTTCCTGCTGGTCATGCCTCTCTGGCTTTTACCATTTATGGGGCCCAGAGTGTCAGAACATGAGCGCCTCCTCCTGGCAGGAGATCCGGTTTCTCCAGAGGAACAAGGAAGCCCAAGAGCCCCCTTCTAGGAATCCATTTCTCTCAGCATCTCAGACCCAAACCTTCTCCAAGAATAGAGTAGTATATTTAGCTTGCTCGAATGCACACAAATAAAGTACAAGTTCACTTTATTTTTAGATCATTTTCAGAATTTTCAGACCTTTTAGTTCATTTTAGACATTAATGCATATAAAATTCTATTAAAGCATGACAAAATGTTTTAATGTAGATAAATCAACTTTACGTGTATTAATTTGGAGGTGTTAATTATAAAAAAAAATCAATCTATAAAATTACTCCCATCAACGCACACCAAGGGCCCAAAATTCAAAGCTCCTAACTTTGAGGCCCTTTTACTTAAGTTTAGCGTGAGCTAATGAAAGTAGCGCCATTGGCTTCTTAGCATATTGGGGGAATTCTATATATGGAGCTAAAAAAATGGTGCCGAAAAAGCGCTATTCTATAAACAGTGCTTAAAGTTAGGCAGGGTTTATAGAATAGCACTTAAGCACTGGGAGAGTGCGCAAATGTAGGCGCCGCTATATGTACCAATGAAAATGTGGCTGCACCTAAATTTACATACGGTGCCCCAATTATGTGCATAACTCAGAGCCACACCCATGCTCCACCCTGAAACACCCATGAGCCTCCCATTTCCAAGCTCCCTTTTATGGGCTTCATATAAAATTTAGGCGCAGATCCCGTGTCTAGCTTTAAGTGTGTAACTAGCCATTAAATCTAATTAGTGCCAATAACTGCTTGTTAAAAAGCCAATTACTGCCACTAATTAGCTATTATTCACTTAACTTCACACAGAAATCGGGCACATGCCCAAATTTACACGTGCAATTTTTGGCAACCTTTATAAAGTTAGGAGGTTAGCATGAGCTAAGCTTTAGAAAAACTAAGACTATGATGACATAATTACTATTTTGCTATTGCTGTACTAGTATTTGTTTGTATTATTCTTTTGAATTGAATTCATCAGTGTTCAACTTGTTCAAAATGGTCATCTAAAGCTGTCATAAATTCAAATGTTGCAACATAAAGAAAATACACTGGTGGGAAGTACAATGTTAAAATTTTGGAGTATAAACAGAGGGAGGGTGTGGGGGGGATATAATGATAAAAGTTTGATGACTGTAAGTAGCAAATTATCTTAATTGTTTACTTATGCATGATCGTGTTTTTGTACATTCAGAATGTGGAATGTGATTTTTGTCTGGAAGTGTCATCAATAAAAAAACGTTGAAACATAAAAAGGCCTCTTTGAGAGTCATGATCCTAAACTGACCTCTTTGAAAATTTACTAGGGCTGAGTGTATGAATTTATACTCAAAGGGCCAAATTCTATATATGACGCCTTTAAAACTGGTGCTAAAAAACCACACAGTTAGAGTGATTCTATAAACTATGCCTACATTTAAGTGTTTTTTATAGAATGTGCTCACCAGTGGCGTAGGTATGTGGGGCCTGGGCCCCCCGTAGATTTGGCCCTGGACCCCCCTGCCGATGACCCTCTCGACACACCCTCCTGCCGCCAACCCACCATGTCCTGCACGTACAATGTGGGGGTTGGGGTCCCCCACCAGCAAAGGTAGGTGACGGCGGGTTGGCGGTGGGAGGGGGGTCGAGAGGGTCAGCGGCGGGAGGGGGCAAAGTTGTTGGTGGTGGCGGTGTCGGAGTCAGCAATGACGGGGGGGTTGGCAGCGCTGGGGGGGGCACTAAAATTTAGGCGCACCCATTTAGGCCACCTAAAACCAGGCCTAAATACCTGCACCTAAGTTAGGTGCAGATCAAGTGTATTCTATAATAGTGCACATAGTTTTTTGAAATACCCACAACCCTATGCCCCCTTTTTGACTGCATGCATGAAAATTTACATGCAGCACATTGTAGAATACGCCTAAAATGTTGTGCATGTAAATTTTAATTAAAGCCAATTATAGTGCCGCTAATTGGTACAAACTTAGATTGTGAGCCCTCCTGGGACAGAGAAATATCCAGCGTACCTGAATATAACTCACCTTGAGCTACTACTGAAAAAGGTGTGAGCAAAATCTAAATAAATAAATTATCAGCGCTGATTGTCTTGTAAATCAATTAAGTTATATACACGATTTGGCTATGCAGCTAAATTAGTGCACACAACTTAAGGCGCCATATATAGAATTTTGGGGGAAATAGAATTTGGGGGGGAAAATGTCACAAATTCCTAAATTTAAGAGCATAAAAAGAATGGGTGGCAACAGGGGTGGATTAAAGGCAGAGAAAAAGGTTTATGAGCAAAACATATTTTCAGCACTAGATTCACAGGCAAATGGATTTTGTGTATTTATTTATTTAAAACATTTATATCCTGCACTAGCGATGGCATACATAAAAGCATTCATAATATATAAATAAAATCTTACAAACAATTGGTAGTAAACTCCCTAAAAATAGGCTTAAGGGTGATCAAAAGCTTGCTGGAAAAAAGACTTAATTGCTTTCTAAGAAAGAGCAAGGACTAAGCTTGTTGCAGAGATTGTGGTAAGGAATTTCATAATTTTGGAGCTGCAGGCTTAAATTTATAATGGACAAAACAGCAAAGATGACTAACAAAAAAAAATAATAAAAAAGGAAAAAGAAAAATCAATATGAAAAATGAATACAAAATAATAATAAAAATAAAGACAACACTTCTAATATGAAAACTTAAAAATATTTATTAACCATAAAAAATAATCTAAAATTAGGGAGAACAGGACTCGACACAGCTGTGTTTCGGCCGGTCAGGCCTGCGTCAGGAGTCTTCTCACCATATAGAGTGTCTTTCTCTATTTGTACATCAGATGTTTTTTATTGATATGTAGAACAACTCTCCGGTTGTCTCTTCAGGGAACTTGTACGGCTAAAATTTGCTCGAAACAATATAGACAGTTGTTTATATAGACGTTTTCAATACAATTCACTCATAAGTTGTTCTAGAAATAAGCAGTGGATTTTCCCCAAGTCCATTTTAATAATGGTCTAGGGACTTTTTCTTTAGGATGCCATCCAAACCTTTTTTTTTTAAATCCCGCTAAGCTAACTGCTTTTACTACATTCTCTGGCAATGAATTCCAGAGTTTAATTACACACTGAGTGAAGAAAAAATTTCTCCGATTCATTTTAAATTTACTACTTTGTAGTTTCATTGCGTGCCCCCTAGTCCTAATATTTTTGGAAAGAGTAAACAATTGATTCACGTCTACCCATTCCACTCCATTCATTATTTTATAGACCTCTATCATATCTCCCCTCAGCCATCTTTTCTCCAAGCTGAAGAGCCCTAGCCGCTTTAGCTTTTCCTCATAGGGAAGTCGTCCCATCCCCTTTATCATTTTTGTCGCCCTTCTCTGTACCTTTTCTAATTCCACTATATCTTTTTTGAGATGTGGTGACCAGAACTGAACTGAATATTTGAGGTGCAGTTGCACTATGTAGTGATACGAAGGCATTATAATGTCCTCATTTTTGTTTCCCATTCCTTTCCTAATAATACCTAACCTTCTATTTTGCTTTCTTAGCCGCCGCCACACACTGAGCAGAGGGTTTCAATGTATCATCAACGATGACACCTAGATCCCTTTCCTGGTCAGTGACTCCTAATGTGGAACTTTGCATCACATAGCAATAATTTGGGTTCCTCTTTCCCATATTAATCACTTTGCACTTGCTCACATTAAACGTCATCTGCCATTTAGATGCCCAGTCTCCCAGTCTCATAAGGTCCTCTTGTAATTTTCCACAATCCTCTTGCGATTTAACAACTTTGAATAACTTTGTCAGCAAATTTAATTATCTCACTAGTTGCTGCCATCTCTAGATCATTTATAAATATGCTAAAAAGCAGCAATGGTCCCATCACAGACCCCTGGGGAATCCCACTATCTATCCTTCTCCATTGAGAATACTGAACATACATATTTATTTATTTATTTATTTATTTATTTATTTATTTATTTATTTATTTCATTTATATCCCACATTATCCTGATAGATCAGGAACAGTACAAAAAGTGATGCTGGATAGTATACATTAAGTAGTAATAACAAAATCATCTCACACATTCCTCAATCTTCACTTCCCCAGCTGCAAAGGTCTAAAACACAAGCTAAAGCATGCGTCAACCTTTTCCTACTTGAGCACACAATTCTGGAACGCACTGCCGCGCAACTTAAAAACGATCTACGAACTAACTTCCGCAAACTACTGAAGACCCATCTCTTTAACAAGGCATACCACAAAGATCAACAAATGTGAACTCCAACACACATATCCAGAATTGCCTTACGATATTTACTTGACACACTACTATCATGCTTTATCACTATCATGTTACCCAAGATCCTTATGTAATACTAAATGTCTATTTTCTTATGTATTTCCTCTATTCATGATGTATTGTAAGCCACATTGAGCCTGCAAAGAGGTGGGAAAATGTGGGATACAAATGCAATAAATAAAATAAAGTAAATGAGGATTGTTGAAAGATATAATAGGAAGCAAATGCTAGACACAAAAAGATAACAATTTATAGTCATAAGTACATAAGTACATAAGTAGTGCCATACTGGGAAAGACCAAAGGTCCATCTAGCCCAGCATCCTGTCACCGACAGTGGCCAATCCAGGTCAAGGGCACCTGGCACGCTCCCCAAACGTAAAAACATTCCAGACAAGTTATACCTAAAAATGCGGAATTTTTCCAAGTCCATTTAATAGCGGTCTATGGACTTGTCCTTTAGGAATCTATCTAACCCCTTTTTAAACTCCGTCAAGCTAACCGCCCGTACCACGTTCTCCGGCAACGAATTCCAGAGTCTAATTACACGTTGGGTGAAGAAAAACTTTCTCCGATTCGTTTTAAATTTACCACACTGTAGCTTCAACTCATGCCCTCTAGTCCTAGTATTTTTGGATAGCGTGAACAGTCGCTTCACATCCACCCGATCCATTCCACTCATTATTTTATACACTTCTATCATATCTCCCCTCAGCCGTCTCTTCTCCAAGCTGAAAAGCCCTAGCCTTCTCAGCCTCTCTTCATAGGAAAGTCGTCCCATCCCCACTATCATTTTCGTCGCCCTTCGCTGTACCTTTTCCAATTCTACTATATCTTTTTTGAGATACGGAGACCAGTACTGAACACAATACTCCAGGTGCGGTCGCACCATGGAGCGATACAACGGCATTATAACATCCGCACACCTGGACTCCATACCCTTCCTAATAACACCCAACATTCTATTCGCTTTCCTAGCCGCAGCAGCACACTGAGCAGAAGGTTTCAGCGTATCATCGACGACGACACCCAGATCCCTTTCTTGATCCGTAACTCCTAACGCGGAACCTTGCAAGACGTAGCTATAATTCGGGTTCCTCTTACCCACATGCATCACTTTGCACTTGTCAACATTGAACTTCATCTGCCACTTGCACGCCCATTCTCCCAGTCTCGCAAGGTCCTCCTGTAATCGTTCACATCCCTCCTGCGACTTGACGACCCTGAATAATTTTGTGTCATCGGCGAATTTAATTACCTCACTAGTTATTCCCATCTCTAGGTCATTTATAAATACATTAAAAAGCAACGGACCCAGCACAGACCCCTGCGGGACCCCACTAACTACCCTCCTCCACTGAGAATACTGGCCACGCAATCCTACTCTCTGCTTCCTATCTTTCAACCAGTTCTTAATCCATAATAATACCCTACCTCCGATTCCATGACTCTGCAATTTCTTCAGGAGTCTTTCGTGCGCCACTTTGTCAAACGCCTTCTGAAAATCCAGATATACAATATCAACCGGCTCCCCATTGTCCACATGTTTGCTTACCCCCTCAAAAAAATGCATTAGATTGGTGAGGCAAGACTTCCCTTCACTAAATCCGTGCTGACTTTGTCTCATCAGTCCATGTTTTTGTATATGCTCTGCAATTTTATTCTTAATAATAGCCTCCACCATCTTGCCCGGCACCGACGTCAGACTCACCGGTCTATAATTTCCCGGATCTCCTCTGGAACCCTTCTTAAAATCGGAGTAACATTGGCTACTCTCCAGTCTTCCGGTACTACACTCGATTTTAGGGACAGATTGCATATTTCTAACAGTAGCTCCAATAGAATGGAACTGAGAAATTGGAACAATTGTACAATTAGGGGGTTTAATATAGAAAAATCCAGGGCTGTCCCCCACCTAAAAGCTCCCCCTAAATCTCTGCTTCAGAAGCAATTGATACAGTAAAGCGAAATAAGGGGTGGGTGGGTGGGTGAGCGAGCCAAACTGGGATATCAAAGAGCTTCTTTAGCGATTCCTGCACTTGAGACAGTCTCTTGTTACAGATTAGGGGCAGAATTAGCAGGTGAAGGGCTAGACTGGGGTAGGATGAGAGGGAGAAAGGACTGGGTTTGGGGGTAGAATCAGCAGGGTAAGAGAGGGGGCGGTGCAGTAAAGTGTGCCAGCTAGTTCAGTTGTAGCATTAATGTTTTGGGCACCTATGTAAAAATCTGTTTTGTCCATCAGCTAACGCTGCTCAAAGCCTTGGGTACACATCTGCGTTCAAGCTCACTGAGTTACTTAGCGATGCAGCAAAGCGCGCAGAAGACCAGAAAGCTGCGTGCAGAGGGGTTTTAATGCAAGCTCTGAGCAGGACAAAGGGGTTCGTACGTTCTGCAGAAAGCGCTAGTGTGGATTTTGTGTCTGTTTCTTTGTACAGGACCTGCGACTTTTTTCTGCTTTTTCTGAGGAAGAGAGGCTGGAGAGAGGGGAGGAGGAAGAAGGGTGCAGGAAAAGACAAACTGGACTTATTCACAGATTCTCTTATTTGCAAAAATTGTATACGGCCACTTGGAGTTGCCTGCACGTGCATGTGCTGAAATGCTATTCTCGACATACAAATTCTTACAAAAATATTATGCACGGAATAACATTCCGTATAGCTGCCACTAGCACAGACCTGTGTGCACTTACACTGGCATGCTTTCCCGTGTTATCGTATGCACCACTGCATTGATAAGCACGTTTTTCTAACACATGCATGAAGAAACCCTGCTCTGACCTGTAACACAGAGCCCTAAGGCACATCTTTCTGCTTCGGCCACAGTGTTAGGTTTAGGATTATGGGATAAAAGGATTTAAAGCTAGTGATGGTAAGAATTAGGGTTAACGCACGCAGGATATGTGGATTCTTTTACGTTACAGCAACACATTGTAGCTTTCTTTAGGTAAAAAAAGCAATAACTGATTGCCAGAGGGGTTCTGACATTATTAGGTATCATTCTCCTTCCGGGGGGGGGGGGGGGGGGGGGGGAAGTGTTAAGCTAGCCATGGACTGATTTCCTGCTCCAGTGAGATTTGGATTTACAACCCTCTGGAGAGTGAGGAATGTCACATCTATCTGGTTTTATACTGGCTATAAAGTTTGAAAATCTAATAAACACAAGTCACAGTGTGAGTATAAAGGGAATATGTGGCAATTAGCAACGCAAGCTGGCTAGTAGATTCTGGATTTTAAAAGCCCTATTGCTTCGCTTTTAGCATGTTTAACAACGTTTCCAGTTTGGATTATAAAATTCTGGAGCAGACCACCTATGGGTATAACTCAGTCAGAGTGCTTAGAAATAAAACGAGCTTATTTCCCTGGCTCATAATATTAAGGGGCTATCACTGCAAGTGTTTAAAATCAAATTATTCTTGTAATCACGAAAACCTAGGAGGCTGGACGTAGGATCCATTTAAAAATAGTCCTCAGTAATATTCGATTTAATGAGGCACCGAACTAGCTGATGCCTCATGCCAACTGCTGGGCTACGGGTGTGCAGCCAGAAAATTTTCATTTTCTGTTCTTTCCCCATGTCATTTCCAGGAATGTTTGGGGGGGGGGGCATTTTCTTTCCTTCTGTGTCTTCATGAATTCTGCAAAACAGTGCATTCGCTTTTAGAAGACCGACGACGCATGAAAAGAACATGAAATTTCGTGGTCGTGGTGGTGGTGGTGGGGGGGGGGGGGGGGGTTTCTGCTTGTTTTCATTTGCCAACCAAATGAGATGACACGGGTATGTTGTTGGCACTTCATATGTTGTTACACAAGAATGTACATCCCTATGCTGGACTGGCATGTCTGCAGTCATGTTAAAAGCCCAGTTCACACATAGGTTGCCAGATCAAGCAACTGATCTGATCCAGTCTTGGTTCTGATCTGTTGCTACTTCAAAATTTCCTGGGAAATACCAGAGGAAAATATAGATAAATCTATGAATGCAATAGGGCAGAACTGGGACTGAATCACATCGGGGTGAGACGGTAACCCTTTTCTGCTGGAGGATTAATATACTTTAAGTAGACTCATTTTTCTTAAAATCCCAGGCTCCCAGGGCTCATGTACAGGAATATCCTTCACTATATTGTGAGATCCATAACTCTTCTGCCTGTTGTCCAGATAACTGATTTGCCTGGTGGTGGTTAGGGATCAACACATGAAAACAAAGAGAAAAAAGCAAGGAAAAAACGTGTCACTGTCTCTGTGAAAAAGGTGACTGAAGTCACCAGAAACAAAACAAAAAAAAAATGAGGTTTCAATACAACAGTCCAAACGCCATCCTTTTATGTGAAAATAATAAAAAGGTACAGAAGTTCAATCTTGTAACTTTTGCAGACTGCTTATGGACCCACAACACGAAAAACTGGCCATTCTCAACATTTTGGATGAGACTTTAGTCATCTTTTCCCAGAGACGGTCACATTTCACAAAATCCTCCTTGTATCACAGTTTTTAATCCAGAAAACCCAAGATAAAGGTAAGCTTTTAATCAGTCCGACACAAATATTTGTGAACAGCCCAGCACGTGACTTGACCCATCCCCAGGAATGACATTAACAAAGCAGTGGAGTTAGGAAGGTTGGCTCTGAGGGAGAAAAGTATTTAGAGGTACACAACACAATAAAAGTAAAATTAAATTAAGAAAAAAACAAATACGTTATACAAAATGAAATAAAAACCCAAAATAACATAAACAAAAAGCTGTAGCAAAGCTGGATGCTTGAAAGTCCCTACCGTCAAGAGCTTACAATTTGAGCTCAAGAGAGGAATTCCCTGATAGGAGGCAGATGTGCAGTACCGCTGGGACACACGGGGCTTGTAGAAGCTCCTGTGCTCCTCTGTGATCAGCATCGGTGCAGGAGGAAAATGAAACCCCGATCGGACATCTGGGGACCAAGGGGAGCCAAAGCCCTACCAGGTAAGAGGGGCTTTAGGACTCTGCAGTGACCAATTCACAGCGCAACAAGGCTGAAAGGCTTTCAATTCTGCCTTTAACCAAGCTACAGGGGTTGACATCTTTTCTGGTTGTTGCTGTCACTGTGGCGAGGTACCTTTTCCAAATTTCCTTCAGAAATTTAAGTCGTGGTGGACAAAGGTTTTGTACTACATTTCTGATTAATTTGCTTTATTTAATTGCCTTCATTTCTAGCCTTTGCTTTGAGATCTTAAAGCCAGCTCAGTAAGCAGCATCAAACTTAATACACAGCAGTTAAAGAACCGCAACAAACAACTGGATAGGCAATAATTGAAGAGCCTCAGCAATAAACAATAACAGTGACAAGCTACAATGAAACCGTTAAGGCAGTCATAATAATATGTAAATCATAAAACTGCTATACAACTGCAATAAAAGAACGGAACAAAAGCCTTTCATGCCAGCTAACAAAAGACGTGTGCTCATTTACATTAATCAAATACTACTACTACTATTTAGCATTTCTATAGCGCTACAAGGCGTAGGCAGCGCTGCACAAACATAGGAGAAAGACAGTCCCTGCTCAAAGAGCTTACAATCTAATAGACAAAAAATAAAGTAAGCAAATCAATTAATGTGTACAGGAAGGAGGAGAGGAAGGTAGGTGGAGGCGAGTGTTTTTTTAAGTAGCTGAGTTTTTAATCGAAGTATTAAAAAAAAGGTAAAATGATGAATTAATGTAATGTGCAGGAGACACTGAGAGTAGCAGAGGTGTTATCTGTAATGTAGCTTGTGATCTCCCTCCCCCTCCCCCAAGTGAGGCACTGCCTGCATGAGGAGAACATAGGCAGCTTCTGTTCAGGCTGGGTGGCGGTTGTGTAAGAAGCTGAGGAAGCCACAAGAAAAGATTTAAAATAGAAGACTTGAAAGAAGGTTACACCTTGTTTGTGCCTAGGAGGGTGTTGACATGCCTATAGCTTAGAAAAGGGCACAGAGATAAAACCTGACATTTCGCACAGAATTAAAAAAAAAAAAAAACAGGATTGCAGCCCTAGGGAATCCCAGATGATGGTTTTCACTAGAGACTACATGCCAAGGGATTTGGGGATTTCCTTCATGTGGCATGCTCCTGTTCATTCTGAATATGTTTTCTTTTCGCACCTTTTTAAGGGCTTCGGTTTAGATTCAGATTTCAGATCTGTAGATTCAGATTTTCAATCGCTTTACACAAAGTTACTGTATTCACTCACCTGATGCTTAGAGCCAGCTTCAGTTTAGATGCAGATTTCAGATCTGAGGATTCAGATTTCTATTGCTTTAAATAAAGTTACTCTATTCACTCACCTGATGCTTAGAGCGGAACCTGGGGGTTTGTTTCTTCAGATGCCTGAGATCTGGGCTGAATGTAGCAAAGGGGTGGGGAGTTAAATATAGGTATGAAGGGAAGGGAGGGTCTGCAGGGGAGGCCGAAAGTCCATGACAGGGAGAAGAGGGAAAGGGGAAGGGGGTTTGGAACCATGAGGGAGAAGGGAGGGAAGAAGATGTTTCAAGAACTAAGAAAAAGCCTTGGAGAGAAGCGCTAGCAACATCAAGATATAGGGTTTCTACCAGGTACTTGTGACCTGGATTGGCCACTGTTGGAAACAGGATAGTGGGCTAGCTGGACTATTGGTCTATGAAAAATCAGCCACCACTTCTTACAAAGTCCTGTTCTGGATATAGGTTGTCTGCTGAGACACTCTCAGTTCAATGGAAGCTCTACTGCCCCTAAAATTCAAGCTTGTGCAGTGTTAATCCAACTCCTCATTCCTGTTACCTTGTGTCCAATATCACTACATTTATTTTCCTATTATTTCAGAAACATGTTCTTTACTGATCCTGTTTCTCTCCCAGTATCTCACTGTTGCTGCATTAACATGTCCCTGCACAGACAGAACTTGGTGTATGGAAACGAGACATGTGTGCCTCTCAGTGCATCTACTTACATAGGACATTGTGATAAACAAGATCAAAAGAGGGATTAGACAAGTTTATGGAAGACAAATCAATCAGTGGTTACTAAATATAAATGGCACCCCACAATTGCTATGCCCCTAACCCATGACTGCTACTAGCTAGGACTTGGGAGGATGTCACTACACATACCTCTGACTGCTATGGCATTACATAAGAACATAAGAATAGCCATACTTGGTCAGACCAATGGTCCATCTTGCCCATTATCCTGCTTCTAACAGTGGCCAATCTAGGTCACAAGTACCTGACAGAAACCCAAATAGTAGCAACATTCCATGCAGAATCCCAAAGAGTAGCAAGATTTTGGAATCTCAAAGAATAGCAAGATTTGGAATCCCAAAAAGTAGTAACATTCCATGCAGAATCCCATAGAGTAGCAAGATTCCAAGCAGAATCGCAAAGAGTAGCAACATTCCATGCTACCAATCCCTTTACCCATGTCAATCTCAATAGCAGGCTATGGACTTTTCCTCCAGGAACTTGTCCAAACCTTTTTTAAACCCAGATATGCTAACCGCTGTTACAACATCCTCTGGCATTGTCTGCATAGTGCTGGGCCAGTCCAGGGGCAGTGCTTGGGTGGAGTTGGCACTTAACTGATTAGAAGTGATATTCAATCCACTAACCTGCTAAGTAAGCAAATAAAGTTAGGTACCAGTCTGAATATCAGCATTAAGGGCCCCAAAGTGTCTGTTGTACTCAGGTTCAGTTTTCATTTGTTCAGAACAGACCAATTAGAAACCTTGCTGAAGTACAAATTCTGCTCTGCCATCCTTTCTTCATGATGTCACCATAGAGCACTACCATTTGGGATATCTCAGAGCCCAGCCATAAGTTATCTGCTTTGAAAGATGAAGGGCAGAAAGCATTCCAGAAGTGGGGCCAGATGTTATACAGATAAAACAGACATTCAGGATTATCCTGATAAATTTGTCTGTTTCATTAGGGTGCATTAATAGCTGTCCTAACTGAAATGGATAACGGATCCATTTAAATTTAGAACTGACTTAAACAGATAAGACAGCTGAAAATACACTTAAATATATCTGCATAGCTTATCTGGATATCTTAACAGTGATTGCTCTGTTGAATATTGATTTTGAAGTAACTAATGCTGCATGCATTAATGTAAACAATACCAAAGCTTATATCATATGATACTGAATTGTAAAATTGGATTCTTACAACAAATTACTTTCGTATGCATTATTCTTTGTTATGTATCCTATACTGTTTATTGTAAGCCACATTGAACTCAAACCTCTTTGGGATATTGTGGGATATAAATGTCATTAAAAGATATCGTAAAAAGGTAGGCAGTAGTATGAACTCTTGGGAACACCGTGGAGGGGCATAATTGAATGAAAACGTCTATCTCCATGGGCGTTTATCTCCGAGAACGGGTCCGTGAAGGGGCGGACCGAACTGTATTTTCGTAAAAAATAGACGTCCATGTTTTATTCAACAATTTGTGAGCTGGGCGTTTTTGTTTTTCAGCGATAATGGAAAATGAAAGCGCCCAGCTCAAAAATGAATAAATCCAAGGCATTTGTTCATGGGAGGGGCCAGGATTCGTAGTGCACTGGTCCCCCTCACATGCCAGGACACCAACCGGGCACCCTAGGGGGCACTTTTACAAAAACAAAAAAAAAGGTAAAAGAGCTCCCAGGTGCATAGCACCCTTCCCTTTTGTGTTGAGCCCCCCAAATCCCCGTCAAAACCCACTGCCCACAAGTCTACACCATTACTATAGCCCTAAGGGGTGAAGGGGGGCACCTACATGTGGGTACAGTGGGTTTGGGGGGGTTGGACGACTAAGCATTAAGCAGCACAATTGTAACAGGTAGGGGGGGTGGGCCTGGGTCCACCTGCCTGAAGTCCACTGCACCCCCCTAACAACTGCTCCAGGGATCTGCATACTGCTGCCAGGGAGGTGGGTATGACATTTGAGGGTGAAAATAAAAAGTTGTGAAACATTTTTTTTGTGGTGGGAGGGGGTTAGTGACCACTGGGGGAGTCAGGGGAGGTCATCCCCGATTCCCTCTGGTGGTAATCTGGTCATTTAGGGCACTTTTGGGGGCCTTATTCGTGAAAAAACAGGGTCCAGGAAAAGTGCCCTAAATTCTAGCTACAAACGCATACTTTTTTTCCATTATCGGCGAAAGGCACCCATCTCTGTTCGGGTGATAACCATGCCCCAGTCCCACCTTCACCACGCCTCCGACACGCCCCTGTCAACTTTGTACGCTTCCGTGATGGAGTGCAGTTGAAAACGTCCAAGTTCGGCTTTCGATTATACCGCGTTATTCATTTTTGTGAGATAAACGTCCATCTCCCGATTTAGGTTGGAACTTGGGCGTTTTTCTCGTTCAATTATAAGCAGGATACTGTGACAAGAGGAGTCAAATGTTCACCATATGATGTCCTCTGAGCCCTAGTAGATACAAAACACCTAAACCAATCTACATTTCCTACCCCCATCTGTAAAATGAAGAATGTCAAAGGCAAAAATACAATCCAGAAGACTGAGAGAGACTTTCCAAGCTGCTGCCAAAGCATGTTTTTTTCCTTCCCTGCTTAGTTTAGAGAACACATTTCAAATGAGTATAGAAAAATACAAGCTTGACCCCCCTCTTATCAGTTCATGAAAGACTCAACAAGGTACAACCAAATGAGAATATCTCCTGTTTCAGATCATACTCTGGACACTTGTTGTGAACATATTTTCTATATTTTCTTTGTGTTTCTGATTGGCTAAATAAACCACTGCCTCTTGGGTGATGAAAGCATAATCTCTATTGTGAGATTCTGCTAAGAGTAAACAAAGTAGGAAAGTGTCTAGTCAGACATTCCACTTGAGTTCAAGGAACCCTAAGAACATGGAGAATTTTGTGAAATGTCTTGCAGACCAGGTAGGAGAATTCCTCAGTGTGAGATGGGAAGGACAGAGCTTTGAGTGTCTTGCAGTTCAAAAGAGCAAATTCCTTACTGTGAGCTTGGGATACAAAAGAAGAGGAATTCTGATATAGTTCATTGTTCAATTTTATTTGGCACACCTCAACTCAATGAAAAAAATCTAAGCTCTCTACAGAGGAATAAAATAAGGGACAAAAAAACAAAAAGATAAGACAGCTAATAGAAACATAATAAAAATATAGAAAAATGCTGACAGATAAAGACCATATGGCCTATCCAATTGGCCCATTCATGACATCTACTCTCCCTTGGCGATCCTATGTACTTCTCCCAAGATCTCTTGAATTCAGATTTTTTTTTTGTCTCCACCACTTCCGCTGGGAGGCCGTTCCACAAATTCACCACCTTTCTGTGAAAAAGTATTTCCTCAGATTACTTTTGAGTCTGGCCCCTTTGTCTCCACCACTTCCACTGGGAGGCCGTTCCACAAATTTACCACCTTTCTGTGAAAAAGTATTTCCTCAGATTACTTCTGAGTCTATTCCCTTTCATCTTCATCCTATGCCCCCTCATTCCAGAGCTTCCTTTCAATTGAAAGATACTTGCCTCCTGTGCATTTATGCTACATAGGTATTTAAATATCTCTATCATATCTCCCCTCTCTCGCCTTTCTTCCGAAGAATCCATACTGAGATCTTGTCTGTCCTCATACACTTTATTACGAACACATGGCAATTTTAGTAGCCACCCTCTGGACCGACTCCATCCTGTTTATATCTATTTGAAGGCGTGGTCTCCAGAACTGTACACAGTATTCAAAATGAGATTGCACCAGAGTCTTATACAGGGGCATCATCACCTCCTTTTTCCTATTGGCCATTCCTCTTTCCCAATGCACCCAAGAATCCTTCTAGCTTTCACCATTACCTTTTCTACCTGTTTGACCACCTTAAGATCATCACATATGATCATACCCAAGACCCGCTTTTCTTTTATGCACAAAGATTCTTCACCCCCTAAAATGTACCATTTCCTTGGGTTTTTTAGAATTAAATTTAAGGCGACAAATTCCAGACCATTCCTCTAGTTTTACTAAGTCATTCCTCATGTTATCCACACCATCAGGAATGACTACCCTATTGCAGATTTAGGTATCATCTGCAAAGAGGCAAACCTTACCAGACAGCCTTTCAGCAATGTCACTTACAAAAGTGTTAAAAAGAACCGGCCCAAGAACCGAACTTTGCGGCACACCACTGGTAATATCCTTTTCCTCAGAATGAGCCCCATTGACTACTACTTCCCATCACCTTCCAACCAACTAGTTCCTAACCCAGTTAGTCACTTTAGAGCCCATACTGAGGGCACTCAGTTTATTTATTAGTTGTCTAGTGCTCTCGCTCGATCTAACTCTCTGGTCACCCAGTCAATGAAATGAGTCAGATTTGTCTGACAAGACCTGCTTCTAGTGAAACCATGTTGCCTCTGATCCTGTAATCCATTGGATTCCAAAAACTTTACTATTCTCTGTTTTAAAAGTGTTTCCATTAATTTACTTACCACAGAAGTTAGACTTAATGGCCTCTGGCTCACAATGTCTTCCTTACTTCTGCTTTTGTGGAGAGGGACCACATCTGCTCTTCTCCAGTCCTCCGAGACCATTCCTGACTCTAGAGAAGCATTGAAAATGTCAACCAGCAGAGCTGTTAGAACTTCCCTCAGTACTCTCGGATGTATGCCTTCCGGCCCTATCACTTTGTCCACCTTTAGCTTAGCCAGCTCCTCACGAACAGAGTCCTCTGAAAATCATTCAGGGACTGCCACCCCTCCATTCCTATTGGTGTTTGTCATCTGTGGTCCTACTTCCGGTCCTTCAACTGTGAACACAAAACAGAAACATTTGTTAAACAATTCTGTCTTATCTTTATCAGCTTGTATATATTCCTTCCCTTCACCATTGAGTCTCACAGTGCCATTTTTGCACTTCTTCATATCACTAACATATCTATTAAAAAAAACAAGTCTTGCCCCCCCCACCCCCCATTTTACCATACTGACTATTTTGTCTTTAATTTGCATCTTTGCTTTCCTGACTATTCTACCAGGTTCTCTTAGCTTTTCCAGATAGTGTTGCCTGTCTTCCTCTTTCTGCGATCTCATGTAGTTTATAAAGGTTCACCTCTTTTTCCTTAAGTAGCCTAGTGGTTAGTGCAGTGGACTTTGATCCTGGGGAACCGAGTTCAATTCCCACTGCAGCTCCTTGTGAATCTGGGCAAGCCACTTAACCCTCCATTGCTCCTGGTAAAAAATAAGTACCTGAATATATGTAAACCGCTTTGAATGTAGTTGCAAAAACCTCAGAAAGGCGGTATATCAAGTCCCATTTCCCTTTCCCTATTGGAGATTCGACATGGAATGTAGTCTACTGCACTAACCACTAGGCTACTCCTCCACTAGCAACATTCCATGTAGAAGCCTGCCCTTGCAGATCAGCAATGCAGTCACGCAGGCTTCTGTTTCTGTGAGTCTGACGTCCTGCACGTATATACAAGACGTCAGACTCACAGAAACAGAAGCCTGCCTACCGCATTGCTGATCTGCAAGGGCAGGCTTCTACATGGAATGTTGCCAGTGGAGGAGTAGCCTAGTGGTTAGTGCAGTGGATTTTGATCCTGGGGAACTGAGTTTGATTCCCACTGCAGCTCCTTGTGACTCTGGGCAAGCCACTTAACCCTCCATTGCCCCTGGTACAAAATAAGTACCTGAATATATGTAAACTGCTTTGAATGTAGTTGAAAAAACCTCAGCAAGGCAGTATATCAAGTCTCATTTTCCTTACCTTTCAGCTACTACTTTTGAGAACCAAAGCAGCATCCTTTTCCTCTTGCTTGTATTGACTTTCCTTACAAAAAGGTGTGTTGCCCTTACAATAGCTCGTTCCAGTTTTGCCCACTGCTTTCCAACTTCTTCCAGATGTTCCGATCCAGACAGCAATTCCTTGAGGTAATCCTCCATCTGAATAAAGTTAGTTTTTATGAAGTCTAGAACTTTCACTTTTGAATGAACCCTCTCTACACCTATATTAATATTAAATCACATAATTTGGTGATCACTGGATGCCAGGTGATCACCTACTATAACATCAGAAACACTCTCCCCATTAGTAAGCACTAAGTCCAGTATGGCCCCATCCCACGTGGGTTCCATTACCAACTGCTGGAATAGTTCCCCCTGTAGAGAATCCAGTATCTCTCTGCTTCTAAAAGACCCCGCAATAGGGATACCCTAATCAACATTTGGCATACTAAAAACACCCATTTGTAGTACTTCCCCTTTCACAGTTATATTTTGAATATCTTCAATTAAATATCTGTCCACTCCTGTCTGTGAAGGCAGCCTGTATATCACACCAACGTAAATACATTTGCTATTCCCTCTTTCCAGGTGGACCCACAGTGCCTCTTCCTTACCCTGTAGGTCCTGCAATGGCATGACTTTAATATTATCTAACATATAATGCCACTCCCCCTCCCTTTCTTCCTACTCTGTCTTTCCTGAATAGATTATAGCCCGGTATAACTATATTCAGTCATGGTTCTCTAAGAACCATGTCTCTTTGATCACCACTAAATCTAAATCAGCCTCTTCCATCACAGCCTCAAGATCTAAAACCTTTTTTCCCATACTTCAGGCATTAGTATATACTACTTTTCAGACATTGCCTTTTTCCCATTTGTGTAGAGGCATTTAGTTCCACTTTTCTAAGGGCTTGTACTTATCTGGGGGCTTTGATCATCCTGCCCCAATGATTTTAGTTGAAAGACCTCTTCAGTAGGTTAGCCAATCTGCTGCTGAAAACACTTCCCTTCATTGATAGATGGACACCATCTCTGTTCAGCAGCCCTTTGAAAAGAATCCCATGGTGCAGGAAGCCAAAATACTCTTGATGACACCATCTGCACAGCCATATTTTCAACTCCAGGATGCGAGCTTCTCTGCCTTGGCCTTTACCCTCAACAGGATGCTAGGAATTATTAGGAAAGGAATGGTGAATAAGACCAAAAACACTATAATGCCCTTGTATCGCTCCATGGTGCGTCCACACCTTGAGTATTGTGTTCAGTCCTGGTCGCTGTATCTCAAAAAAGATAAAGCAGAATTAGAAAAGGTTCAAAGAAGAGCAACCAAAATGATAAAGGGGATGGAACTCCTCTCGTATGAGGAAAGACTAAAGAGGTTAGGGCTCCTCAGCTTGGAAAAGAGACGGATGAGGGGAGATATGATTGAGGTCTACAAAATACTGAGTGGTGTAGAACAAGTAGAAGTAAATCAATTTTTTACTCATTCCAAAAGTACAAAGACTAGGGGACACTCAAGGAAGTTACATGGAAATACTTTAAAAACAAATAGGAGGAAATATTTTTTCACTCAATGAATAGTTAAACTCTGGAACTCTTTGCCAGAGGTTGTGGTAACAGCGGTTAGCATATCTGGGTTTAAAAAAGGTTTGGACAAATTCCTGGAGGAAAAGTCCATAGTCTGCTTTTGAGACAGACATGGGAAGCAACTGCTTGCCCTGGGATTTGTAGTATGGGGTGTTGCCACATTTTGGGTTTCTGCCAGGTACTTGTGACCTGGCTTGGCCACTGTTTGGAAAACAGGATACTGGGCTAAATGGACCACTGGTCTGATCCAGTATGGCTACTCTTATGTTGATATGTAACAGGGAGGATTGACAAGAACACCACCAATGCACCTGTCTGCTTCGCCCTCTCTCCCAGAGCCATGAAGTCACTATTGATACATATGGAGGGGTACCTAGCAATATCATTTGTGCCAACATGGATGAGCAGCATTGGATAATAGTAATTAGAGTTCATGAGTCTTGGAAATCTCTCTGTAACATCTTGAATTTTGGCACCTGGCAGACAGTACATCATGTCTGATCTGCAGATGGACACCTTTGTACCCCTCAAAAGAAAATCACCAGCCACCACTGCCTTTCACTTCTTAGTGGTCACTGATCCAGCAGCTTTGGGCATTTCAAGCTCCGATTCCTCCTCTCTCTGGGAGTGAGGGAACAAAGGGAAAGAGGGGGCAGGAGAATACAAGAGGAGCAATGTTACAAAACCATCATTTGAAAAATGGCAGGCACAAAAGGTCAGAGGTGGGAAGGAGAAATTAAGGACTGAACAACGCTACTCTAGTGAGGAGAAACAGGTAAGGTGATCAACAATGGTTAGAGAAAGCTTAAGAGAAATAGAAAGCTTTAAGCAGTGGCGTAGCTACATGGGGCCAAGGGGGCCTAGGCCCCCACAAATTTCCTGTGGGCCCTGGTTTTGCTGGCAGGGGTCCCCAACCCCCGCCAGCTGAATCGTTGTCCAGTACTGGTCTCCGGCGCCGCTGCGTTGCCTGCCCTGCTCTGGTTTCCTCTCAAGCCGGGCATGCTCCTTATAGTGAAACTGAGATTTCACTAAAAGGAGAGTGCAGACATGAGTGGAAGACAGAGCAAGGTAGGCAATGTGGCGGCGCT
The DNA here is from genome assembly GCF_901765095.1 of Microcaecilia unicolor. Lineage (NCBI taxonomy): Eukaryota > Metazoa > Chordata > Amphibia > Gymnophiona > Siphonopidae > Microcaecilia > Microcaecilia unicolor. The sequence continues at coordinate 645,793,778 of NC_044031.1, read as the reverse complement.
GGACAACACTTCAGCTGGCGGGGGTTGGGGGACCCCATCAGCCAAGGTATTTGCTGCGGCAGTGGGTGCGGAGTGGCAGAGTGGCGAGGGGGCGGTGAGGCATGGGGGGGAGCGGTGGGGCAGCAGAGCAAAATGTGCCCCCCATCTCAAGCTCTGGCCCCCTTCCATCGTGAGGTCTGGCTACGCCCCACTTTTAACTAAAGATTTAAATTTTCTGAAGCACAATCCCATTCTAATATCTAGAGTAGAAAGCGTTCTGGTCTGGAAGCTTGAAGAAAGTATCTCAAAACAAGAGCAGTCTAGGAAAAGAAGAGTTCCAAGTGCCTACCTATTTTTTTTTTTTTAGTCTTTTTCTCTATGAAATTAACAGTTGATCTGTTTTTTGAATCACCCTGGAAAGACTTTTATTGTACAGCCAAATGGACTGGACATTACATCCTCTGTTTGAATGAGGACAATGCAATTAACAGCTGCCACACAAAGGGCCCAGTGAATGTGGAGCCTGAAGTGAATCTTCCTATCTCCCCCTCCCGTTTAAAAACCTGGAAGATGATAAAGAGAGCAGTCGCCCTCTTCACAATGCATAGCTCTTGGATACCTCCCATAAAAACCAGTGCCTGTGGGCTTGTTAGATTGGCAAACTGAGTGACTTTCTGTGCTGCTAGAATAGGTGAGGAGCCCTAATCATTCAGAGCTGTCACAATTATATTTTTTACAACCTTCAGTGTAAAGGCATTTATCTGCCTGACACTTTGATCTTCTCTGCCTTTGTTTCAGTCTATGTGCTAAAACCAAGGGCTGGTCTTAGACCAAAAAACAGGTTTGTATGATATACGAGCTGTTTCATCTAGAGCTCTTCGTAGTTCATATATCTTCTGACAACCCTTAAATTAACAGGAAAATTCCATAACTTCAGAGAGAGATTGCTTAAAACCCCTCAATAAATTATCTGCTGCTTTTCAGGGCCATGTCGGGAAAGAGGTAGATCTTGTGGCCAGATGGGGAGGTAACTTCTATGTATAGTAAGAGAATTTATCTGATAAATGAAAAGAAAGCTTTCTATGACTGAAATCTATTAAAATGTGAGTGATTAAGTTTAAATAATGTGGAAATTTTAATTTTACTGTGGGGAAAATATATTCCACACTAATACCTGTAGAGTCAGTGATGATCTAGGTAAGGCACAGGGCTTTGTACCCTTTGTGAAAAAAGTTACCCCCGAGGCTCAGTTAGTGTGTGACACGAGAGTTTACTTCTTAACAATTATTTATATATTTGAGTTGGGATTTCAATATATTCTTTCATCATTGCTCCTGCATTTAAAAGAACTTTTGGGATTTCAATTTGTGATTTATACCGCTATTTGTACGGGGGATAGCACTACAGCACACTGCAACTCTGCCACTATTACTACTACTTATCATTTTTATAGTGCTTCTAGATGTACGCAGTGCTGTACACTGGACATAAAGAGACAGTCCCTGCTCCACAGAGCTTACAATCTAATCAAGACAGACAAACAGGACAAATAAGAGATAATGGAATTACTTAAGGTGGGATTGATAAAACTTGGGAACTGAACAAGCGAGTAAGGGTTAGGAGTTAAAAGCAGCATCAAAAAGGTGGGCTTTTAGCTTAGATTTCAAGACGGTCAGAGATGGAGCTTGACCTACCGGCTGAGGAGGTCTATTCCAGGAGTATGGTGCAACAAGACAGAAGGAACGGAGTCTGGAGTTAGCAGAGTGGAGAGGTACTGAGGAGCTGCAGAGTGAATGCACTTGTAAGTCAGTAAGAGAAGTTTGAACTGTATGTGGAAACAGATAGGGGAGTCCATACAGATTTTTGTGCACAATTGGCATTGGTGAACCTTTAGCTTACTGCCGCTGGTATTATTCCCACATAGTCAATGCCGGCCCATGTTCTGGATTTCTCATTGAATATCTGGTTTATGCGGCACCAGCTAACACATGGCCGGTTAAGTGGATATTCGATATTTAACCGGCCATGGGTTGCCACACATAGGGCTGTGTTTCATGTGGTTCCATGTATGTGGTTTACTCTGGAAGCTTAAGTGGCGAATATTGACACTTAACTAACCAAGTGCTAACATCAGCCCCAAAACAACCGGTTTGCAATTAGGAGCTAACTGCTCATTTTCAGCAGTGATAACCAGTTAAGCACCGCTGAAAATTAGTGCCAACTATAGAATCCCAAGGGAGAGACACTCAAACTGCAAAAATGAACAATAGTCAATCCCTGTATATGGAATGAGTAGGGAAATCCAGGAAAAATTACACACTCATAAAACTGCAAACAAAACTTAATTAAAAAAGGGAGACAGAAGGACAATTCAGTGTAGGCTGTTACCACAGCTGAACTTTAGACTTGTAACAACGGCTCACTTCCAAGCTCTATACATCATAAATACTCCTTAATTTGTGACCCTTTAATTTTATTGCTTGTATATGAAGCCAATTAATTCAAAACAGAGTGTGAATCAAGGAACCATTGATGGTGCAGCACTGGCATCCCTGAGGAAGAAATTTTGAAACAGGGATTCCTGTTCGCCGTTCAGGAACAGACGGTGATGTTTTGCTCTTGTCTGTTTGCCTGATATTCTGGTGTTTTGGCATTTTTGAAAAACATTTTGGAAAGATTATTTTTAAAACATTTTTTGCTTAGAATTAAGTTTGTAGGGCTCTTGAGGGGAGGGTGTATATGGACTTCCATTAAAGTTTCTCACACTCTGTCAGGGCTGGTGATTGGGGAGGTGGGGATAGTGCTGGGCAGACTTATACGGTCTGTGCCCTGAAAAAGACAGGTACAAATCAAGGTAAGGTATACACAAAAAATGGCACATGTGAGTTTATCTTGTTGGGCAGACTGGGTGGACCGTGCAGGTCTTTTTCTGCCGTCATCTACTATGTTACTATGTTACTAAGTCATAGAGGCTGGTATTTAATGTTTCACATCTTTGGGGGTACAAAGGAGTCAGTAACCACTGGGGGAGTAAGGGGGAGGGGTCATGCCTTAATACGGCCAGTGGTTATCTGAACATTTAGGGCACTTTTTGTGACTTATTCATAATTGAACCAGGTCCAGCCCAAAACATCTAGGTTTTTTAGATGTTTTTGCTTTGTTCCATTATGGTAGAAAAATGTCTACGTTTTGGAGATGCCCAAATCCCACTCTCAACACACCCTGACATGGCTTCTTATGATTTGGATGCACTGCAGACGAGCTGCATAGAAAAACCTCATAAAAATGGGTCTCGAAAATAGCAATTTTGGACGTTCTGGAAAAAAACAAGTCCATCTGCCACTTTGCGCCACTTTTTTGGATATTTTTCTATTTCGAAAATGAGCCCCTAAACGTCATCAAACTATGCGGAATATGGCTGCTAGATTACTCTGGAAGCAGGGGCGTAGCCATAAAGCCAATTTTGGGTGGGCCTGAGTCCAAGGTGGGTGGGCATGGAATTCATGCTTCCCCTGTCCCTGGCCCCCCTCTGCTCTGCTCTCTGCTCTTCAGCCCTCCCTCCACCTGCAAGCCCAAAATATTAAATACCTGAGCAGGAGGGGATATACAAATCCCACCAGCTGAGGATTTCCTCCTGCTCAGGCAGTCAGCGCTCTTCCAAACAGGAGCCAGCAGCACTTTCCTCGAGTTGATGCCAAGGCCAGCAGGCTGTGCATGCATGAAAACTAAGCATGTGCAGAGGGGCTGGTGTTGGTGTCAGCTCGAGGCAATTGCTGCCAGCTGCCTTTTGGAAGAGCACCGGCTGCCTGAGGAGGAGGAAATATTCAGCTGTGTTTGAGGATCTCTGCCAGCCATAGCAAGAGTGCCACAATTTTGGGTGGGCCTGAGTCCAAATAGGGTGGGCCCTGGCCCACCCATGGCTACACCACTGTCTGGAAGGCCAAGAAGTTTGATCATATTACTCCCCTACTTTCTCATCTGTATTGGCTTCCTGTTCAATATAGAATTTTATTTTAAAAACTCTTGACACATAAAAGCCTATTATTTGGGTGAACCTCCATATCTATCTGCTCTGACAATTCCTTATACACCATCACATTCCATACATTCTCTCGACTCAAACCACTCGGTCCTTCCTGGTCCTAAAAATGTGTGATATGAATCTATCCGTCATTTTGATTTCTTTTTTTCTCTCACCAAAGAATTTGAATGATCAGCCACCACGCATACGAAATGCACCTTCATTATTTAAATTAAGATTTTATTAAAGACCTATTTCTTTATCTCTGCTTTTAATCTCATCCCATGAACTTTTTGTCATATCTGGGTGGAATAGGTGTCCTGCAAAACTGCTAGTATTTTATTTTAAGTTTTGGAATGAGTGCGTCTTGTAAATGTGTAGTTTTTGCTTTCCTTATTAATGGAGTTCTTTTCAATGCTGTTATATTTTTAAACTTTAGACTTGTACACTGCTCTGCTAAACCAAGTTTGGGAGGAGGAATGTGAAGATAAAATGCTTAAGGAAACAAGAAGGCAACCCAGTCCACTAGGCCCAACATGGAAAAGAAGAAAGAAGCAGACCATGTGTAGAAAAACAAAACAATGCCCAACATGGTCCATTTGAAATGGACCCAGGAAGAGGCACATTTATAATCAGCTCTGGTGAAGTTGTTGTTTTGCACCAGCTGGTTTTCATTGCCCCTGACGCAGCCTGTACTTCTGACGAAACATAGCCATGTCGGGCATTGGTTTGTGAATCCTGGGAGCTTTGAACAACCAATAAATTAACTATTTTTCTACATAAGGTCTGCTTCTTTCTTCTTTTCCTCAGGAAAATTTTTTTTGCAAAGGACTCAAGCGTGCAGGACAGCGTTTTACACATTCAAGTAGAACCTTATAAATGTATATGCATCTAATTATAAGCTTCTAAATTAAAGGCATGTCTAAATTATAGGCGTGCATCTTTGCTGATACACTAGTATTCTGTTCAGGAAAGTAGGCGCCTATGTTCCTCTATAAATAGACTCCTACCAAGTGCCCTCGAGCACCTAATTATGGGCCTCTTCTATCAAGCTGCACTAGTGATTCCTACACAGCAATGCCGACAGAGCAGTGGCGTAGCCAGACTGCCAATTTTGGGTGGGCCTGAACCCAAAGTGGGTGGGCACAAAATTTTCTCTCAACCCCCCTCCCCCAGCAAAATTTAGTCACACTTTTCAGTGAGCTTTCAGAAGCCAAAACATCCTGCCTCAGGTCAGTATAATGCTGTTACAGTATCCTCTCCTGACCTAAGGAAGGAAGTATTGGCCTCTGAAACTTTATTAACACAGGTACCATATTACTTTATCCTAAATTAAAAATAAAATTATTTTCTTTACCTTTGTTGTATGGCCATTTACTTTTTCTCATTGTGTTGCTGTCCATTCATCACCTATGGCTTTTCATCTTTTCCTCACCCTTGTTCGCCACATGCCCCTTCCTCTTATTCTCCAGTCTTTCCCTACTCTGTCCTCTCCCTCTTTCCATCCAGCAGCTCCCCTCTTTCTCTCCCCATCCTTCCAGTGTCTCCCCTCTTTCTTTTGCATCCAGCGTCTCCTTTTTCTCCCTACCCTTCCATCCAGTGTCTTCCCTCTTTCTCTCCTTATCCTTCCACTCATCTACCCTCTCTCCTGATCCTTCCATCTAGTGTCTCTATCTCCCCTCTCCTTCTACCCAGTGTCTATCTCTCTACCCTTTTCTGTTCAGTCTCCTCCCTCTCTCCACATCCTTCTAGTTTCTCCCCTTTCTCTCTGCATACTTTCATCCATCTCCCCTCTTTCTCTCCCTATCCTCCCATGTCCAGCAGCTCTCTTCCCTCTAGTCCCTTCTTCCTCTTCCTTCCTTGTCCAGCAGCTCTCCAGTCCCTTCTTCCTCTCCCTCCCATGTCCCAGCAGCTCTCGCCCCTCCCTCCAGTCCCTTCTTCCTCTCCCTCCCATGTCCCAGCAGCTCTCCCTTCCCATCAGTCCCTTCTTCCTCTACCTCCCATGTCCCAGCAGCTTCTCCCTTCCCTCCAGTCCCTTCTTCCTCTCCCTCCCATGTCCCAGCAGCTCTCTCTTCCTTCCCTCAAGTCCCTTCCTCCTCTCCCTCCTATGTCCCAGCAGCTCAGCTACTTCCCCCCCAGGCCCGCGAATCCACATCCTTCCCGCACTGTCGCTGCCCTTTTGTCCCACGGAGGCAGCGTTTCCTTCCTGCCCTGTCTTCTCCCCAGGCTCCGCTGCATCGTCCCAGTGGAATCCTTTTCCTTTTCGGCTGTCGCGCTGCGCTGCCATACACACAGGCAACTTCGCTCCTCCCCCGCCGCATACATTCTGGCCCTCTCTGATGCACTTCCTGTTAGGGCCGGATGAACGCGGTGGGGGAGGAGCGAAGCTGCCTGTGTGTATGGCAGCGCAGCGCGACGGCCGAAAAGGAAAAGGATTCCACTGGGACGATGCAGCGGAGCCTGGGGAGAAGACAGTACAGGAAGTAAACGCTGAACGCTGCCTCCGCCGGACAAAAGGGCAGCGACAGCATACGAAGGATGGGCGGGCCTGGAGGGAAAATGGGTGGGCCTGGGCCTGTCCAGGCCCACCCATGGCTACGCCCCTGCGACGGAGCCGATTCAAAGTGAATGGGATTTGTCGGCATTACTACACCAAGAATTGCTAGCATATCTTGATGAAAGAAGCCCTATAAACACAATTATAGACTTACCTCCAATGAGGGTAATATATTATAACAGGTCTCCTGGGTTGGGAGGCTGAGTAGGGCATATTTTATAAAGACATATCAGTGCCTATGTGTCTCTGTAACATTATCCCAAAAAGCCCACTGAAATCATGGCTAAAATGAAGCTGCAAAACATTTACACAGTATGTATTTTAAAAACTGAACCTGTATGCTTACAGTTGGTGTTTAGAAATTGCAAATTTAGGTGTATATTTTCTAGCAATTTTGGAGTTTTTAGGGTTTTTAAAAAATCAGTGTTTATTGGTGTTTTCACACCACAGGTACTATTTTTTACTTGTTCCAAAAGTACAAAGACTAGGGGACACGCGAGGAAGTTACATGGAAATACTTTTAAAACAAATAGGAGGAAATGTTTTTTTCACTCAATGAATAGTTATGCTCTGCAACTCTTTGCCGGAGGATGTGGTGACAGCGGTTAGCGTATCTGGGTTTTAAAAAAGTTTGGACAAATTCCTGGAGGAAAAGTCCATAGTCTGCTATTGAGACAGACATGGGAGGCAACTTCTTGCCCTGGGATTTGTAGTATGGAGTGTTGCCATGATTTGGGTGTTGCCATGATTTGTGTCCTGGCTTGGTCACTGTTTGGAAAACGGGATACTAGGCTAGATGGACCATTGGCCTGACCCAGTATGGCTACTCTTATGTTCTTATGTATATTAGTGGGTACCTTTTCCTGCGAAATCAAATTTGTAGAAGTAAACACAGAAAAGACATCAAAAGTGAGTGCAGAATATAAGACAAGCCAAGAGGGGGGGGGGGGAGAGGATCGAGGAAGGGGGAAGAGAGGATAAAAGGAGGGGAGGGAAAGGATTAAGGCAGGGGGAGAGAAAATTAAGGGAGAGGGAGAGAATATCAAGAGGGGGGAGAGGATCGTTTTTCCAGAGTTTATTGAGAAACCACCCTTTTTAAAAAAACTTTTAAATCAGGACTATTTTATTGTATTTATCAGTTAAAACCTACGACAGAAACCTTAATTATAAAGTAGCCCCCAGATTCTATATATGACGCAGATTCAAGCTGTACGCTCAGGCTCACAATTCAATTCAAATTTGCGCATAGTGTTATACCAGGGATGTGTGCCTAAAATGGTGCTCATTATAGAATACCATTCAGCACCGATGTTTTTTGCCGCTGATTTTTGAGCGCCATTTACTGAATCTAATGAGAATTGTACTCTGCCTGCATTCCACCCAAATCTGCTCTCAAGCACACCTATACAGAATCATGCAAAAATACATGTGTTCTTTTCCCCACATGTACTTTTACGTAGAGGTAATTTCATGAAGTAGCATTTTTCACACATAAACTTGCTAATATGCACAAAAAAAAATTTTCTTAAAATGACCCCTCCATGTTTAGCTGTTTCTTTGTCCTCATGTATGTCTCTGTATGTGTAGCTGTGACTGTGCCTATCTGGAGTGCGTGTGTTCATGCGTGACTTTGTGTCCATGTGCATGTATGTGTGAATGGGCGTATGATTATGTGTGTACACTGGGGGATGGGAGCTGTGACTCACCATTTCTGTCTGGTTACCAGAAATGTGCAGTTGATGAGACTGTGAGATTTGCACCGAGTAGGTCGTTTAACAACCTCCTCCCTAGATCTGAAGTCCAGTCAGAATGCTGTGTGATGAGTTGTGCATGGGCTGTGCCAGGGCAGGGGACGGTCCCTGCCTGTCCAGGTCCCTATAAGTTTTGTGATCTTACCTTGGGCTGGGGGAAGCTGACCTGTTTGGGTACTGAAACCCCTTCCCCGATGGCTGTTTACTGAGGGCAGGAAGCTGTGACTCATGATACCGGGTGGGTGAGTGGCGGAGATTTCTCACCACTGACGGAGCTTGGCTTTCGGTTCCGGACCTGGGTCACATCGCAGGTCTGCTGTTGCCAACCTCTCTTCTTCTCTAATGAGCTATGGTGGCTCCCCACCTGCAACACACCTCAAACTCTCAACAACTTTCTCCTTCACTCTGTGTCTTTCCCTGTTATCTTTTCTATTGTTGCTTTCCTTTGTTCTGCTCACCATTTATTTTATTTTGTTAATCTATTTCACCTTTTCATCTTTCCTTCTCTCCTTGCTTCCTTCTCTTTGTTTCTTGATTGTTTGCTGTTTTTCCATTTTCTTTTTTTTTCTGTTTCATTCTTGCTGTTTATTTTTCTTGCAGTCTCATATCTTTTTCTTTTTCTCCCTCTCTCATGTGAGTAGGAAGGACTGAGGACCAACAGTGAGTTACCAAGGCAGCTGTGTATTTGTGCCAGTGACACAGCAAGTGGGAATTTCACACACAGGTCTTGAAATCAGCTGTGGAGGGAAACATGTTACAATGTGGGGAAAATGGTAAAAGTACAGTGATGGGAACTGGCTCTACCTGTCAGGGTGAAATGAGTAACACTGGTCGCTTCCTCTTCACCTTCTCACTCTTCCTGTCCCACACGTCACCCCCTCACCTTGCTTATGTCGTTACTAACCCCAAACTTTACACTTTGATTTTCGCCACCCCCTTTCCCCTATCTTCATGGTGATATGGAACATCGTAGATGACAGCAGAAAAAGACCAAGGGGGCTGATTTTCAAAGCACTTAGACTTACAAAGTTCCGTGGTAACCTAGGGAACTTTATAAGTCTAAGCGTTTTGAAAATACGCCTCAAAACAAGTGACCCATCCAGTGTGGCCAGTAATTCTGGTCCACACCATCAAGGATATATCCCAGTTCCCAGCTATTGAACATGACTGCTTGCTAGTATGGGAGCTTGCAAGATCCTCTATCTAGTTTCCACCCAGCACCACTCGTATCCGTGTCTAACCACAAAGCCCCACAACAGGGACCTGAGCTCCTTAGTGTCCACTCAGTTCATTAGGGCACCTTTAACAATTTATTGACTGCAAAATTGACTTAACACACACCAGCCTGAAATGAATGCATGTAAACTTGATTTTTGCATATTAAAATATTCTAACATGTGTTTTAAAACATGTTTATGGCTGGGACACTTAGCGAGGATTTGAGTAACTGGGCTGACCTGGACCTTTCTTGGTTCGGCTGAATAGCTGCAGTTAAGATGAATGTGCTGCCGCGCTTACTCTACTTATTTCAGGCCCTCCCAATCACAATGCCCCGTAAATTCCTAGCAACTCTGCAGGACCGTATTATGCACTTTATTTGGGCGGGAAAACACCCACGACTGGCACGCTCGGTCTTGTATCAGGATAGGAAAAGGGGGGGGGGCTGGGGGTACCCAACTTGGCCTGGTACTACAGGGCGGTCCAGGCGCGTGCGGCAGTGGAATGGTTCCAAGACTACCCAGACCGGCAATGGGTGCAGGTGGAACAATACACCCTAGGTGCGAGGCCACTGGAGGCACTTATGTGGATTCCGAGCTCGCTTAGGTCTTTAGAGGAGGGGCTGTGTCCCTCTATATATGTCACCCTCTCAAACTGGGACAGTATGTTTCCACACCAATGTACTACATGCTCTCGTCTGTCCCCCATAGCTTACAATCCATTATTTTACCCGGGTACGACAAAAGGAGCATTCACAAGATGGTATACGGGAGGTTTACGAATGTGGGGCCAATTGTTTGAAGGGGAGACTTTATTGTCATACACGGAGGCCCTTGAGAGATTTCCGATAGTGGGACCCGACCAGTATCCCTATCTTCAGCTATCCTCTTTTCTTAGGACATGGGCAGTTCGGGAGGTAGTGTCTAGGGAACAATCAACACTAGAGGCCATCTGCGAGGGTCTACCCAGGACTAGTGGGCTGATATCACACCTTTATCAAATTGTTAATACGTAGTCCCCGAACTACACCTTACATAGGAAGAGCTGGCAAAGGGAACTGGGCATGGAACTGGAGGAGGCGACCTGGGAGAGAATGGAGCGGGCTGTGGTGGGAGTGTCGTCTCATGTACCTTTTAGGGAGAATGCGGTGAAGGTGCTTTACCGATGGTATCTGACGCCTGAGCGTCTTCAGCGCATCTACCCTGCAATGACAGGGCTGTGCTGGAGGGGCTGTGGTGTAAAGGGCACAACGGGCCACATATGGTGGACATGTAGGAAGGTTGGTGCCTACTGGAGGTCGGTATGTAGCAGGCTGCAGAGGTGGACGGGTGGCCCGATACCGTGGAGCCCAGTCTTCTTCTTATTCTCTGCTGGCGTTGCGGGTCGCCCTCATACCCAGCAAATCTTTTTGAAGCAGGCTATAAGCGCCGCCAGAGTTGTACTTGCTGCCCATTGGAAGCAGCCCACAACTCCCCCAATACATCAGTGGATCCAAAAACGGAGACATATTTGTGAGATGGAAAGGTTGCTAGCGGAAAGGCGTAATTGTGTAGATGGCATATGATCTGGGACTCTTTTATCCTTCATGTATAACTTGATTGTTGCCAAAGGTTACAGTGGTGTTGGGGGGGAGGGACAGGAGGGAAGGGAAGGGTGGGGGGTCTTGAAAGGAAAGAGGGGGACGGAATTTGAGGCATATCATAAAACTGAAAAAGGTTGAAGTACTGGAATGGTTACTCTGAACAGTTCAATAGATGTAGTAGTGTACTAAAAGATACTCATGTGATCTGTAATGAGAACAAAGCCATATTATTATTACTTGTTTGCCACAGTGTTAGAAAGTTGTGTACTGCTTTATTGGATTATGCCATGACACGCATGATATGTTATGTTCAGAATTTGTGTACTATTTACTAATAAAGACTTCATGAAAATTAAAAAAAAAAACATGTTTATGAACATGAATGTGTGAAATGTAGTGAAAACAGGTCCTAAACCTAGGGAGAAAAGGCCAAGAGAAACAAAAGTTTTCCACAATAATAATAATAATTATTATTTATTGCATTTGTATCCCACATTCCCCCACCTATTTGCAGGCTCAATGTGGCTTACATAGATTTGATAACATTGTCCAACAGGAGCATGGCTGTTATCTCAGCATCCAAACTCCAATGGCCCTTCCTAACAATACCTCTTACCTGATCACAAGGTGTGCATAGCCTGCCCAACACTATCAACCCCATGCACTAACCTAATCAACACAATGTGTGCATAGCCTGCCAGACACCATCAATCCCCTGCACTGACCTGATCAGCACAAGGCCGCACATTTACCCCTAGAAACAGGGGGTGGAGAGAGCAGATTCAAGCATTCTTTGAGCTCTTGCAAGCCTTCTACCCAAATTTCCTCTACTGCTGTAGCTCTGCCTTACTGTCATCCATTGGTTCTTTCTATTTTTTGAACAAATTTGTATTGACATTGTGAAAAATAAGAAAACCAGAAATGTCCGGAAAGTAAAGAAAATCATCAAGCCATCTGTTTTTTATTATTCTAATTAATCTTCCATGCCTCCGAAGATTGTGAGGTTTTAAGGGTGCCTCTCTTTAACTGCCAACTGTGAATCAGGGGCTGCTGTTTTGATCATCATCAGAGCCTCATTTCAGGCATCACAGTCACACACATAGAGCACGAATACAGCACAGTCAGCTGAAGAGCTGATCTTCGTCAGAGTCCTGTGCAGATGACTACAGCACAGATGACTGAAAAGACAACTTTAGCAATTTTTTTACCTGATCATGGTCCAATAAAGTATACAGTTTTTAAACCAAAAAGTGTAAAAGAGAGTTTAGGAACAGGACAGCTGGGGGTGGGGGGAGAATATAGCCTGAAACCACAAACTTTAATTTACAGGTGGTTAATTATAGGGCGATACCATCTCTGGTTTTTTTTTTTTTTTTTTTTTTGCAAATCTTGTCAAAAAGCTAGTTTATGAACAACTATTAGGATTTTTGGAACATGAGTACATTTTACACATGCACCAAATTGGTTTTGGCTCTTTGCTGACACAGAGACATTGTTGATACGGTGAGGGAGGCTTTTGATAAAGGTAAACATTTCTTTTAGTGGTTTCGGATATTTCTGCAGCATTTGATACAATTGATCATAAAATACTGCTTAATCATTTGAAATCCATAGGTCTGGGTGAGTTGGTATGATCATGATTCCCGTTATTCCTAACAGGGAGGACATTTTTTGTTTTAAAAGATCAGGTCAAATTCTCTGCAGTTGAATGTGTATCAGGAGATCATCGAGGTTCTTCCTTATCAGCAATGCTGTTCAATATATTTCTGATACCGCTGTGCAGATTCTTGAACTGTTTAGGACTGAAATTTAGACTGTATGATATTCGATTTCTGGTCGAAATAGATAAATCTGTGGAAGATGCGTTTTCAATGTTAACATGGTAACATAACATAGTTAATGACTGAATGGCCCATCCAGTCTGCCCAACAAGATAAACTCATTTTACATGTCAGGAAGTACTTTTTCACAGAGAGGGTGGTGGACGCTTGGAATGCCCTCCCGCGGGAGGTGGTGGAGATGAAAACGGTAACAGAATTCAAACATGCATGGGATAAACATAAAAGAATCCTGTTCAGAAGGAAGGGATCCTTGGGAGCTTAGCCGAGTTTAGGTGGCAGAGCCGGTGGTGGGAGGCGGGGATAGTGGTTGGGAGGCGGGGATAGTGCTGGCCAGACTTATACGGTCTGTGACCTGAAGAGGACAGGTACAAATAAAAAGTAGCACATATGAATTTATCTTGTTGGGCAGACTGGATGGATCGTGCAGGTCTTTTTCTGCCGTCATCTACTTCGTTACTATGCTATGTTACTATGTATGTGATACTTTATGTATACCCAAGTTTTATTTGTCCTTGCCTTTCTCAGGGCACAGACCGTAAAAGTCTGCCCAGCACTGTTCCTGTACTAAACGTTCTGAAGCTAACGTCGCAGCCCCTTAAAATTTACACTCAAGCCCATCCGTATCTATTCAGTCATGATCAGGGCGCAGACTGTAGAAGTCCGCCCAGCATTGGTTTTACTCTCCAATTACCGGTGTTGCCACCCAATCTCCGCTAAGATTCTGTAGATCCATTCCTTCTAAACAGGATTCATTTGTGTTTATCCCACACACGTTTGAATTCCATTACCGTTTTCATCTCCACCACCTCCTGCGGGAGGGCATTCCATGTATCTACCACCCTTTCCATGAAAAAATACTTCCTGACATTACTCCTGAGTCTGCCCCCCTCCAACCTCAATTCATGTCCTCTAGTTCTACCACTTTCTTGTCTCCAGAAAAGGTTCATTTGCGGATTAATATCTCTCAAATATTTGAACGTCTGTATCACATCACCTCTGTTTCTCCTTTCCTCCAAGGTATACATGTTCAGGTCGGCAAGTCTCTCCTCATATGGTTTGCAACACAAATCCCATACTATTTTTGTAGCTTTTCTTTGCACTGCTTCCAGTCTTTTTACATCTTTAGCAAGATACAGCCTCTAAAACTGAACACAATACACCAAGTGGGGCCTCCTTTCTTCTGCTGGTTATGCCCCTCTCTATGCAGCCTAGCATCCTTCTGGCAATGGCCGTCGCCTTGTCACATCTTTGTTTACATGCAGTGAATCAATGGTTACATGGTCATCACTTAAAATTTAACACTGCAAAAACACAAATACTTCTATTGACTAGTTATTCATGTGAGGATGTACCTAGAGATTTTGTGATTGCAGATTTAACAGTCCCTGGCATTAATGTAAATTGGAATTTAAGGATTCTTTTGGATTTCTCTTTATCTATAAAGCCATAAGTTACTAACTGGATTAGACAAATATTATTAAAATTGAAAATGGTGAGAAGATTACAAGACCTCCTGAGTCCTAATTTCAAATTGATCGTTCAAAGCTTGGTGATGCCATGCTTCGATTATTTTAATGGTTTATTGGTAGGGCTGAATAAGAAGCTTTTAAAAGCTCTATAGATAGGTCAAAATGCCGCTGCAAGAACTGTTTTAGGTTTTTTTTGCGGTTTAGTCATGTTACACCAGTGTTAAAAGAATTGCATTGGCTTCTGATAGAACAAAGAATTAGATTCAAAATCATATTACCAGTGTTCATGGTGGTAAATAATTTGGTTTCTCCTGTCGTGGCCACATTATTATGGATATATCAGCCTACTAAGACCCTTAGGTCATCTAATTCTAATTTACTGGAAATTCCATCTTTTAAATCTATTAAACTTAAAGAATATAGATCCTCAGTGTTCAAGGTCATGGGTCCAAAACTATGGAATGAATTACCATCTGCATTAAGGACTTTACGAAGTTGTGCAGGGTTTAAACAAAATCTGAAAACTTATCTATTCCAGCAGGCTCTTGGAGGTTAGTTTAAGAAGTAAATAGGATGGGCAAGATAACTGAACATTAACATGAATTAGGGCAGATGGAGTTATTATATATGTATGGTCTGATGACTGTTGTACTTTTGTTTATGTGATTGTATTATGTGTGTTGATTTGTTCACCTTTGGATTCTGTGGGTAATAAATATTTTAAATAAATAAATGTCCCGCTTTATGGTAATTTATAGCATTCTTTTAACATTCAATAATTAATTATAAAGACAGAGGATCTAGAGGGCTTTACAGTTTAATACATCTGAAGCACATGCAGACACCCCTTAAAGTGGCTGCGTGTGTTTGAGCATGTTGTTCTGGTACCTGGTGTGTATGACAAAGGAACAGTGCGAGGTGACCTTTGACTGACATAGTTCATAACTACACTTTGTCACGTCAGGGACTGTCTGCTGGTGGAAATGCACATAAAGTCAGTGTTTATTTATTTATTTATTATTTGTATTTTATTTATTTATTGGGATTTATTAACCACCTTAATGAAGAGATTCACCAAAGGCAGTGTACAGCAGATACAGTTTAACATTAAAACTTACAATTTTGTTAACAGCATAACAATAGTAAAATAACCAAGAAAACAAAATACAATAAATGGGGTAAAACTTGAAAACAGGAAATTGAAACCTAATAATAGAACTACCGTGAAACAGTATAAAAAATATACACATTCAACAACACTGGAATTCAAATACTAGAGGTTCAAACCAGCTGATGTTTTTTTTGGCAGCATATTGCGTTTGGATTATCCTCTGAATGTTACCTGTGACCCCTGAACCAGGCACTTCTTGTTGTGCCGAAACACGGACCATGACAGGTTCTTTATATAAACTATTAATAAAACATTTCCAGCACCATCTGCCGAGCTGGTTTGTCTATTAGTCATCCTCAACATCTGTTTGAACAAGATGCGTGGTACAGAGTCAGTTTGGATAATTTGATGGTTAGCTAAAATCAAGGCAAGTTCTTTGTATAGTTAAGCAAGAGATAAGGATCTGATCTAAGTTACAGTGTGTGTGTAGCAAGCTAGTCCAGGTGCAGAATGGGTGTAAAGTCAGTCACCCTACATATTAAAGGCTTGGGAGAAGAGCCAGGCTTTCACCTGCTTCCTGAAGTAGAGGTAGTCTCGAGTTATAAGTATCACCTCTGGGAGTAAATTCCAGAGTGTGGGGGCTAGGGTCATAGCCAGACTTCAGCAGGAGGGGGGTCCAGAGCCCGAAGTGAGGGGGCACAGTTTAGCCCTCCCCCCAGTGCTGCCGACCCCCCCCCCCCGCCACCATTGCCGACATCCCCCGCCGCCGCCAGCACCACCACAAACAACTTTGACCCCCCCCCTTGCTGACGACCCTCTCGACCCCCCCCCCCCCCCCCGCCGTCCCCGCAGTCGCCTACCTTTGCTGGCGGGGGACCCCAACCCCTGCCAGCCAAAGCTTTCTTCGTTTGGTTTCCAAATCTGACGTCCTGAGTCACAGAAACAGAATGAAGCCTTGCAGATCAGCTAGTGAGGTCCTCTTCTTCCGGCGCAAGGCTTCGTTTTACGTGCAGGATATCAGACTCGGAAACCTAATGAAGGAAGAAGACTTCGGCTGGCGGGGGTTGGGGTCCCCCGCCAGCAAAGGTAGCAGACGGCAACGGCGGGTTGGCAGCGGGGGGGGGGGGGGGGGGGTTGAGAGGGTCATCGGCAGGGGGGGTCCAGGGCCAAATCTAGAGGGGCTACTCCTGAGAAGGTTCGCTTGCGGGTATCACATTGTACAATTTCTTTCGATGAGGGTACAGATAGTGATGATCCTTGTGAGGACCTTAGAGGTCTTAAAGGTGTGTAAAGGGCTCACGTATTCTTTAAGTACTCTGGCCCATTTTGTTTGAGAACCTTGAAAATCAAACATAGGGCCAGATGCACTAAACTTTACGAGCCAATAACAAGCCATTAACAGCAAGCAGTAAACCCTGGCATGCACTAAACACTTTATTCCCGACGGTAGCAGCTAACGAAAACGGAATGCAGATGAGCAAATCGTGTAGAAACCCTATTGTAATGAGATGCACTAACCTTTTCCGATTGCCTTAACGCTGAAAAACGCTGGAAAATCTAACGAGAGGTCTGTACCTCTCGTTGGGGCTGGGCGGGATTGGAAAAATTATTAAAATGTAAAAAAAAACCTGGAAGTCTCTGAGCCAATCCCAGCACATTTAGCTGAGCTAAACACGCTGTGATTGGCTCAGAGACTTCTCGGCTGAGAAGCACGGGCAAAAAAGACGTTTTTATAATTCCGGGGTTGAATGATGTCCAAAAAAGAGCATGCAGCATTGGAGCCTGTTTGATTTTTTCTAATAAAGCTTCACTTTAAAAAAAAAACGTCCATTTTGTGCGTCCTCCCCCGCAATAATAAAAACGTCTTTTTTGCCCATGCTTCACTCAGCTGAGAGACCTGGAAGTAAGGGAGGGAGGACCAGCCAAGTAAATACAGCTGTGGTGAGTGGTTAGAGCACTGGTCTTTTGTAATCCAGAGGTGGTGGGTTCAAATCCCTCTAATAGTTTTGTTAAAATTGGAGTTATTTATTATTTTCTCCCTGGTTTTATTTATTTATTTATTTGAACATTTGTTATTCTGCCATTCATGAACCTTTTCAAGACTAACAACTTCCAAACTGCACTTGCTTACTATCAACACATTAGCAGAAGCAGCATCGGAGCCTGTGATTTTTTAAATAAAGCTTCGCTTAACAAAAAACGTCCATTTTGTGCGTCCTCCCCCGCAATAATAAAAATGTATTATAAAGGCGAATTTGGCATGTGCAGAGCAGCCAGCATAATGCTTTGCTGCTCTGCGCATGCTTGACCAGCCGATTCTCCGACTGTTTTAAGAAGGAATAGAGAATGCAAGTGAGCTACAACGAGTAGCTCATTTGCATTCCCTTTCCTTGATGCATTGCTGTTCCCTACCGATTCGCTATGGAATTCGGTATGGAACGGCTCTAATGACGACTTTAGTGCATCCCCCCCCATAGAGTTTTAAATTTAGCCCTGTAAGGCAGTGGCGTTCCTAGGGGGGCGGACACCCGGGGCGGCACCCCGCCCCCCCCCCGGGTGCAGCACCCTGCACCCCCGATGCAGCGCGGACCCCCCCCCCCGGTTGCAGCACCCCCCGATGCAGCGCGGAACCCCCCCGGTTGCACACCACTGGGGGGTGCCGCAGCACGCGCCTGCTCAGAGTTCCCTGACTTCGCGCGTTCGCTGGAGCTCCCTCTGACCCGGAACAGGAACTAACTTGTTCCAGGGCAGGGGGAGCTGCAGCGAACGCGCGAAGTCAGTGAACTCAGAGCAGGCGCATGCCGCGGCACCCCCCCCAGCGGCGTGCACCCGGGGTGGACCGCCCCCCACCGCCCCACCTTGGTATGCCACTGCTGTAAGGTACTGATAGCCAGTGTAGCTTTTGCAAGAAGGGTGTGATGTGGTCACGCCACTTGCAGCCTTCTATCAGTCATGCTGCAGCATTCTGAATTAGTCGGAGCTGATACAAACTCTTTTTGGTTTGGCCAGTGTATAGGGCATTACAGTAATCTAGTCATGATATTATCATGGCATGAACCACTGTAGTACCACAGTGTTACCATTTTCCCTTCCCCCTTCCCATATGGGACAATTGAATCAATTCAGAATCTGTACAGTACTCATTGGGTCACAGTGTGACTAGGCATCAGCTCTAGCAATGGACTGAGAAAAAGGGTGAGAGCTCAGGAAATTCTTCCTAGGAAGACCGGCTCTAATTTTATATCCTGGCCTGAGGAAGGGAGCTTGAGTCCTATAAAAAAGTTAATGTTCTCTGGGGTCAATATTCATCTGGTAGCAGTCAGCGTAATGTGGCCGCTGCTGGCGTTCTGCCCAAACATTTAACATTGATTATCCAGATTTGTGTGGCCCAGTTTAACCAGGCGGGAGAATATTGGTACTAGCTGTTAACCACTGGATTCTATATATCGTGCCTAGCATTCGGCGCCGAAATCCAATTGCATTCTATAACAACGTGCAATAATGAGCACTATGGTAGGGTAAAATAAATGAACAGATGGACTCAGATACAAACAAGTAAAATGCCATCATGGGACAGGAAAGTGGGGTATGAATTTTAAATGTCTGTGCTGTAAACTGGAATAGTCAGAGACCTTTCAAAAGAAACAGCATTAATCAGTTTGGTTTAAAAAATTCCTTTAAAACATAATGATTTGCTCTGACTTTCATTCTTAGTGGCTGGTGGAATAACCAGTTGTACTAATTTCCCCTGCACTCACCCCCCATCACTATACCAGAACAGCCTTTCATCACCATTTGGATACATGAGTGAACAATATTTATTATTACTAATCACGTGTGTTCCAGACATGTGTAGCACCAGATGTATGCAGCTGCTTACATAGACATGGAATGAACAGTTCCTGCCCTCTGGAGCTTATGGTCCAATCAAGATGGATGAAGCAGACACACAATTAAAAACAAGAGACAGCAAATCCACAGCTAAGAAGAATGAAGTAGGTTGTTATAGGTGGGGGGTTAAACTGAGGACTGTAAATGTTTAAAAGAGAATTAAAGTGATGTATGTTGTTACTGATCAGCCTATTAATTACTGTACACAGACAGAGGAAATCTACCTCTGTGCTGTGTGAATAGGTAAAGAAACTCACTCCCTTGTGCAGAACCACAAATGATTTTGCATGAGCAGCAAGATTTAAGGTTAAAATGCTAAAAGCAAACCAGAACATGGGTTTTTAGCCTGAATTAGAAACAGCCAGAGACGAAGCCTAACGTGTGTGTTCAGTAGTATTTTTTTCACCTTCTGACAGTATTTATGTATAATTTAGTTTACTGCACTAGCAGTTCTAACTGCACTGTTATTTAAGAGCCATTTTCAGCTCATCTCTTGTACTTTAAGATGCTTACCCATACTTTCAAAGCTCACAGAATAAGCCTACCAGATTACTTTGCTATTTTTAGCATTCCGTGTTCTCCTACCCGTCTGCTCCGCTCCATCGATGGCCACAAATTGGTCCTGCCCAACCCTATGTCAGTTTGGCGGGTTTTTTTTGACCGACAGTGTTTCACCACGTATGTGTGCAAGTTTGTGTTCATAGCAACTTTGGGAGACAGATACAAAGCAAGGAGCCTGTTTTTTACAGTGCTCATTTTTTATGCTTTCAATATAATTTGGACCCCTGAGTCAGGCGTTTTTATGCCAAAACACAGCCCGTGTCGGGTCTTTCAGAAATAATGAACCTATGTTGTCTCAGTCTTGAAGGCCCAGCTGTGCTTTGGTCAACCCAAAGTCAGCACATTTAGAATTTACCCATCACCGTGCTTCCTTTTCCACCGCTCCTTTCTTATGGAAATCTCTACCTCTCTCGCTTCGGGCTGAACTGTTGCTTAAAATTTTTAAGATTGCGCTAAAAACTTGGCTTCTTAAATAGGCTTTCTCTTTAGACTGATCTATTGTTTTAGGACTCTTTCGTAGACTGTCACCGTCTACCCCCCTTCTCCCCCTCCCCTTCATTCCGCACTACCTACCTGTCTGCTTCCCTATTCTGTCCTTCTTTTTCCCTCCTTCTCACCCTTTACTATCCTGACTTGTTACGAGTGCCTTGTTATGACTGTTATTATTTTCCTTTTCTATCATGAATTTTGTAGTTCCTCATTGCTTTTACTTATTTATTTTACTGATTGTAAACCGTCTAGTTCTGCTAGTCAGTATGGGTAGTACAGCAAGTTTTAATAAACTCTAAACTACTTAATGAACTTTATTTCTGCTTTTCTCTCAATGCTGTTACATGTCCAGTATATACTGAAATCACAGTGTTTCTTCGTATTCTCTATCAAAATCGGTGATGAGGACCAGATAAAATTCTGGAATCAGAGACAGAATATTTTGTTTGGGTAAAATTGTGTTCACATGACACTGGGCATGGTATTGGGCCCTGATGTGAAGACTGACAGCAGTGTTTTACCACCCAAGCACTGTAAAAATGAAGATACTTAATAATCTCATTGTAGGGAGAGTTAATTGCAATGGATGGGGCGAAAGTCCTCCTGCAATGCGAGGAGATTCATTACAAGAAAGCAGATAGGAAAGGTGAACTCTTCCGAGTACACCACACTTCCAAAGATGTTCTGTACCTCCGGCAGTTATTTTCAAAGGCTTATTGCACTGGGGTTTTCATCTGATGTTATGATGAATTTCAGGACTCAGGTTACGGAAACTCATTTCATATGGAGAAAGAGCAATTGCATTTTCTCCCAGGAGATCATAAAACAGCAGAGAGGATAGGTCGGTATATGCTCCCCATATTGTTGCAAAGTTCAAGTGTATTACAGAGTAGTGAAAAATCATGAAAAATTCTGCAAATCTTGCTTGCAAAACGTTTGTGCATAGTAGCTCAAAAAAGAAAAAAAGGAAAACAGCAAATCCATCATAAAATGTTTAATACATTCAGTTCATATATGAAACCAGAAACCTTTGTGAATAAATGTTGTTGTATTTAAGTCACAGAAGAGTTTTTTGCAATTGAGTGCATGTTTTCATGTTGCCACTGTTTTCATACTTTAATATAGTAAATAATGACCAACCTATCAGAGCTGGATCCACTTTACTGCCCCCCCCCCCCCCCCCCCCCAAGAATTTTCTCCTGCAGTGTCCTGAAGATTTACCTCTGAATTCCTGGGCTCAAAAACCTCATGTGCAGCTACATTACACCTATTTATTTATTTTGCTTCATTTGTATCCCACATTTTCCCACCTATTTGCAGGCTCAATGTGGCTTACATTATGATTAATTTCATAAGAGCATAAGCATAAGAACATAAGCATTGCCATACTGGGACAGACCAAAGGTCCATCACACCCAGTATCCTGTTTCCAACAGTGGTTAATCCAGGTCACAAGTACCTGGCAAGATCCCAAAGTAGTAAAATATTTTATGCTACTTATCCAAAAAATAAGCAGTGTATTTTCCCAAGTCCATCTTAATAATGGACTTTTAGGAACCTGTCCAAACCAAACCTAATTGTTTTTACCACATTCTCTAGCAACGAATTCCAGAGTTTAATTACACGCTGAGTGAAGAAATGCTGTCTCCAATTTGTAAATTTAATACTTCCTAGCTTCATTGAGTGCCCCCTAATCCCAGTATTTGAGGAAAGAGTAAACAGGTGATTCACCTCTACCCATTCCACTCAGTTTTTTATAGACCTCTATTATATCTCCCTTCAGCTGACCCTTCTCCAAGCTGAAGAGCCCTAGCCATTTTAGCCTTTCCTCATAGGGAAATCATCCCATCACTTTTATCATTTTCATCATGCTTCTCTGTATCTTTTCTAATTCCACTATATCTGTCCTGAGAGATGCAGTAACCAGAACTGTACACAGTATTCAAGGTGCAGTCGCACCATGGAGCGATACAAAGACATTATAAAATTCCCATTTTTGTTTTCCATACCGTTTCTAATAATACCTAACAGTCTATTTGCTTTTTTAGTGGCCGCTGCACACTGAGCAGAGGGTGTCAACATATCATCAGTGATGACACCTAGATCCTTTTCCTGGTTGGTGACTCCTAATGTGGAACCTTGCATCACATAGCTATAATTTGAGTTCCTGTTTCCCAAAGGCATCACTTTGCACTTGCTTACATTAAACGTCATCTGCCATTTGGATGCCCAGTCTCCCAGTCTCGTAAGGTCCTCTTGCAATTTTTCACAATCCACTTGACAGAGGCGCAGCTAAGTGGGGTGCAGGGGGAGCGGTCGCTCCCCCAAACAGCTGTTTTGAAAAAAATGGCGCCTGTGCGCCTCATGGCAATAAATATTTTTTTCTGCTCCCTCCCTCCCAAGTCTTAATCTTTTCCAGTGTCTTCTGCCCATCTCTCCTGTCTGCGTGGTCACTTTTTGCTTCCTTGAAGCCTTCTCCCTCCTGCGCAGCACCGCACCGGCGATTCACAGTCTGCCCTCTGCTAGCGTCGGAGCCTCTCCTCAGGCGCGTCCCACCTCTGCGGAAAACAGGAAGTTGCAATAGAGTAAGTGGGACGCGCCTGAGGAGAGTCCCCGACGCTGGTAGAAGGCTGACTGTGAATCGCCAGTGCTCTGCAGGAGGGAGAAGGCTTCAGGGAAGTAAAAAGTGGCCACGCGGATGGGAGAGACAGGCAGAAGAGAAGGTGAAAGATGCAATGCTGGGGGTGGGGACTGGAGAAGGGAGAAAGCTGCCTGGGGGGGGGGGGGGCTGGAGAAGGGAGAAAGCTGCCTGGGGAGGGGCTGGAGAAGGGAGAAAGCTGCCTGGGGGGGGGGGGGGCTGGAGAAGGGAGAAAGCTGCCCAGGGAGGTTTAATTGACCAGAGTGGAAGTGAGCCTATCTAGTCCACTTTAACAAGGGAGCCAATTTGGGTAATCTGTCTCCCCCCCCCCCCCGCCCCGCGCAGCTGTCGTTGCCATTCAGTTCAAAGCAAGCAAACTTATGATCTGCTGCATACATGTTGTTGTTCTTTATTGTTGGTCCATCTGTAACAATGCTAAACTGTTTCAGTTGGATAGGCAGTGCCTTAAAAACTGGAGGAGTAAAGAAATAACAGTTATTACTAAAACAGCATCAAAAATTATTGTTGCTGGTACAATATGGTAATACTAGGGCCCAGCTAAGGAACAAGTTATTTTGAGTTAGTCTTCACTGGACCAAACTTACTTTCCTTGTGCCATCACTATCCAGTAGGATAGGCAGTGTCTTGAATGGTGGAGGATAAAGGATTTTTTTTTATATTTATATTTATATCACACATTATCCCAAGCAAAGTTGGAGTCAGTGTGGCTTACATTTGAAAATACAGTGAGACAGAATAATAGAATTTAGTTATATTATGGGAATAAATAGATGGATATATCTGAAACATGTAACAAAGTTGAGATTAGCATATATGCCCAACTGGGCATTTAAAAGTTTGTCCTTTATTGATACCACATGTTCAGAAATCATAGCCATAAGTATAGACAGTTATTCAAAGATTATCACATGGGAGGGGAAGGAGATAGGGACACATATAGGGCACTACTGGAAAGAGGAGGAGGAGATAGGGACACAGAGGGGCACCACTGGAAGGGGGAATGGGGATATGGGGACAATGGTGAAAATGGGTGAGATGGGGACAAAGAGGTAATGCTGGAAAAGGAGGAAGATGGTAACAGAGGTAATGCTGGAAAAAGGGGGAAGATGGGGACACAGGACAATGTTAGAAAAAGGTGGGGACACCAGGACGGCAGATGCTAGAAAGTGGGAGATGAGGAGACCAGGTAGGCTTGTGCTGAAAAGGGGGGGAGATAGGGACACAGGGCAGATGCTGAACTTGGGGGTAGGATAGGAACAAGGGGCACAGAAGGGAGATGCTGGACAGGACAAATAGTAGTGCAGAGGAAAAAAGGATGGTGCACTTGGAGACAGAAGAAATGTCAGATGGGCAAGAGACCCTGTAAAGGCAGAAGAAACAGAGAAAAACAGAAAAGAGACAGTGAGATCAAAGTAAATGAGAAAATAAATTGTTCAAACAACAGTAGAGGGGTTCGAGTGCATTTTCTTAAGTCATTTTGGATGTACTGCAGCACAGATTTTGATGGGTAGAATCAAGGACTGCAAATCCCACATAAATTTGGGATGTGAGTTCACACTAGGACTGGTTGAAAAAAAATCTCCCTTCTGGAACTGGATCACTTGGCAACTCTATACACAGCTATTTGATAGTGGGGACATAAAACGAAAGATCAGTGCCAAACAGATGTAGAGAACGAAAGGAAGGAGACAAGAGGCGAGAGAAGAAATGGAAAGGCCAACCTGGAAAAGAATTTGTAAGGCTGACATGGAACATGGAAAAAAAGACTGGGACCAGCCAAATTCCCAGACAACAAAGGTAGAAAAATTATTTTTATTTAATACTTTGTAAGCACTGAGATGTACCTGCTTTGTAAAATGTACATTTTTTCCATTTTTATTTTGTAAAGTACAGGAGAAAATGTATTTCTGTCTCCTTTTTTTTTTTTTTTTACCAGTATTGCACTGTTTAGAGTCTGGCTTCCTTGGGCAGGAGCTCTCTATTTCAATTTTTGTTGTTGTGTTTTTGGTAGCATGGAATGTTGTCACAATTTGGGTTTCTGCCAGGTGCTTGTGACCTGGGTTGGCCACGTTGGAAACAGGATACTGAGCTAGATGGACCATTGGTCTGACCCAGTGTGGCTACTCTTATGTTATATAGATGAGGGTCTGTCCATGTTCTGCATGTGTGACTGAGATGAAGGATTCTGCCAGCAAGTAGTATCTGTGTAGGAGTGTGTAACAGTGCAGCTTGTTCCAGTTTCCCAATAGTAGGTATATTGGTGCTCCAGAGCCCAGTGTAATATATATAGCACTGTCTTCTGATAGGTGGGTTAGGGCTGTTTTGGTGTGGTACGTTTTGTGTTCTAGGGCAGTTCTGGAGTACCCCCTTGCCAGTCAGGGTTTCAGGATATCCACAATAAATATGCACGATATTGATTTGCATATACTGCCTCCATTACATGCAAATCGTTTTCATGCAGATTCATTGTGGATAGCCTGAAAACCTGAATGGCAAGGGGGTACTCCAGGACCACCTAGGGAAACACTTCTCTAGGTCCCACTGTAATATTTATAGCATTATCTTTTCATAGGTGGGTTAGGGCTGTTTTGGTGTAGTAAGTTTTCAGTATAGGTTGTGGGTGTCTTTTTGCAGGGGTTTGTGTTATTTCACAAAGTGTCTAGCCCTATTTAAAAGTAGGCTGTGGGGCAAGGGCCACCGAAGGTCACCTAAAATAAAAATGCTCAAGACTCGTGTTCTTCACATCCTGTAGAGTCGCCACACAAACAAAAGCCCATCTGATTTAATCAAGGTGTCCAGCAGTGGAAGGACTGGGTGTGCTATTCCTGAGGTGATGGTCACGATTTGAATATTTTTATTTGACGTTAAGAAGACAGGTTGCCTGCTCTGGCCAGTCCAGGGACCTCATCTGCGCCTTGCCTACTGATGTAACTTACTGTTTCCTTGTAGGCAGGATGCAACAGAGACAGCCTGTATTAATCATTGCCCACCACAGCCCCTGAGCAACAACACAGACACTGCTGTCTAGCTGACACCAACCAGCGCCTGTTTTATAAAAGTCTACTCCCCCTGAGATCAGTTCACTAGTTATTCCCATCTCTAGATCATTTATAAATATGTTAAAAAGCAGCGGTCCCAGTACACACCCCTGGGGAACCCCGCTATCTACCCTTTTCCATTGAGAATACTGACCATTTAACTCTACTCTCTGTTTTCTATCTTTTAACCAGTTCTTAATCCACTGTAGGACATTACCTCCTATCCCTTGACTTTCTAATTTCCTCAGGAATCTTTCATGAGGTATTTTGTCAAATGCCTTTTGAAAATCCAGATGCACAATATCGACCAGCTTACCTTTATCCACATCTTCAAAGAAATGTAGGAGCTTGGTGAAGCAAGATTTCCCTTGGCTAAATCCATGTTGGCTTTGTCTCATTAATATGTATATACTCTGTAATTTTGTTCTTTATAATAGTCTCTACCATTTTGCCCGGCACCGACGTCAGGCTCACCGGTCTATAATTTCCTGGATCACCTCTTGAAACCTTTTAAAACATTGGTGTTACATTGGCCATCCTCCAGTCTTCCAGTATGATGCTTCGTTTATATTTATAAATTTCAGTATCAACAAATGTTGCCCAATGCAGTATCCAACACTTAATATAATACCACTATCAGGTATCACAGCCTGCAGTGAATCTAGTTTTGCTTTACAATCTTTCATCATGTGCAGAGCAAGACTGGCAGGGGAATTTAGGTTTCTGAGCAATAAATTACAGATCAGTTTGTCCTTGAATGGATGCTAAGACCATAGCAGCCATGCCTTCCATCACTGCTTTTCTGTGAAATTCATTGAGTGCCGCAGGTCACTGCTAACAACCCCACAAATGCAGAGGCTGAAAGGAGTTGAAAATGTTGTCAGGAAACCAAACTAGTCATACATGCATCACAGTACCCAAAATGACAACGGGTAAGGTGATTGCACTTGTGCAAAATTCAGCTGGTGGCTGATGTATTTCCTGCAACCATCGTTATCTGTACTTCTATAAACAGAAACATCTTACATTGGACTTTTACCCCCCTGTTTACAAAGCCACGTTAGTGGCTGTCGGTGTGGTTATGTCGACACAGTCCATTCACTTTGAATGAGGAAATGACTGTGTCAGCGGTGATATATTTCTCTACAAATGAGGGCTGCATTTCGATTACAATTTTTAATTGTGATTAATCACACAATTGAAATTTATAAACTTGAGATTAATCATGCAATTAAAGGCAGAGGCATAGCCAGCAGTCCATTGTGGGGGGGGGGGGGGCACAGGGGTGGACGATTAAAAATTGTAAGCGAAATGCAGCCCCTCCCCCATATTAGATATCATAACTTTGCCGGTGGAGATGCCAAACCCCCGCCAGTCAAAGAAATCCACTGCCAAAGCCCCTTCCTCCTCGTACTTCCTCAGGAGCGATGAAGCCACCCATGCTGGCACTCCCCGAACATGCTCAGTTCATGCACGAATTGAGCGTGCTTGAGGAGTGCAAGAGTCAGTGGCTGGAGGCACGCCGCTGACTTCCTCACTCCTGAGGCAGCATGATGAGGAAAGGGGTGACTCGGGCAGCCGATGTCATCGGCTGGCGAGGCTTCAGCTACCCCACCGGCCATTAAACAGGTACTGCAGCTTTGAAGATGGCATGAGCCCAAAGTGGGAGCCCCAGGTCTCCAAAGGTCCCCCTGTGGCTTTGCCAATGATTAAAGACCCAACATCTTCCTTTCTCTGGCCCTCAGGTCCAACTCTCTCTCCCTTCCTCCCCTGTTTACCCCCAGGCTGATTAACTCTCTCTCACCCCCTCCCATTTCCCCCTTTCCCTTACTGCTACTACTATATATCATTTCTATAATGCTACAAGGCATACGCAGCGCTGTACACCATACACAAAAAAGAGACAGTCCCTGCTCAAAGAGCTTACAATCTAGATAAGACAGGAAAACAGACAGAACAATTAAGGGTAAGAGAGCAAAGAGGTGAGGATAAAGGACTGACTAGCAAAACAATGCAGTGTACAGACTAAAGCAAATAAGGAAAGGAACTCCAGTGTTCAAAAGAAAAGAAGACCATCAATCCCAGAAAGTCAATAAAAATAAAAACAATTAAATAAAACATTTAAAGCATGGGAATTACATGCAACTGCTTTACATTACGATTCTTGTATTCTGCAATTCCCTTTTTATAGTTCTATAAGGATAACAAAACAATAATACTAGGGAGAAAACCTAGGAATTACTTCCAACATTTCAAATATGTAACTGCCAGACTAAGACATTTCCAAATTACATTACAAGACAATATAAAAAGAACATTTTAGATGTTAGATAATCTGGGTGTCCGGCTGCTGTTTTACATTTAGCCTCAGTGCACTGCATCTAGGCACTAAATTTGTGGCACCTGGTTATATAATTGTCCCCTATTTGATCAGCATTTGAAGGTCGGAACCTTGTTCCTCAGGTCAGGATAGAGAATAAAAACTACGCACGACTTGACAACCTTCCGGAAGTTACTGAAGACGTACCTGTTCAAAGAGACTTAGAAAAAGAATCCTCCTTAATGACTTTTCCTAATCTATACCAGAACCAACCAATATTGATCCCTTCTGATTTGATTATTTTATCATATTATCATTATTGAACATACTTTCACTTGTATGTTATGTATTGTCATTTTATTTACCCTACCTACCTGTTACTCTTGTACATTAATTGTAACAATATGCTGAACCTCTTACTCTGTTAATGGTGATGCCATTGCTATATAATGTAAGCCACATTGAGCCTGCAAATAGGTGGGAAAATGTGGGATACAAATGCAGCAAATAAATAAATAAAATAATAAGGTATTTATGATTTGGAGACACTGATATTTCTAAGGCTAAAAGAATAAAAAATTAAAAATTGAAACCTTCCCCAGAGATTCACCCTCGTGCAAAATTATTTGTGCATTTTTTAATTAGCAGTACTAGCAGTGGTATCATCTGTTTACCATCTGTTACCTTTCTTGGCTCAAGGTATTGAAGTGTTTACTGTACAGTTTAGGACGTACAGAGCTGAAAAAAGCCTCAGATGATAAGACCATAAATAAGTTAGAGTATGTCTTTGCCTGTTTGTCACGTTTTGTTCTTAGCATGGTGCAAAAGAACCTTTCGGGACGTGCGGGGGCGTGTGATGAGCAGCTCCTTGAATGCACGAAATCAGCTCACTGTGCAAATTCTGTTCTGACCTGAGCGAGGGAGTGCCAGCTCATGAAATCTACTTAAGAAACGTGTTAACATAGGCCTTGATGCTCAGAGCTAACCAGGCTTCCAAGGTTTCATTTAGATTGGTTTTAGCCAGTTTAGTGCACATTATTTCCACTACTCATGATATAAGCCACATTGAGCCTGCAAAGAGGTGGGAAAATGTGGGATACAAATGCAACAAATAAATAAATAAATTATATTATGTGTGTACCAGGAACAGCAAACAGGAAAGACCTCTACGTCAGATAATCCAATCAATCATGAGTAGAGGCTGAGCAAAGGACAAATCCAACGCTGGAGATAGTGCTAAATAAAATCTTAATTAGTTTATTTATTTATTTACTTATTTTGCTGCATTTGTATCCCACATTTTCCCACCTATTTGCAGGCTCAATGTGGCTTACGTTATATAGCAATGGCATCACCATTTACAGAGTAAGAGGTTCAGCATATTGTTACAATTAATGTACAAGAGTAACAGGTAGGTAGGGTAAATAAAATGATAATACATAACATAAAAATGAGAGTAGGAAAAAATGTAATGTTTAATAATGATAATATGATAAAATAATCAAATCAGAAGGGATCAATATTGGTTGGTTCTGGTATAGATTAGGAAAAGTCATTAAGGAGGATTCTTTTTCTAAGTCTCTTTGAACAGGTACGTCTTCAGTAACTTCCGGAAGGTTGTCAAGTCATGCGTAGTTTTTATAGTATTCAGTAGTTTATTCCATAATTGTGTGCAGAGGTAGGCGAAGCTCGATGCATGTATTGATTTGTATTTAAGACCTCTGCAATTGGGGTAGTGGAGGTTTAGGAAAGTACATGATGAACTTTTGGTAGTTGCTTGAACAAAAGGACCCGACACGGTCCGTGTTTCAGCATTGCAAAAGCACCTGCCTCAGGGGTCACAGTGGTGTTCTGACGTCGCCCAGCAACGGTCCCACAGCATTGCTATACATCAGTATGTGTCTGATTGTGTATCAACATATTTAAACTACGAGTCATAAATAGAAGAAAGCAGAATGATTGATCAACAAAATCCAAATAGAAATAGAACTTACACACATAACTCTCTAAGTGTATGCTGTAACTCACTGCGCCTAAATTCTAATGCGCACATCCTTTTTCGTAATATTTGTACACAGATCCAAGCGCAGGGCCGCTGAGAGGAGGGGGGCAGGGGGGACAAAATTCTCTGGGCCCGGGCCTCCAAGGGAGGTCTCACCTGCCTGCCTCCACGGCTCTGGGCCCCCTGCATTCGAAGCGGCAGTCGCAGATCTCCTCTCTTCTGGCCTTCCCTCCCTGTGTCCTGCCCTCACGGAAACCGGAAGTTACATCAGACAAGGGCGGGACACAGGGAGGGAAGGCCAGAAGAGAGGAGATCTGCGACTGCCGCTTTGAATGCAGGGGGCCCAGAGCTGTGGAGGCAGGCAGGTGAGACCAGGGACTGCAGCAGCAGGGGGAGCAACAGAGGGCGGCAGCGGTGGGGGGAGAGACAGGGGGTGGCAGCGGCGGGGGGAGCGATGGGGGCGGCAGCAGCGAGGGGGCGGAGGTGGGGCGCCCTTGCCCCGGGCCTGGCCTAGTCTCTCAGCGGCCCTGTCCAAGTGCATAAATATGTGTGTGTAAATTTTAATTGATGCCAGTTAGCACAGATGATTGATAGCACCTAATTATCAGTGCTAATTGGCTCGTTATTCAATTTAATTATGTGCCATATATATATATAGAGAGAGAGAGAGAGAATTCGGGGGAAATTGGCTATCACCTTCCTAAAGGTAATAATATATCCTGATGGTTCTTTACCTTTGTTTTTCTTTCACTTCAGTTGTTCTTTGCCACCCCTCAGTAGCTGCTGCCCTAGACGATCGCCTATTTGTACCTAATGGTTATGCCAGCCCTATTTCTAGAATAAAAATAGGTTTTGAAAAGTTATGCTGGTCCTGGCCAATATTCAACTGAATGTCAGCCAGGACCTGCACAAGCTCCAGTGGCTAGCAGCAGGACAATTAGGTCCCCTGGATATGCCATGCCGGTGCCTGCACATGGCCTGGCATTAAATATCCAGGGTTAATGGAGTAGAGGAGTAGCCTATTAGTTAGTGCACAGGCCTGCAGTGGCGTAGGAAGGGGGCGGTCCGCCCCGGGTGCACGCCGCTGGGGGGGTGTCGGCTCCGTTGGTTCCCTGCTCCCTCTGCCCCAGAACAGGTTACTTCCTGTTCCGGGGCAGAGAGAGCAGGGAACCAGCGGAGCCGACGCAGCTCCCAGTGACGTGCAGTCAGGGCGGATCGGCCCTCCCGCCCGCTCCCCACTTTCCTATGCTAGTAAGAATGCGCTCCGGAGGGGGGGGGTGCATGCCGAGGGGTTGTGCACCGTGCTGCACCCGGGGGGGGGGGTGGGGGGGTGCGCCGCGGTGACCCGCCCCGGGTGTCAGCCGCCCTCATTACGGCACTGCAGGCCTGAGAACCAGGGGAGCTGGGTTTGATTCCCTTTTCAGCTCCTTGTAACTCTGGACAAGTCACTTAACCCTCCATTGCCCCAGTTACAAATAAGTACCCGTATATAATATGTAAACTGCTTTGTTTTTATCCACAGAAAGGCAGTACATCAAATCCTATCCTCTTAATGTAGCCAGCAACAGTCAGTGTTTAAAACAGCACTGACTACTGTTCTGTAAGCTCCTACCTGAGGTAAGGGATGGATAAGTGACTTGCTCAAACTCTCAGGGAGCAATAGTGGAATTTGAACCCTGGTTTTCCTGGTTCTCAGGCTGCTGCTCTAACCAGTAGGTACAGATAATACATATTCTAAACATAAGTGAACAGTAAACTAAAATGAAGGTGATCTTAAGCAGTGGCGTTCCTAGGGGGGCTGACACCCGGGGCGGATCGCCAATGCGCCCCGCCCCCCCGGGTGCAGCGCCCCCACCAGAAAAAGCACGCCCCCCGGTGAAAGAACCCCCCGGGTGCACGCCGCTGAGGGGGGGGGGTGTCGCACGCCTGTCCGCTTCGTTCGTTTCCATGCTCCCTCTGCCCCGGAACAGGAAGTAACCTGTTTCGGGGCAGAGGGAGCACAGAATGAACGTAGCGGACAGGCGAGCGACACTCCCCCAGCGGCGTGCACCCGGGGCGGACCACCCCCCTTGGTACTCCACTGATCTTAAGCCTGGGGCCATTTGGTAACCTGCCAAACATTTCTGTTACAGTACATGTGAGCATCACTGTTCACATGGCCAACAGGAAGATGCAGGTCCATGGGGTGAGGGCTGACCAAGTGTTAAAGTATATGCATTTATTTCCAGAATACTGTACATGCTCTTCTGTTTAATATATTGTATTATTTTTGTGTACATTATTTTGATATTTTTGGCACATAATTCCCTGGAGTGTATTCAGTGTGCATATTACCATCAGTAACAGAGGTACTGAGGAGAGGCTGCTGGTGAACCTGTACCAGAGACACAGTAAAGGAATGCTTCCCTGCTGTATTCAAAAGTGTCATCCCCCTTCCCCCACATACACACTGCTGACATAGACGTTGCCCCACCCTAAGGATTATAACTTGCCCCACTTTAACTTCCCCAAACAACTGGATCACCGACCACCTAGGTCATGAATAAAACATTTTTGTGAGTCTAAGATGCGAAACTAAGTAGAAAGGGGAATTTGTGGTTACATTTTTTTGCCAATCAAAATTTTCATAGTCAAGCTTCTTAATTCTTACTTAAAAAAAAAAAAAAAAAATATATATATATATATATATAGGCCCTGAACCCTGGTACTCTGGAGTAGGTGGGCTGCTGGCCAGGGTGCATACAGCCCTGCTGATATACCAGACAGCTTAATCAATTATCGATGCTAAATAGCAATAATTACAATTTACATTTGCAGAATTTTTACGTGTGGATAAAAAAGTGGGCATGGCCATGAGAGGGGCATGGGCAGGTCGGGGGCATTCCTGGACTTTGTGTGCATTGTTACAGAATTAAGTAGATCCGTGCCTAAATTCGGGCACAAGGATTTACACCAGGTTTCAGTTGGTGTAAAGCCTCGCACCTGTTAGGTGTGGATCTTGGTGGCCGCCAAATGCTATTCTATAAACAGCTGAGGGTGGGCGCTTTGAAAAAAAATTCCTGAAAAAGACTTTGCACCCCTGAAAACACAAAAGCACATTCTACTATGATAGAGGTTTAGGTTTATGTTTGCATGTGTGTTTGTGCGTGCATCTGCTTGTCACTTGTTGCTGCAAGGTATTCAACATCTCCCTATACCACTGTTTCTATTTCTGAACCTCCCCCTTCCTCTTGTCCCCTCCTCCCCTCCCCCCCCCTATATGTGGTAGGGCAAAGCCTCCAGCTTTGATGAAGAATCTGAGATAACCTCCAGCTGAAGGAAGTGGCTGTGGCAGACCAGTTTTCCACTGAGAGTGAGGCTCTCCGGCTGTCTTTCCAGTTTGCTCTCTCTCTCTCTCTGTTTCTTTTTCTGTCTCAGACTCAGAAAACTTTATTGGCCTGGCAGTTTCTTTATGCAGGGTTCATCCAACCATTAGACAAAACTAGGGCAGCAGCTTCTGGGGGCAAATGTAGTCAAAGTAAAACAATGGAGCCTGACAGCCACACAAACTCAAAAGAGATGGCCTAACGTAGAGGAGTAGCCTAATGGTTAGTGCAACAGACTCAGGGGTCGTTTTACTAAAGCGCGCTGAAACATGGCCTGCGGTAGTGTAGGCGCGGGTTTTGGGCGCACGCAGAATCATTTTTCAGCGCACCTAAAAGGCCTTTAAAAAAATTTTTTGCCGAAAATGGACGTGCGGCAAAATTAAATTTGCCGCGTGTCCATTTTGGGTCGGAGACCTTACTGCCAGCCATTGACCTAGCGGTAAAGTCTCATGCAGAAACTGGGCGGTAATGACCTATGCACACCGAATGCCATTTGGCGCGGATACAATACGCGCGGAAAAAAAATTTATTTTTCGGACCCGCGTCGGGCGTGAGCCAAAAATGAAATTACCGCAAGAGCCACATGGTAGCCGGGCAGTAACTCCATTTTGGCACACGTTCGGCATGCATAGACACGCGGCTTAGTAAAAGGCCCCTAAGATCCTGTGGAGCTGGGTTCAAATCCTACTGCCAGTGGCGTTCCGAGGGATGTTGACACCCGGGGTGGATCGCCAATGCGCCCTGCCCCCCCCCGGGTGCAGCGCCCCCCCGTGCAGCACGGCGACCCCCCCGGCGAAGGGACACCCCCCACCCCAGCGAAAGAACCCCCCCCGGGTGCACGCCGCTGGGAGGGTGCCGAGCGCCGGTCAGCGTCGTTCGTTTCCATGCTCCCTCTGTCCCAGAACAGGTTCCTGTTCCAGGGCAGAGGGAGCATGGAAACGAACGATGCTGACCGGCGCGCGACACCCCCCCAGCAGCGTGCACTCGGGGCGGACCGCCCCCACCGCCCCCCCTTGGTACGCCACTGCCCACTGCAGCTACTTGTGACCCTTGTAACCCTCCATTGCCCCAGGTACAAAAACTTAGGACTGTGAGCCCACTAGGGACAGAGAAAGTACCTGCATACAATATGTACAGAGTTGTGCACATGTGGTAGCACTATAGAAATGATTAGTAGTAGGACCATCAATGGTCCTTCTACCTACAGGAAGGGTGAACAGTTTTCAAAAAGCTCACTAATAGTAACAGTTTTCAAATAGCCCATTTACCTGAGAAAATTACATTAGAAGCTGCCCTCATTATTTGTGTTTTATAATTCATACACACCCACCCACACCAAAGTTTAATATTTCAAAGCATGATGTCCGGGGGGGGGGGGGGGGGGAATTAGGGGCCTGAAAGTTGAGTGAATCTACCAGGAAATTAGCATCCACAACAAAAAAAATAATTAATTAAATGTGAAGGCAAAGGGAAATGGGACTTGATATACCACCTTTCTATGGTATTTTGCAACTAGGTTCAAAGTGGTTTACATATATTCAGGTACTTATTTTGTACCAGGGGCAATGGAGGGTTAAGTGACTTGCCCACAGTCACAAGGAGCTGCAGTGGGAGTTGAACTCAGTTCCCCAGGGTCAAAGTCCACTGCACTAACCACTAGGCTACTCCTCCACTGAAGAGAGGAGATTCACTCAAATGGACCCCCCCCCCCCCCAAACAAGTGTTTAAATTTAATTAATTATTTTTTGTTGTGGACACTACATAGAAACAATGTAAGCAGAGAAAGTTCATGTGGGCTATCTATTCTGCCCATCCATGCCATCTACTCTCCTGATTACTCCCTTACAGATCCTATGTACTTGTCCCAAGCTGTCTTGAATTCAGATACTGTTTTTGTCTCCACCACTTTCACTGGGAGGCCGTTCCACGAATTCACCACCCATTCTGTGAAGAAGTATTTTCTCAGGTTGCTTCTGAGTCTATCCCCTTTCACCTTCATCCTATGCCCCAGTGTTCCAGAGCTTCCTTTCAATTGAAACAGACTCACCTCCTGTGCATTTATGCTACATAGAGGGGCATAATTGAAAGGCGCTGGCAATCTCTATGGGCGGCCATCTCTGGCGCCGCAAGCGGGCGGAGCCAACCGTATTTTCGAAAAAGATGGCCGGCCATCTTTTTCTTCGCTAATACTGTTGGGCCCGGCCAAATGTCAGAGTTCGCCAGGTTTGAGATGGCCGGCATCAGTTTTCGGCCATAATGGAAAAAAATGCCGGCGATCTCAAACCCGGTGAAATGCAAGGCATTTGGTCGTGGGAGGAGCCAGCATTTGTAGTGCACTGGCCCCCCTGACATGCCAGGACACCAACTGGGCACCCTAGGGGGCACTTCTAAAAATTTAAAAAAA
This sequence comes from Microcaecilia unicolor, assembly GCF_901765095.1. Lineage (NCBI taxonomy): Eukaryota > Metazoa > Chordata > Amphibia > Gymnophiona > Siphonopidae > Microcaecilia > Microcaecilia unicolor. The sequence goes on along the minus strand of NC_044031.1, from coordinate 645,757,520 downwards.
AATAGCTCCCAGGTGCACAGCTCCCTTCCCTTGATTGTTTAGCCCCCAAATCCCCCACCAAAATCCACTCCCCACAACTCTACACCATTACCATAGCCCTAAGGGATGAAGGGGGGGGCACCAAGATGTGGGTACAGTGGGTTTGGTTTTTTTTTTTGGAGGGCTCAACATTTACCACCACAAGTGTAACAGGTAGGGGGGGATGGGCCTGGGTCCACTTCTCTGAAGTGCATTGCACCCACTAAAAACTGCTCCAGGGACTTGCATACTGCTATCAGGGAGCTGGATATGACATTTGAGACTGGCATAGAGGCTGGCAAAAAAGGGTTTTTTTTTGTTTTTTTTTTGGATGGGAGGGGGTTGGTCACCACTGGGGGAGTAAGGGGAGGTCATCCCCGATTCCCTCTGGTGGTCATTTGGTCAGTTGGGGTTCCTTTATGAAGCTTGGTCGTGAGAAAAAAGGGACCATGTAAAGCCGGCGAAATGCTCGTCAAGCCTTCACTACCCTACTGACACGCCCCCTTGATGTTTCGCCGGCTCCGCGACGGAAAGCAGTTGAACCTGGCCAAAATTGGCTATTGATAATACCGATTTCGCCGGGTTCAGGAGATCGCCGGCCATCTCCCGATTTGTGTCAGAAGATGGCCTGCGATCACTTTCGAAAATAAGTTGGATAGCTATTTAAATGTCTCTGATCATACCCCCCTCTCCCGCCTTTCTTCCAACGTATACACATTGAGATCTTTAAGCCTGTCCCCATACGTTTTATGACGAAAACCACTGACCATTTTAGTAGCTGCCCTCTGGACCAGCTCCATCTTGTTTACATCTTTTTGAAGGTCTCATCAGAGTCTTATACAGGGGCATCATCACTTCCACTGTCCATCCCTCTCTCTGTGAACCCAAGCATCCTTCTAGATTTCACCATCGCCTTTTCTACCTGTTTGGTCACCTAAAGATCATCACATATGATCATACCCAAGTCCTGCTCTTCTTTCATGCACAAAAGTTCTTCACCCCTTAAACTGTACCGTTCCTTCAGGTTTTGCAGCTCAAATCCATGACCCTGCATTTTTGTAGCATTAAATCTAAGCTGCCAAATTCCAGACCATTCCTCTAGCTTCACTAAGTCTTTCCTCATGTTATCCACACCATCAGGGATATCTATATTGCAGACGTTGGCACCATCCGCAAAGAGGCAAACCTTACCAGACAGCCCTTCAGCAAAATCGCTTACAAGAATGTTAAAAAGAACCAGCTCAAGAACCGAACCTTGTGGCACACCACTGGTAACATCCTTTTCCTCAGAATGAGCTCCGTTTTCCACTGCCCTCTGTCACCTTCCACTCAACCAGTTCCTAGCCCAGTAAGTCACTTTAGGGCCCATACTGAGAGCACTCAGTTTATTTATTACTCGTCTATACGGAACCAGGTCAAAGGCATTGCTAAAATCTAAATACACCACATCTAGCACTCTCCCTTGATCTAACTCTCTGGTCACCCAGTCAAAAAGTTAATCACATTTGTCTGACAAGACCTGCCTCTAGTAAAACCGTGTTGCCTCGGGTTCTGTAATCCATTGGATTAAAAAAAACATTACTATTCTCTGTTTTAAAAGCGCTTGCATTAATTAACTTACCAGAGAAATCAGACTTACCAGCCTGTAGTTCCCAACCTCTTCCTTACTTCCACTTGTGGAGACGGACCACATCTGCTCTTCTCCCGGCCTCCAGGACCACTTTTGACTCTAGAGAAGCATTGAAAAGGTCAGCCAGCGGAGCCATTAGAACTTCCCTAAGCTCCTTCAGTACCCTCGGATGTATGCCATCCAGCCCCATCGCTTTTTCCACTTTTAGTTTAGCCAGCACCTCACGAACACAGTCCTCTGAAAGTCGTTCAAGAACTACCACCCCTCCATTCCTACCTGGGTTTGTCTTCTGCAGTCCTGCTCCCGGCCCTTCAGCTACAGAACAGAAATGTTTGTTAAACAATTCTGCCTTATCTTTATCAGCTTCTACATATGCCTCCCCTTCAGCTTTGAGTCTCAAAATTCTACTTTTGCACTCCCTCCTATCACCAACATATCTAAAAATGTCTTGTCCCCCCCATTTTACCGTATTGGCTGTTTTTTCTTCCATTTACATCTTTGCTTTATCGACCACTTTACTGACTTCTCTTAGCTTTTCCATAGGAGCCGGCTCCGTGGGTGCTTGAGCACCCCCAATATTGAGAAAATTCCTTGTATGTATCCACGGAAGGGTTATTTCCATTGGGCTTAGCACCCCCAATAATTTTGAAACGTTGGCTCCTATGTTTCCAGATATTGTTACCTGTCTTCCTCTTTCTGCAATCTCTTGTAGTTTATAAAGGCTACCTCTTTTTCCTTACTTTTTCAGATACTACTTTTGAGAACAAAAGTGACCTCCTTTGCTTCTTACTTTCCTTACAAAAAGGTTTGTTGCCCTTACAATAGCCGCTTTCAGTTTTGCCCACTGCTTTCCAACTTTTACCAGATGTTTCCATCCAGACAGCAGTTCCTTGAGGTAATCCTCCACCTGAATAAAGTTAGGTTTGTTTTTTTTTTTAAGTCCGGAACCTTCACGTTTTGGATAGGTTCTGTTGAACACATCTGTTATTTACCTCCCCTGTGTTGGGTTTTTCGATTTTGGAATAGTTAATTGAGTGAGAGCATAAAGATGAAGGTTGGCCCAGGGTGCCCAGTACTCTTGCACCAGCCCGGTGTATTTGTGCTGCCAAGGTAATAAATACAGGGATCAATATTCAACGGTGTTAAAATTTATATATATAAATATATATATATTCAGCCAACCTCACCCTGCCTTCCTTTTGCTAATTTGCTAGGGCCAAATTCTATAAATGGCACATTAAAAGTCAGCACCGAAAAAACAATTGCATAACACAATTCTACAAACTATGCCTAAAGTCAGGCGTAGTTTATAGAAAATGCGCATGGGCCATTCTTGCGACTAAACTTTAGGTACACCCATTTAGGCCACCTAAAACTGGGCCTAAATACCTGCGCCTAACTTAGGTGCAGATCAGGCGTATTCTATAATATTGCGCACAGCTTTTTGAAAAACCAACAATCTGCCCATGACCACACCCCCTTTTCAGCTGCATGCATTAGAATTTACATGCACCACGTTATAGAATAAGCTTAAAAAGTTATGCATGTGAATTCTAATTAAAGGGAAATGGGACTTGATATACTGCCTTTCTGAGGTTTTTGCAACTACATTCAAAGCAGTTTATATATGTTCAGGTACTTATTTTGTATGAGGGGCAATGGAGGGTTAAGTGACTTGCCCAGAGTCACAAGGAGCTGCAGTGGGACTTGAACCCAGTTCCCTAGAATCAAAGTCTGCTACACTAACCACTAGGCTACTCCTCCACTAGCAACAGTCTATGTAGAAGCTTGCCCTTGCAGATCAGCAATGCGGCTGCACAGGCTTCTGTTTCTGTGAGTCTGACGTCCTGCACGTACGCACAGGACGTCAGACTCACAGAAGCCTGCGTGGCCGCATTGGTGATCTGCAAGAGCAGGCTTCTACATGGAATGTTGCTAGTGGACTAGCAACATTCCATGTAGAATCTCAAATAGTAGCAATAGAATCTCAATAGTAGCAAAATTCCATCTAGAATCTCCAATAGGGAAATGGGACTTGATATACCGCCTTTCTGTGGTTTTTGCAACTACATTCAAAGCAGTTTACATATATTCAGGTACTTATTTTGTACCAGGGGCAATGGAGGGTTAAGTGGCTTGCCCAGAGTCACAAGGAGCTGCAGTGGGACTTGAACCCAGTTCCCCAGAATCAAAGTCTGCTACACTAACCACTAGGCTACTCCTCCACCTAAAGCCAATTAGTGCTGCTAATTGGTTATTAAGTACTAATTATCGGTACTGATTGGCTTCTTAAGTTTTGTACACAATTTGGCCATGTGGCCAAATTATCACGTACAGCTTAAGGAGCCATTTATAGAATTTGGGGGTATATGGATACTGCTCGGCTCTTTAGATGATTTTCAGCCCAGTACACTCTGTACAGTGACCTAAAATCCACAGATAGTGAAGTTATAATATCCCTGGCTGCCAGAGAACATATAACTTATTTTGAATATTGGCCCAAAAGTGGTTAAATTAAAGGAAGAATAAAATAGCAATAAAATCAAATTAAACAGTACAGAAAAGACAGTGAGAAGAAGAATTCCTGTATTCTGGTCTTAGTCTGCATTGTCCCTGCTCATATTTTTTGCCTGGTGATAGGATACAACAGAGATTGGTGCTGTACACAGCTGTATCTTCTGTTTCTTCCAGGACTACATAGAGTTTTTTTTCCTGCTCAATCTTTGTGGGAAGACTTTTCTCTTTTACTTTGGAAAATGTGCATCTTGCTGAAGGACTGTCTAGTAAGGTTTGCCTCTTTGCAGATGTTACCAAAGTCTGCAATAGAGTAGACACCCTGATGGTGTGAAAAACAAGAGGACTGATTTAAAGCTAAAAAATGAAGGGTCATGCATTTGGGCTGCAAAAACTTGAGGGAATAGTTTAGGGTGTGAAGAACTTTTGTGCATGAAAAAGGATCGGGACTAGGTTGTGATCGTGTTTGATGATCTTAAGATGGCCAAACAGGTAGAAAAGGCGATGGCAAAAGCTAGAAGGAAGCTTAAGTGCATAGGAAGCGGAATGGCCTGTAGGAAAAAGGAGGTGACGATGTCCCTGTATAAGACTCTGATGAGACCTCATTTAGAATGTTGTGTATAATTCTGGAGACCTCACCTTTAAAAAGATAAAAACAGGATGGAGTCGGTCCAGAGGGCAGACTTAAAGATCTCAATATGTATACTTTGGAAGAAAGGTGTGTGTGTGTGTGGGGGGGGGGGGGGGGGGATATGATATAGATGTTTAAATACCTCAGTGGCATAAATGCATAGCAATTGAAAGGAAGCTCTGGAACAGGGAGCATATGATGAAGGTGAATGGGGACAGACTCAGAAATAACCTGAGGAAATACTAGAAAGGGTGGTAAATTCATGGGATGGCCTGCCGGTGGAGGTGGAGGAGACGAAAACTGTATCTGAATTCAAGAAAACATGGGACACGTACATGGAATCTCTAAGGGAGAGTAGATGGCATGGATGGGCAGACTGGATAGGCCATATGATCTTTATCTGCCGTCATTTTTCTCTGTTTCTAATTTGCGCATTTCTTTATCTCCTGTATTGTCTTTCATGCAGAGTCTGAATTCTTGGGATTTCCAGTTCAGGTTTTGTCTGCATCTTTCTCTTTCTAGTCTGTTGTCACTTATTCAGTATTTGGTGATGGTCTATCTATGTTTTGTGTCCGTGACTCAGGTGAAGTATTTTATTGTGCTTCTATATAGAAGTTAACTTATTCTCTTTCCAACCTCTACTTCTCAATAGATTTTCTCTTTCTCAGCCTATATATTTTTTTTAAAATTTTTTGTTTTCTTTTTGTGTATGTCTCATTTTCTCGCTTTTTCTTTTCATGTATTTCTTTCTCTCCTCCATGTCTGTCTCTTCTCATCTGGTTTGTCTCTCTTACTTTTCATCTGAGAAGCTGATAGATGTTTCACCTTGATGAGAAGTGGAAAGAGATGAAAGCATTTGATTGGATGAGTTATGTGGTGAAGCTTTAGATGATTTTTTAAAAAGGTCAAATGTTAACCTCAGATACTGGAGTGTCTTTAGGAAAGGGGGACCCTGCCCCTTCCTTCCTGAGTGTTGCTGACAACAAGTTGTTTTTCAAGGACTGTGTCTCCCAGACACGGGGCAGACGCTGGTTTTGAGTGTGTGGGTGCATCAATCCCACCAGCAGGAAAACCAATATGGTAATCCCACGTGCATCACCTCTGCAGTGCATGCTACATGCCCATGAGCAAATGAGTTTGGTGTGCCAGTTCTCTCACTGCCACCAGACACACAGACATGTCCATGGATCCACAGCACTGCCCCCCATATGCTTCTCTCTTCATGGCACACATCCATAGACACAGCACAAGATTAATCCATTTATAGACCCTAGGCAAACATGCACATTGGGTTTCTCACTGTAATAAAAATACGTGTAAAAACGCCACCAAACTGGACCCTGCATGGAACTAACTACTACCAACTGAAGGACAATGCAGAGCAGGTTTGGAGAATAGACAGACTTTTGAGGGCCTCTGGTTCCCTCCATTCCCCCTCTCCTACCCCCACCCCACACACTTCTTTTTACCAGCAGCTAATTAGGGCAAAAATTTGCCTTGGGTGTCATTCACTTAGATATCTGTGGGGGAGGGGCATCCTAAACAATGAGCCCTAGGCATGTGTCTAGTTTGCCTATGTCCTAATCCTGCCCTTCACTGACAACTGAAGTCCTTAATCTGTCTAATGTGTCAGTCCTCTTACTGCTACAAGCCGAACACACAGAGCTCTAGAGGCAGGGGTGAACTGACCATACAGGCAACCGGGCAGTGCCCGAGGACCCAGAAGCTCAGGGGAACCCACAGGTTCTCTCCCCCCCTGCAAACTACAGGCTCCTTGAGCCTCGGTGGGCCCTCCCCTCCCACCATGAAGGGCCCTGGTAGTCTAGTGGCCTCTTCGGGGGCAGAAAAGAACCCCACTGTTTCCTGCCTGCTGCTTCTACTCTGCCCACTCCAGCACCTCCACATTTTCAAAATGGCTGCTGAGATTTCCCTGTGGCACTCTCACGAGACTGCTGAGACCAGAGAGACTACCACAGGAAGTCTCGGCAGCCATTTTGAAAACACGACGATGTCGGGCAGGGTAGGTTCTTTCATGCCCCCAAAGAGGCCACTAGACCACTAGGGGCCTTCAAGGTAGGATCGGGGAAGGTGCATTAGTGTTCAGTGGGGTGGGGCGGCAGTGTGCTGCAGTGCGGGGTGGGGCCCTGGGGCCCAATGACCTTTACTGCCTGGGGAGGCCCAATGAACTTTACTGCTCGGAGGCCCAGAGCACTATCAGTCCACCCCTGTCTAAAGGGGATTTAGAGACTGAGATATTAAGAAAGAGGGGGACGGGATCATACCCACACCTTTTTGAGATACACTAGGTCAGTGATGTCCAACACATGGCCTGCGGGCCACACGAGGCCCCGGTAGTCCATTTTTGCAGCACCATAACTCTGGGTTTCCAGTGGGAGATGCACCACAATTTAGCTTCCACTGACCGAGTCTACCACAGTGCTGGCTGGCTTCAACTGCTTTCACTTCCGGTTTGCTCCACCAGAAGTGAAAGCAGTCTATGAGGCATGTTCTACGCTGACCCCCCCCCCCCCCCTCACTCCCCTGAGCCACCATTTATTTATTTATTAGGATTTATTTTACCGCCTTTCTGAAGGAATTCACTCAAGGTGCAAGCCAGTGCGAATCCCTCACTGTGCAAGCACAGGCAGGGCGAGTCACAGAGCCTCTGACAACGACACCCCCCCCCCCCCCTCATAGACAATGCATGCCTGCCTACAGCCTGGTAGTGTGCTTGCTGTGATGACCCCAGATGAGGAAGTATATCTTGGGGGGGGGGGGGGGCAAAGGCACCATTTTATTTTTTGACCTTTTTTGTGATTAATGATATCTCTTAAGTGTCTTACTCTGGAGTCACATTTATGGGTTTTGCAACTGTTAACAGCAATGGTGTAGCTATGGGTGGCCACAAGGGCCTGCCCCCCCCCCCCAAATTGGCTCTGGGGCCCCTGGTTAGACTGGCAGGGGTCCCCAACCCCTGCCAGCTGAAGCATTTGTCCCGCGTTGGTCTCATCTCATTGCCTACCATGCTCTTGTCAGTGAAACTGAGCATGTGTGTCACTTCATTAAAACGAGCATGCACTGCGTGACTGGGAACAGAGCAGGGCAGGCAATACGAGACCAGTGCGGGACAAACAATTCAGCTGGCAGGGGTTGGGCAGCCCCGCCAGCCAAGGTACCATCATGCGGTGGGGAGGCAGGCCAAAATGTGCCTCTCACTTTGGGCTCTGCCCCCCCCCCCCCCCCCCCCCCCCCCCCCCCCCCCTGTCGAGGTCTGGCTGGTTAACAGGCCTAAATAAAGTGAGCTTTTTTAAAAAATATATCCTTGTAGAATCAAAATTAGTATTTAAAATTACATGTGTAAGCCTAAAATCATTTGGTGGCCCCCGGAGATTTCTCATGTCCACTTTGTGGCCCTTTACATTAAAAAGATTGGAGAACATTGCATCACACTGGGTATTTCCTTGTCCCTGGAAGGATTACAGTGCTGTTGAAAATCTTTACTGATTCTACTCCACCACTATCTGGCTCAGAGCTGCTAAGGGGGCCGGATCGCTGAGAGGGAGATCTCAGCCACGCCCCCAGCTCTGCCCAGTCACGTCCCCAATACCTTCCTACCCTTGACATACCTCTGCCAGTACCAAGAAGCCACTTCCCCCTCGGGCTCATATTCAGCAGATTGTCAAAACCTGTCGTTTCTTTCTCTATAATATTAACAAAATTCGCCCTTTCCTCTCCGAGGACGCTACCAAAACCCTTACCCACACCCTTATCACCTCTCGCCTAGACTATCTCGCTGCTCCCTATGCCTGGAATAAACTCCCTGAGCCAGTACGTCAGGCTCAGTCTCTGGCTGTCTTCAAGTCTAGGCTTAAAGCCCACCTCTTTGCTACTGCTTTCGACTCCTAACCATGACTCTCTTACTCAACACCCTCACGTATCACCCCTACCACTGCAATTTCCCCACCCCTAGCTGTCTGTTCGTCTGTCCAATTTAGATTGTAAGCTCTGTTGAGCAGGGACTGTCTTTTCATGTTAGTTTATACAGCGCTGCGTAAGTCTAGTAACGCTATAGAAATGTTTAATAGTAGTAGTCATGAGACCAGTCTCACGATAAGAGCTGTGAGATTTTGTAGCTCTTATCGCGAGACTGGTCCCGTGGTAGCAGGAGATGATGTCTTATTAGCACATCTCCTGCTTTCAATGGAGGAGGAGGCTGCTCAGCAGTAGATCTCCATACCTGAGCAAGAGTGTGGAAGATGACCCACAAAAGCGGGAGTCTCCCACTGAATACTGGAGACTAGGCAGGTCTGTGGACAGTATCAGGACAAGTGGAGTCAGACATTATCTGTATGTGAATCGTTTGTTTACTCTTTCAAAAAATACAAGGACTTGGGAGCAAGCGATGAAGCTACAAAGTAGTAAATTTAATACGAATCGGAGAAAATGTTTCTTCAGTCAACGTGTAATTAAACTCTGGAATTCGTTGCCAAAGACTGTGGTAAAGGGGGTTAGCTTAGCAGGGTTTAAAAAAGGTCTGGATGGCTTCCTAAAGGAAAAGTCCATAGACCAATATTAAATTGACTTGGGGAAAATCCACTGCTTATTTCTGGGATAAGCAGCATAAAATGTATTGAACTTTTTTGGGATCTTGCCAGGTATTTGTGACCTGGATTGGCCACCGTTGGAAACAGGATGCTGGACTTGATGGACCTTTAGTCTGTCCCAGTCTGGCAATACTTATGTACTTATGTACTGTTTTTCAACATTGGAACACGGCTGCAAAACAGTCCTATTTAGCCTGGATAACTTACAGCAGCCACCTTACACTTGGGTTTTCAGCATTAGAATCCAGGACCAGCCCAGTCCTAAATAAGTACGCATGCTTTTAAACATTCAGTGTCAACACTGACTGCGGTGTTTAAATATCAGAGGGTTAGATATTTAGAATTCCCCATTAAATAAGTTATTTTCAAGGCATTGAACCTCTTGGAGCCCCATTATTAAAGTGTGTTAGGGACAACACGAGGTTAATATGCGAAAATAGACTAACGCACAAATGCATTACGGGGTTTTTGTGGTAATCTGCCTTATCATGTGGTAAACCGTGTGTTAATAAAATTCTCAGAATTTCTGTCTCAGGGGGTGTGGCATGGGTGGAGAAAAAGCATTGAAACATTACCAAGCTAGCGTGTTATACGTAATGCACGGTTATTGCGAGAGCACTTAAGCCCTAATGCTCAGAAGCAAATGCAGGCACTAGAGGCCATTAGCCATTAGCGCCTGCATTTGCTAATGCAGAATGCTGAGAACCAACGCGAGTGTGAAACAACAAGCTCACCGACTCACAGCGCAATGAGCATGCAAATGCATGCAGATGAGGCCTTCCCCTATTCCTCTACTACTACTACTACTACTACTTATCATTTCTATAGCACTACAAGACATACGCAGTGATGTACACTTTAACATGAAGAGACAGTCCCTGCTTGACAGAGCTTACAATCTAATTAGGACAGACAAACAGGACAAATAAGAGATAAGGGAATTACTATGGTGGAAAAGATAAAATATGGGTACTGAACAAGTGAGTAAGGATTAGGAGTTAAAAGCAGCATCAAAAAGGAGGGCTTTTAGCCTAGATTTGAAGACGGCCAGAGATGGAGCTTGACGTACTGACGCAGGAAGTTTATTCCAGGCATATGGTGCAGCAAGATAAAAGGAACGAAGTCTGGACTTAGCGGTGGAGGAGAAGGGTGCAGATAAGAGAGATTTACCCAGTGAACAGAGTTCCCAAGGAGTAGTGTAGGGGGAGATAAACTGAGGAGCTGCAGAGTGAATGCACTTATAAGTCAATAAGAGGAGTTTGAACTGTATGCAGAAACAGATAGGGAGCCAGTGAAGTGACTTGAGGAGAGGGCTAATATGAGCATTGCAACACTGGCAGAATATAAGTCATGCAGCAGAATTTTTAACAGATTGAAAAGGAGAGAGATGGCTAAGTGGGAGACCTGTGGGAAGCAAGTTGAAATAGTCTAAGCGAGAGGTGATAAAGAGTGTGGATAAGGGTTCTGGTAGTGTCCTGCTCAGCAGGCAGTGCGCCAAACAAGGGTGCTCTTCCTGCTGTAAACCCTACACCAGCTTGAGCTGGTGTTAGGGTTTGTGAAGCAGCCCGGCCGTGCTCAGCTAACTTCTTTGCTCCGGAGAAGAGTAGACTCAGTCTGATTAGCCAGCCAGCCACTCATGTTTCTTGTAAAAAAGTGGAACTTCTGGAGAACCAATTAAGGAAAAATAACTTGAGAATGATAAATCTTCCTAAAATACCCTATATATAGAGTTATATTACTAGAGACTTTTGCCTTTGATTTAGATCGGAACAATGTTTTGAAATTGTATTTCCGATACGTGGCTGATAGTTTTTTTGGTTCAAAGATAAATATATTTCCTGATATATCAAGGGAATCGCAGACTAGGAGGTGTGAACTCTTGGCTTTTAAGCTAAGAATCATTGCCCTAGGTAGGACCTTCCTAGAGTGATTCCCTTGTAAGTGTTTTATTTCCTTATTACTTATTTGTTGAACCCAAGAAATTACAAGAGTTTGTGGAGTTAAAAGAACAGATGAAGAACCCTCTGCAGCAACTTCCTTTAGTTACCACTGTACCGGCTGCAATTGCCGATTAACCTTCCTCCCTCAGAAAATATGAATTTGTAAGATTAACCACTTGGTGTTTTTCTTATTTTCTTTGAGATTGTTTTCCTGATCTTGGATCCCCCAATTGTGGACAATTATATATATTGTTGAGAGAAAATGTTTTTTTTCTTTTTCCTTATATTAATTTCTGTCTTTCCTTACATTTACGTGATAAATGTGAATGTAATTAAGTAAAATGATAAATAAAAATTTTTTTAAAAAAAAGCCAGCCACTCAGGTACAGTAGGTATATTTCTGTTCTCGGAGGGTTCACAATCTGAGTTTGTACCTAAAGCAATGGAGATAAAGTGACTTGTCCAAGATCACAAGGAGCTGATATGTTAAAAAAATGGAAGCGGTGCAAAGAAAAGCTACGAGGATGGTATGGGAGTTGCGTTCCAAGACGTATGAAGAGAGACTTGCTGACCTGAACATGTATACTCTGGAGGAAAGGAGGAACAGGGGTGATATGATACAGACGTTCAAATATTTGAAAGGTATTAATCCGCAAACGAATCTTTTCCGGAGATGGGAAGGCGGTAGAACGAGAGGACATGAAATGAGATTGAAGGGAGGCAGACTCAGGAAAGATGTCAGGAAGTATTTCTTCACGGAGAGGGTGGTGAACGCTTGGAATGCCCTCCCACGGGAGGTGGTGGACATGAAAAAGGTAACGGAGTTCAAACATGCGTGGGATATGCATAGAGGAATCCTGTGCAGAAGGAATGGATCCTCAGAAGTTTAGCTGAAATTGGGTGGCGGAGCAGGTGGGGGGAAGAGGGGTTGGTGGTTGAGAGGCTAGGATAGGGGAGGGCAGACTTATACGGGGTCTGTGCCAGAGCCGGTGATGGGAGGCGGGACTGGTGGTTGGGAGGCGGGAAATACTGCTGGACAGACTTATACGGTCTGTGCCCTGAAAAAGACAGGTACAAATCAAGGTAAGGTATACACATATGAGTTTATCGTGGGCAGACTAGATGGACTGTGCAGGTCTTTTTCTGCCGTCATCTACTATGTTACTATGTTATATGAGATTTGATCCAGGCACCCCTGAGTCTCTGCCTGCTGCTCTGACCATTAGACTGTTTCTCCACTTCTTTCTATGTGATCCTTGAGTGATGACCCAACGAAGGTAGAATAAAAAGCCCTGTGGTTTCAGGCACGCTCCAGGATCAGTTAAATTATGGATTTCTTCTAGTTTTGGCTGCATTATACCTCTGAGAAGGATGACTAAACTGTTTAACAAATGGTTTGCTTGAACTGATGCCTTAAATATGTTGTACTTTAGTTTCAGTTTGTACAAATTGCTTATTTAAAGAGTTCAGCCTGTTTTGCTCAAAGACAATGATTCCCAAACCTAATCATGGAGGCACCCCAGCCAGTCAGGTTTTCAGGATATTCACAATGAACATCCATGAGAAAGATATTAATGCACTGCCTCCACTGAATGCAGACCTGCCAAATCTCTCACTTTCAGTGGAAGACTCCTTCTTTGGCAGGTCATCTTCCGCGCTCCCGCCAAAGTGGGACATTCTCCGGCTGAGCCACTGCTACCACGCTGCTGCTGCTGCTACGCAGCAACCCAAAAAGAAGCAGGCACAGGGCCACAGTGTTCAGCAGTGCACTGTCATTTCTGCTGGTTCTCTGCCCCCTCTGATATCAATTCCTGTTCTGGGGCAGGGGACCAGCAGAGCCGACAGAGTGGGCTTGAACACTGAGGCCCCGCGCCTGCTTCTTCTTGGTTTGCCGCCGCTGCTGCTCATCGGGAGAATGGAAGGAGGGAGAGGGTGAGAGAGAGAGGTGGGAGATGTGGAATGGAAGAGGGGAGGCGACATGATGGATACAAGAGGAGACACTGGATGCTGGATGGAAAAGGGGAGAGAGAAGATGGGGAGAAAAAGAGGGGATACGCTGGATGGAAAAGGGGTAGAGAGAGAGAGAGAAGATGCTGGGTAGAAGGATGGGGAGAGAGAGGAGAGGCTCTGGATGGCAGGGGAGAGAAATAAGGGAGACTCTAGAAGAATGGAGACAGAAAGAGGGGAAATGCTGTTGGAAGGGTAGGGAGAGATAGAGGGGAGATTATAGATAGACGGATAGGAAGAGAAAGGGTAAACAGCGTGAAGAATGAAGAGAGAAAGAGGGGAGATGCTAGATGGAAGGATGGGGGAGAGAGAGGATGCTGGATGGAAGGATGGAGAGAGAGAGAGGGAGATACTGGATGAAAGAATAAGGAAAGAGGGTAGATACTGAATGGAAGGATGGAGGTGAAAGAAGGGAGATGCTGGATTGAAGGATGGGAAGATAGAGAGGAGATGCTGGATGGGAAGAGGGGAGAGAACAGAGTTAGTGAAAGACTGGAGAATAAGAAGAAGGGGCATAAGACAGAACCAAGGTGAGGGAAAGATGAAAAGCTGTAGGTAGACAAAGTAAAAAGAGAGAAAATAAAGACTGGATAGTAAGAATGAATTAAATCTGGACAGACAGGCAGAAAAATAAATTGAAGAAAACTGAAAGAAAAAGAAGGTGAGAGAAAAATGACAAATGGACAGGATAGAGAGTGAAGAGAAGATGAAGGAAAGCAGAAATCAGAGACTGGGACCAACAGAATTAGAAAAAGAAAATTGCCAAATAACAAAGGTAGAAAAAATAATTTAGGATAAAGTAATGTAGTAGATGTGTTAATAAAGGTTAATAAATACAAATAAATCAGAAAATGGAAAATAAAGTGATATCTTTATAACGGACTAATTTTAATACATTTTTGACTAGCTTTCAAAGACCAACTCTTCCTTCCTCAGGTCAGGAGAGGATACCATAACAGCAGCATACTATCCTTACCTGACCTGAGACAGAAGGATTTGGCCTCTGAAAGCTAATTGAAAAATGTAATAGGCTTGTCTAACGCAAAGGTTATCATCTTATTTTCCATTTTCAAGTGCCTGAACTGAGCATGCGCAGGAGTGCTGGCATCAGTGGCTGAAGCACCCTGCTGACTGTTGCACTGCTCAAGCAGCACGGTAAGGGGCTCAGGCAGTGGACCTCTTTGGCTGCTGGGGCTTGGGAAGCTCTGCCAGTAATTTAAGTGAAGCAATTTTGGAGGGGGCTTAAGCCCATATGGAGGCCAAGGCCCCCTTGTGGTTACGCCCCTGGGGAATAGATGCTGGATAGGAGTGTAATAGAGTGCACTGAAACACTTCCTCTTACTCATCCCTGTTGTTACTGGTGTAAATAAGTTTTTTTTTCTGGAATGGCTGTGGGATTGAGGTTTGTCAGGTGGTGAACGTAGCCTCATAGTCCTTGCTCACTGTGTCTGAAGAGAAGGTGGGGAAGTATGTAGCTGGAGATTGCAACACTAAATCTGTTCATATTTTTGCAGATTAATACATCATGGATCAAACTGAGGCTGTGCTCATAATGTGATTGGGTCAAAGCTTCCTTGTTCCATCTGCTAAACTGTCCAGGTGAGATGCATGTGTGCACAGTAAATACAGTCCAGAGCATTAATCCCACTTTGATGTACTTCAGAACTGTGCACATTTCAGCTATGCTACCTAGAATTCTCAAAATAACAATATGCCTGTGTCTTACGTTTATTGTTCATTCTTTTACAGCAGTGGTATTCATGCAGTCTTTTGTCACAATATAATAAATATTTTTACATTTTTTTAAAAGTTCCTTTCTTGGGCAACTTGGCTCATTGATAGTACTGCACACTGTCATGTGGAGGATGTGGGTTTGAATCCCAGCTCAAGTCTTCTACTCCTTGGGTCAGACAGGGCTGGCGATGCCAGAGAAGCAGCAATCTTTGGGGAGGAGGGAGACTCATCAATGCATAATGGTGACACCTAGTGGTTGGATCAAGGCTCCATTGTTGCAGGGTCCCAAAAGGAGCCCCAGTGCATGGCCTCTGGTGGAGGACTGTTACTGCAATTACTGGACTGAAGAGAAAGGGAAAGAGAAATGAAGGAAAAAATCCCTAAGCAGCTCACAATTCCAGATACCAGTTAGAGTTAGAGGTCCCCTGGGTGCTGGGACCTTTGGTCTCTGTTCTTCTAGTAGTGAGTGAGCATTTCATTTTGGCAAGGGAAGAGGGCAAAGTGAATTGTAATACTCTACTCTCAAAATAGACCTTTAAAGCATGGGGGGTAATTCTATAAACTGGTACCAAGATGTAGGCACCACAGTGGGGGTGTGCTTAGCACTGTTTCCTGTAATCTGAGTGGGAGTCCGCCACCTACAGTCCTGCCAGTAGGGGGTGCTGTTTCACCATCACATTTTCAATAGAGAGGGACAGGCAAGCTCTGCAGGACTCCAGGGAAGCTGCCTGTCCCTAGAGATTGAAAACACAATGTTGTATCACCACCCCCTACTGGTAGCAATGCAGTTGGAGGAATCCCTCTCAGCTTAGACAGAACAGTGGTGCTTGATGCGGGGGGCGTTTCAAGATGGCGGCACGCCGCATACTCGGAAGAGACCTCTAGACGACGGCAGCGAAATAAATCTTTTTCTACTTTACCATTATGCCGCATACGAAGCGCAAAGGAGCGGTTAAGACCGGAGCCTCGGCGGTCAGGACCTCCTCCCCTTCGCAGCCGTCAATCGAAAGGTTCACCGTGAGGACTCCAGAAGTTTTTACCGGGAGCCGCCCTGCTGTCTCGTTGCTGGGAGAGCTACGAGACCTGGGGCTTGATGTTACTCTTTCGCCCCGGGAGCCCAACATACCGCCTGTGCCCGAAGGTCCTCCCTCTCCTATTGGGATCCCAGAAACGGAAGTCGTCGAAGGGGTTTCCCAAGCAAGAGGTCAGGAAGGGAGTTCAACCGACGGAGGTTTGAAGCCGGTAGGCTATCAAACTTACAGAGTTTCTCTGATTAAACCTCAGACGGTAACTTTAGAGAGCATATGGGATGCTCTCCAACAACTTGATACCAAACTTACTGACTCAACGGAAAGTATGGCAGCACTTGTGAGTACTGTTGACAATCTTTCTAAATCTATAGAAACAATTAAAACTGACTCTAAAACCCAAATGGTTCAGTTTAAAACTGAAGTGGAAAAGATTCAAGGAACTTCTACCATGTTAATAAAGGATAATGCTGCTATACATAGGAAGCTTGAACAACTTGAGAATTATAATCGTAGATTAAACTTGCGATTTCTAAATTTCCCACAAGCTCCCGGGATTTCTCTTTTAGAAGCTTTTAAAAAATATTTGATAGAGGTCTTGAAATACTCCCCAGAACATATTCCTCCAATTAATCGAATTTATTATATTCCACAAAAGAAGAAAAGTGAACCAGGAATGGACATAGAGTCACAAAAGAAAAAAAATGGACAAAACTTGAACCTAACGGAGACATATACAGTCCCTATTTTGTGGGGCGAAAATATGGATGTACTCCGATGTTGCCAAGCATACACAGGAAAGAAGAAGGGCATTTTTAGCAATTAGAAAGGAGGCCCTAGAAATAGGAGCCTCCTTTTATCTGAACTATCCCTGTAGATGTGTGATAAAATATTTAGGGCTTAAATATATCTTCTTCAATCCTGAACATTTGAAAGCATTTATAGATTTAAAAAAAATAAGTCAGTAACTTGGTATCTGATATTGGGCTGATTAAGTTGATGTCTGGATAGGCGTGTTAAGCTATATATATGTTAAAATTTGTGTTATGTGGTTTTCTTTCTCCTAGAAGAATTACTTAAACTACCCCCCTCTTTATATTGTGGTCTAAAGAAGATTATATACAAAAAAAAATTTTGATTGTTATTTACCTGCATTACTCATACCTATCTGTATTTCTTTACAAGTGTTATCACTTGAAATGTAAGTTTTAAAAAGCAAATAAAAAAAATAAAAAAAAAAAAAGAACAGTGGTGCTTACTGCCAATTTTATAACAGTGTCTGGGCACAGCTAAGCCATTACAAACATAAAGCTGGGTGCACTGGGCAGGGCAGGGCACAAGAAGGAGGAGGGAGTGCTACTCCCTCCTCCCTCATTTGTAGGTACAGGGGAGAGTTCTGGGGATCGCTAGACCTCCAGGAAGGGGAGCGCTAGACTACCAGGGAGGGCTGGAAGTCCAGCCATCTATTCTGGCGGGGCAGGGGGGGTTCGGGTCATCTTCTGGTGGGGAGGATGGGGGGCCTGCTAGCATCCAGATGGATGCTGGACAGGGTTCCCCATTCCTTCCCAATGCTCTGTAAACCCTAATGCCAGCTACGAGCTGGCATAGGGTTTACAGCGGTAACAGTGCCCTAATTTGGCATGCTGCCCTCTGAGCATTGGGGAGGAATACAGATGTCCCTGTTTCGCATGCATTTGCATGCTATTCGAAATCAGAGCTGGCGAGCGCACTGTTTACACACGCTGGCTGGCTCAGGCAAACACGGGTGCTAGTCCAGTGCTAATTGCCTCTAGTGCCCGCATTTGCTCTTGATCACCTGGGCTTCAGGAAGGTAAGTGAGACCAAAGAAAGACATCCCAGCTCTACTATTAAGAGTCCCAGTATACTGGTGTGAGAGACCAGTCTCCCCAGTGCAAACTGAACACGCTGGCAAGAGGATTTCAATATTTTGCTTCCGGAGTGACAATGTTTTTCTCTCTCTCAGTGAGATGCTTTATGCAGTGCAGTCCCAAATGCATTCTCATTCACTGAGTTTTGTGCAAGTTGCTGCCAAGGACTAACTGAATATAGAAACAGTTTTTCCCCTTTATCTTAACATCTAACATTTTTAAACAATAATTATCTACCCCTGAGGCAGGCACATAGTGTGCCAAAACATAGCTGTGTTGGGTTACTGTTGTTTTCAACTGCTAATGTAATCCATAACCTGAATTTTTTTTAACAAATTGTATTTCCACTATTCATAATATATTGTAAGCCACACTGAGCCCGCAAAAAGGTGGGAAAATGTGGGATACAAATGCAATAAATAAATAAATAATAAAGAATTATCTGGTTCTTATATACATTGGTTCCATTTTTATCTTGGACTGAAAGAGAATGGGAGCCATCTTTTGTGTCTCTCTCTAAGAAATAAATGATAGTGTTTTAAAAAATATTTTTCTCTTAGAATGCAGGGCATTTAACACTGACAGTATTTAAACTAAGTTCTGATTCATAAACTGTGAAAGGCTAAAGAGGTTAGGGCTCTTCAGCTTGGAAAAGAGACGGATGAGGAGAGATATGATTCAGGTCTACAAAATCCTGAGTGATGTAGAATGAGTAGAAGTAAATCGATTTTTTACTCATTCCAAAAGTACAAAGACTAGGGGACATTCAAGGAAATTACATGGAAATACTTTTAAAACAAATAGGAGGAAATATTTTTTCACTCAATGAATAGTTAAGCTCTGGAACTCTTTGCTGGAGGATGTAGTACAGCAGTTAAAGTATCTGGGTTTAAAAAAGGTTTGGATAAGTTCCTGGAGGAAAAGTCCATAGTGTGCTATTTAGACAGACATAAGTACATAAGTATTGCCACACTGGGACAGACCAAAGGTCCATCAAGCCCAGCACCCTTTTTCTAACAGTGGCCAATTCAGGTCACAAGTTCCTGCCAAGATCCCAAAAACGTTCAATACATTTTATGCTGCTTATTCCAGAAATAAGCAGTGGATTTTCCCCAAGTCATTTTAATAATGGTCTATGGACTTTTCCTTTAGAAAGCTGCCCAAACCTTTTTTTAAACCCCGCTAAGCTAACTGCCTTTACCACATTCTGTGGCAACGAATTCCAGAGTTTAATTACATGTTGAGTGAAGAACGTTTTTCTCTGATTCATTTTAAATGTACTATTTGTAGCTTCATCGCATGCCCCCTAGTCCTAGTATTTTTGAAAAGAGTAAACAAACGATTCACATCTACCCGTTCCACTCCACTCATTAGTTTATAGACCTCTATCATATCTCCCCTTAGCCGTCTTTTCTCCAAGCTGAAGAGCCCCAGCCGCTTCAGCCTTTCCTCACAGGGAAGTCACCCCATCCCCTTTATCATTTTCATCGCCCTTCTCTGTACCTTTTCTAATTCCACTATACTGCTTGACCTGGGATTGGTAGCATGGATTGTTGCCAGGATCTGGGTTTCTGCCAGGTACTTGTGACCTGGCTTGGCCACTATTGGAAACAGGATACTGGGCTAGCTGGACCATTGTTCTGACCCGGTATGGCTATTCTTATGTTATGTTCTATGTGTTCTTTGAGTATATCATACAGAATCCACTGAAAGGAGCCTGGGGTGCCCACTCAGGATCCTAAAGAGCAGAAGCAGAGAAGGAGCTCTAACAAGTCCCCAGAAGAAGGGAAAGATACCTACAGGGACACCTATTTACATCTTAAGACTCAAAACAAGGGCTTTCTCTTGTGGACTTTGATTGACTTTTACACTTTTGCTTTTCCCCTGTTATTTTGATCAATTTTTCTTCTCTGTGTCCTTATTTTTCAAGAACTATCAGTAAAGCTGTTTTACTTCATGATACACCAGTGTGTGGACCAGTATTTTTCCAGGGTTTGAGTGCTTTTACTATCTGGCCACTCCAGTTTAGTTCTTGAGGTGTTTGCCTCTTTTGTGTCAACTAGACCCCCACCCCCAACCCCCAAAGAATGAGAGGCAGATACAGTTCAGTAACTGGATGGAATAAATAGGTGGTGTGAACGAATGGATGATAGAAATGAATGGGATAAAATGACGAAGTGGACAGCTAGATAAATAAATGGACAGGTGATAGAATAGATCTGGGGTTCTTAACCAGTGGTGTTTGCGAAGAGGTCAAACAGAGTGCGGTGAAGGGTCTTGAAATATGAAACTTTCTAGATAGAGTGAGGGCAGTTATTACAGTAGTTTTCAAAGGAATTTGTCCAGGTAATTTAATACTTAGCTGAGTAAATTCACACAGGTACATTTTAACTATCAGTAGTCACCAGTGAACACATGGTTTAAGAAGCGGGGTGCAAGGGTTTCATTGATCAATTAAAAGGGTTCGGGAACTAATGAAGGATAAGAACCCCTGGATAGAAGTTAGAATGGAAATAAATAAATTGAACATACTGATATTTTTATTTTAGTTACATTTGTACCCCGTGCTTTCCCACTCATGGCAGGCTCAATGCGGCTTAGATGGGGCAATGGAGGGTTAAGTGACTTGCCCAGAGTCACAAGGAGCTGCCTGTGCTGGGAATTGAACTCAGTTCCTCAGGACTAAAGTCCACCACCCTAACCACTAGGCCACTAGGAATAAAAAAAAACCCGGATTCTATACATAGCGCTCAAAATACACATGTGTATTTGGGCACATGCCTAGTTTCCATATGCAGTTTAATTGGGTAATGAGCCATTTAGTACCAATAACTGAGTACTAACAATAATTTATTGGCAATAATTTGGATTCACACGCACATCTTGCTAACCACTATCCTATAAAGATGCACGCACAATTTGTTTTAGTGGGCAACTGAAAACGAGGCAAAGCCATGGGAGGGGCAGGTCAAGGGCATCCACTAAGAATGCGTACAGTATTACAGAATTTGGAGCATCCATACCTAACTTATGTGTGAGGATTTACACCAGGTTTCAGTTGGTGTAAATCCTCACACTCAAAGTTGGGTGCAGATCCCGATGATACACTCTAGCCTATAAATGGCCCCCAACTCTGAGCACTGTTTATAGAACAGCACTCAGCGCTCATTATTTTTGGTGCCTAGGTTTGGGTGCTATTTACTGAATCTAGTCCTAAATGGATAATGGGCAGATGGCTATACTAGAGAATAAGTTGGCCATAACTATGGACATTGGTTTAGGAGAAAGTGGGATGTTTGACCACGGAACACCAAAACCTGGATAGATTGATCTTAAAAACACTTGTTTATTGGTGAAAAAAGACTTGACACAAACGTTGTGTTTTGGCCGTTAGGCCTGCATCAGGAGTCTCAGTCGACGGAGAACAGCTGATACAAACGTTTAAATCTATGTGGTACGGTCATCCATATAATGGGTCTGTTGCTCAGTCACCGAAGAACAGCTGATGCAAACATTGAAAGACACGTGGTTTATTGATCTACGAGGTGGGTCTTTAAAAAGACCTTTTCAAAGAAACTTGTTCATAGACAATTGGATTGCCAGCGTGAAGCAACTATGGACAGACAGAAATTGGAGAATAAGCTGACCATGTCTATAGATTGGAGAATAAGTTGTTCAGGTTTATCAATAGAAAGAAACTGCAGAATAAGTTAATCATGTCTATAGGTAAAGACTGGAAAATAAACTGATCATGTCTATGGACAGAGATTAGAGAATAAGTTGATCATGTCTATGGACAGATAAAGACTGGAGAAGAAGTTGACAATGCTATGGACAGAGGGGGTACATGGTGGATCCTCGCCAACCTTTTCCCTATATTTATCATTGTAATCTGCCCTGCACGCCCTACAGGGTGAAAGGGCAGAATAGGCATTTTTTAAATTAAATGACCTTAAGGCATTTATTTTAGAAGCTCTATTCATGTTTCAGATGTCCAAAAAACGGCATTTAGATGTCCATATTGCATGGATATCTAATTCCCAATTTTATAAAGCTGAGCTAGGGACGTCTAAAACTGCAGTACTTCATAGGAATGGGGCATGGTCTAGGTGGGTTTAGGGTGGGCTAGGTAGGGGCTAAACTATGAACATCCAACTCTGATTTCAGAAGGAGGACAGACATCTATGTTCATAAAGATGGACGTTGCCAAGTAAACCTACTACTCAGTGCTAGAAAAGTGCTTGGAGAGAACAGCACTCCTGATTAAGGGAGGTCACCCTTTTAATTCCCCAGTGGTTGCTGGCCCCCCAAATGCTAAACTGGCAAGAAATACTGGGCTCCGTGACAATTTTGGGAAATATGGGCATGCAGAGTGCTAAAATGGCTGATAAACATTCGAATCCCAGCGCATGGATGTTTATATGGACATGTTAATACATAGATGTTCCTATGCTGCCACATTGCCATCCATGTCTCTGTTCTTACCCTTTTCAAATGTTAGATATTCCTGCGTGTAAAATGGACGTTCATGCATGGACATCTATATGTCCTTTGCTTTAAAACAGGCTATACGGTTAGCAGATCTTGTTCTGAAATAGAAGTCACCAGCAATGCATTTACTGAATGAGATGTCTCTATTCCAAGTTGGATGACCTTTCCACAAATTCTTCTTGATCAAATACTTTCTCCTTCAGGAAACTAAACACTGCAGACTTTTATTCTCACAATCCTTTTGATTGTCCACATGAAAGTAAACTTCATACACAACATGAAACCTATCAAACTCTATCTTATTTACAATACATTTCACCTGTCACTTGAGATACATTCTTCAGAAAATTAAAATAGTAATCTCTGTAGCAGAGCTCCTTTAAAGAGTTTTTCAAGGCTTGATCACGTTCCAGACACCAGGAGAAAAAAATGTGTGGAGGCCTTTTTTCACGAGGTAGGGATGTGTGTACTTCAGCTCGGGACCAATCTTCATACTGCCACTAAGCAGTAACATTAACCGGTTAATTTAACCACTTTACTTTGTTCAGATACCCATTTGCAACTAACTGGCCAATGCTGTGGCTAAAGATCCCACGAAATTGAACCACACTAAACTGATTGGATTTAGATCAGCCATTTCAGGGACCACATGTATGGCAGTTGTAGCCATGTATCCTGCTAATTGGTTAAATATAAAAGTCCCACCCGGACACACTGTGATGTAGTCCCTTGTTTTGTCCAGCTAAAACTGTGTGCATGGAGATTTTGTACAGATTATAGCCAGATTGGAGAGAGGGAATGGACAGGAATTGTTAACCAGTTAGATGTATGCAGTTACAAGTACATTTCACTGCATGAATATTTTGAATATTGAAACCTATGGGGTAAATCAGGCTTGTCCAACCTTTTTCTATCATGGGCCACATTTTACATTTTGTAACATTTGGAGGGCCAAAACATGAACCATCATATTTTGCCACATGTAAAATACAACAATGCATCGTCTCCTCCCCAGCTTTCACTCAGCTCATGTAACTCTCCAGCCTTCACCCAGTCTCTCTCACTTATATAACCCCCCCACCTTCACCCAGTCTCTCACTCGTGTAACCCCCCCAGGCCCCAGCCTTCACCCAGTTTCTTTTACCTCACCTATCTTCGGCTGCAGAAGAAACAGTGGGATCCCAGCTTCCCCACCACTACAAGCTTGAGCCATGCCATGCTGGAATTTCAAGGGACTTGAAACTGTGAGATCAACCCGAACTTCTGGCACTGTGCAGTTCATGCTTACAGAGAGCTGAGTTGTGTTGGGGAAGCAAAAATTCTAGATCTAGTCCTTAGTGGAGCGCATGATCTGGTGCGGGAGGTAATGTTGCTGGGACCGTTTGATAACAGTGATCATAGTATGATTGGATTTGATATTAGCTTTGAAGTAAGTATACATAGGAAATCAAATACGTCAGTGTTTAACTTTAAAAAAGGAGACTATGATAAAATGAGAACGGTGAAAAAAAAAACTTAGAGGAGCAATTGCAAGGGTCAAAAATTTACATCAGGCGTGGATGCTGTTCAAAAACACCATCCTGGAAGCCCAGGCCAAATGTATTCCGCATATTAAAAAAGGAGGACGGAAGACCAAACGACAGCCGGCGTGGTTAAAAAGTGAGATGAAGGAAGCTATTAGAGCTAAAAAAAAATCCTTCAGAAAATGGAAGAAAAAACCGACTGAAAATAATAAGAAACAGCATAAGGAATGTCAAGTCAAATGCAAAGCTCTGATAAGGAATGCTAAGAGGGACTTAGAAAAAAAGATTGCGATGGAGGCAAAAACACATAGTAAAAACTTTTTAGGTATATTAAAAGCAGGAAGCCGGCAAAAAAATTGGTTGGAGTGCTGGATGACCGAGGAGTAAAAGGGAAGACAAAGCCGTAGCGGAGAGATTAAATGAATTCTTTGCTTCGGTCTTCACCGAGGAAGATTTGGGTGGGATACCGGTGCCAGAAATGGTATTCGAAGCTGACGAGTCGGAGAAACTTAATGAATTCTCTGTAAACCTGGAGGATGTAATGGGGCAGTTCTACAAACTGAAGAGTAGCAAATCTCCTGGACCGGATGGTATTCATCCCAGAGTACTGACAGAACTGAAAAATGAGCTTGCGGAGCTATTGTTAGTAATATGTAATTTATCCTTAAAATCGAGCGTGGTACCGGAAGATTGGAGGGTGGCCAATGTAACGACGATTTTTTTAAAAGGTTCCAGAGGAGATCCGGGAAATTATAGACCGGTGAGTCCGACATCGGTGCCAGGCAAAATGGTAGAGACTATTATTAAGAACAAAATTACAGAGCATATTCAAAAGCATGGATTAATGAGACAAAGTCAACATGGATTTAGTGAAGGGAAATCTTGCCTCACCAATCTACTATATTTCTTTGAAGGGGTGAACAAACATGTGGATAAAGGTGAGCCGGTTGATATTGTGTATCTGGATTTTCAGAAAGTGTTTGACAAGGTACCTCATGAAAGACTCCAGGGGAGAGTCATGGGATAGGAGGTAGTGTTCTATTGTGGATTAAAAACTGGTTAAAAGATAGAAAACAGAGAGTAGGGTTAAATGGTCAGTATTCTCAATGGAGAAGGGTAGTTAGTGGGGTTCCCCAGGGGTCTGTTCTGGGTCTGCTGCTTTTTAACATATTTATAAATGACTTAGAGATGGGAGTAACTAATGAGGTAATTAAATTTGCTGATGACACAAAGTTATTAAAAGTCGTTAAATCGTGGGAGGATTGTGAAAAATTACAAGAGGACCTTACGAGACTGGGCGACTGGGCGTCAAAATGGCAGATGACGTTTAATGTGAGCACGTGCATAGCTGCCTGACATGCCTATGCCCCTCCCAGATCCATGCCCTCCCCCCTTCCCCCCTTGAAGCTGTGCCTCTAGAATTTCAGCGTGTGAGTTATAGAACAGTGACTAAGGTCAGACGTGCATAACTGTTCAAATGGTACCAATTATCATCAATTAAGGATAATTATAGCCTATTGTTTCATTAACACCAATTATCAGCTCATTATTAAATTAAGTTACATGCGCAACTGACCTTATTCTATAACTTATAAGAGCAAAGGTGTGCCCTACTAGATGCAAATTTAGGTGCTCAGCTTTCTAAAATTGGGGGTATGTGTCTTCGCATGTTTGTGTTTACAAGCGTGTCTATCTGCATCTGTGTGCTTGTTCACACATGTCCTCTGTAATCTGGGCTGTAGGCAAGCTTTGAAAACCTCTTTCAGCATCTGCAAACGCACATACAGAAGCCCTGTGAACGGTAACCCTGAGCATCTTATCCCAAACTCCGTGTAGGCTCCCTGAGTGGCAGGTGCAGGATGATCTGACAGGTAACATTAAACATTACGGGGGAGACTCTATAAATGACGCCTAAAAGGATCAGCACAGAAATCAGTGCTGACAAAGCGTATTCTATAAGCGGCACCCAGGGTCCCCGAGAGGGGGGGCAGTGGGGGACAAAATTCCCCAGGCCCGGGCCTCCAAGGGGGGCCCGGCGCCGCAGTCCCTTCCACTCTCCCCCCTCCATCCACCACCGGGCCGGGCCCCCCTGAATTAAAATCATAGCACCTCACCTTGACCTCGCTCCGTGTGAAAGAAGCGCAGCAGCAGCAGTCTGCAGATCGCCTCCCTTCGGGCCTTCCCTCCCCGTGTCCCGCCCGCTGCCACTGCTGCGCTTCTTTCACACGGAGCGAGGTGAGGCACTATGATTTTACTTCAGGGGGGCCCAGCCCGGTGGTGGATGGAGGGGGGCGGCGACAACAACGACCTCGTGGGGGAGCGGTGGCAGCGGGGGTGGGGCCCCAGGGGTGGCCTTGCCCCGGTCCTGGCCTGGCCCAGTCTCTTGGTGGCCCTGGCGGCACCTAGATTTAGGCACGGTATATAGAATATGCTTAGTTGGCATCTTGGCGCCTACAACTACATGCATCCATTTACGCCAATGAAAATGTGGCGTAAATCCTGGTGTGTAGATTTAGACACATTGGGCCATATTCTATAACAATGCATGTAAATTTCAGAACACCCACAAAAACCCCATTTCCCCTCCCCTAACCATGTCCCTTTTTGCCTGCGTACATTAGAAGTTAGGCGCACTGCATTATAGAATGCGCTTAGCGAGTTGTGCGCATAAATTCTAATTAGTGCTAATTAGTTGTCATTATTGCTTGTTATGAACGCTGATTAGCTTGTTAAGCCAATTAAGTTATGTGCATTGTTATAAAATATGCTTGGATTTTGAGACAGATCTGTAGGCACACTATATAGAATCCTGGGATATATCCCTAACTCTGTATCAGGGGTTAAATTCTGAAGCAGGCTGTACTGAAACATGCTTCTGTTTTTCTTGTTCGAAGAACCCAGTCAAGATCAGAAAAAAATGAAAATCTCTTAAAACTGCTTATGCTTGTGTAGCACTCTGATGTTCTAAGACAGTTTGCAGGAAGGAACTCTGAAAACCTGCATCATGAGATAAATCTCCTGAAATACATTTTCCCTTTTTTTTTTTGCTCATCCCCCCCCCCCCCCTCCAAAAAAAACCTCCTTGCAAACAATTATAAAATCTAGTTAAAGATAAAAAGTGGCATTTGTTTATGCTGAAAGTTCCACTTTGCTAGGAGCAGGAATGTACAGAGAACTAAGGGCATCTTTTACTAAGGCGTACTAAAATTGTAGGCACGATAAACAGAGATGCCCATGGGAATGCACTGGCATCTCTAACGTTTAGCGCGCCCACAATTTTAGCATGCGCTAAAAAACGTGAGCGCGCCTCAGTAAAAGACCTTCTATGAGAGGGGCCCACTGCACTGAGATCTACAGGGATTATTAATGGGGTCTGATGAAACACAGTGTGGGTATTAATGGGCATTAATGACAATGGCATGGTATGGTATCACATTACACAACTGCATTCCTGAATTCACTTTATAGTACTGAGTCAATGATATAGGTGCTACAGATGAGTAGAAGGTGAATTTACTAGCCGTGGCTCTATGTTCAGCCTATCATGCCCTCAATTCTGCAAACTTCTCGAACTGTAGAAATTAAATGGGCAGCTATCTTGACTCATTTGGTAGGGGACAATTGTTTCTCATGCTGCAAAATTAAACTTGGGGCTGACTCATGAGACAATTGGTTTTGACCAGCAGAGGACTGTAACATTTGCACAGCCGTGAAATTGACAGAATGGAGACATAAGTGATAATACCAAGCAACACAAGGAGAGCGGCCTGCTCCTGCTCCTCCACACTGTGCTATGCACAGAACTCTCTGACTGCCCCTGTACTAACAGACAGAAAAGGAAACCTGTTAATCTGACCCTGGAATGCCCAGAAACCAGTGAGCTTCCAGAAAAAGACAACAGGCGGTGGAAAAGTCACCTGTGAACCAGAAGGAAAGTTGGCACTTAGCAGTTCTGTAACATAAATACTACTACTAATCATTTGTATAGCACTACTAGATGTACGCAGCGCTGTACACATTATATACAGGTACTTTCTCTGTCCCTAGGGGCTCACAATCTAAGTTTTTTGTACCTGGAACAATGGAGGGTTAAGTGACTTGCACAAGGTCACAAGAAGCTGCAGTGGGAATCAAACCCAGGTTGCCAGGTTAACAGTCATGTGTTGTATCTGGCTCCAGCTTTTTGAGCTGCTCTCTTGATGATTGTTTCTTGAAGGAGAAAGGAGTGTTTTGGGGTGGGAAGCACATTATATCTTAGTTTTGGGGAGTTGGTGAGGGTCATGTCTCAGTATTTCTTTCCTTTGCTCTCCTTCATGGTCCAGAGGTGATCGGAACAGGAACAACCTCCCTCCGTATTCAGAATTCTCAGTGTGCAGCCTGTTAAACAAATACTGACACACAAATGGTTGTGTTAATTGAAGCCTGCTCTGAGAAATGATATCATTTAACCTAACTGGGCACTTATAGCCTTCTTATATGCAGAATAACTGAATTCTAATCATATAGCAAAATGAAACCCGGCATTTCATTAAACCCAAATACCAGCTTTTGAAGGGCTGCTTCTTAGGTAAGCGAGCCCCACATTTTTGTAAGGATCCTTTTGAGGAGCCTCCTTTGACTTTTATATTCCTGTCATGATGTAAAGTGCACACCTCTTCAGCAAAATTAATTGTAACATCCCCTATCAGACTGAGTATTTGTGATGAAAGGGGAATCTATGCTCCCCACCCCCACCCCCACCCCAGAAAGAACCTGCTCCCTTGAACAAGAGGAACGAGGACCTGGTTAAAAACTACTTTTTGGAGGGTGTTGGGGTGAGAGCTGCCAGATGGACTGCTCTGAGATGCGGTACAGTACACCCCTTACCTTCTTTTCTATTTTGCCTTTAATGAAGCCCAAATGAGAGAATCAAAGGATTGAGTGCGGTAAGCAGGAGACAGGGGAAAGTAAATGGGGGGGGGGGAGGGGGGAAGGGGAGACACTTTCTTACTACTGGCTCTGAAAACTATGCTTGCTTTCTCACATCTTGAGCTTTTCAGCTGCTGGTCCTGTAACTAACCAGTTAAGTGCCACTGAAATTTAGTGGTTAGGCATGAGCAGGCGATTTAACCAGCCAGACACCGTTTCTTACTGATTAAATTAATTTAAATATCAACCCGTAGTATTCTATAGGTTACATGTGGAACTTTGTGCCCCGCCCATGTTACACATCTACCCTGCAAATACCCACTATGTAAGATATGCGTATATCTACAGAATAACGCTCAGAAGCATATTTAGCATTTACGAATTTATGTGTACACATATACACACATTTATACCGCTATTCTAATCATTTATGCACATAACAGGCATGTCAATACTGTCACCTGTTTTATAGAATGTACCCCTCAATTGATTTATATGTCCAAAATGATCCCTTCAGATTTTTTTAAATTCCTGATGGGGCTGGTGCAAGCGACGGCTGTGTGCTTTTGAATATCAACCTCATTAAGGGGGTCTTTTTATAAAGGTGTGCTAAAAGGCGGCCCACACTACCTTTAGCATGTGGATTTACTACACCCTTCGGCCTCCTTTAGTTTGCCGGTAAAATGGCTTTTTTTGTAATGGCCACGTGCTGATTTCCCCATTAGCGTGTGGCCATTACTGTGGGAGCCCTTACTGCCACCTATTGACAAAGCGGTAACGGCTCCAGCGCTACTCCTGTGCTAATCAGGTAGTGCGCGGTAATGTGTCTGCACTACCCAATTAGCGCAGGCACACCTACTCTCCTCTCACACTGGAAAATAAAAAAATATTTTCCAATGCAGGATTATCACATGCTGAGCAGGATTTTTTAAACTGTACAGCGCTGCGTAACCCTAGTAGCGCTCTAGAAATGTTAAGTAGTAGTAGTAGTAACCTACCACAGGACACCTCAACGTGTCCTTTTACCATGCAGCAGGTCTGCCTTAGGCCTACCGTAGGACCCCTAAGTTTCTTGTATCCCATAACATTGGGGGGTTTGTCTTTGCTTGCTATATGTTTATGTCTGTTTGATATATTGCTGTTTGTACTGTTGTTATTGCTGTTGGGCCTGATATTGAGCCAGTGGAAATCAGCGTTTTGCTGGATATTCAATGCCAGGCCATGTCCAGGCTTGAATTTACAGATTTCCAAAGCCAACTAATGCATAGCCAATTAACTCTGATATAAAGGGGAAAGGGAATGGGACTTGATGTACCACCTTTCTGTTGTTTTTTGCAGCTACATTCAAAGCCGTTTATATAGTATGTACTTATTTGTACCTGGGACAATGGAGGGTTAAGTGACGTGCACAGAATCACAAGGAGATGCAGTGGGAATCAATCTCAGTTTCCCGGGATCAAAGTCCGCTGCACTAACCACTAGGCTACTCCTCCATTGACTTTTATGTGGACCTATTTATGTGGTTACCTTAACCAATAAGTGCTGATTCTGCCCTCAGAACACCCCTAACATAACAGGTTTGCTGTTCAGCGCTAACCGGTTATTTTCAGAGGCACAAACCAGTTAAGTGCCGCTGAAAATTAGTGGTTAACCCTGAACAAGCGACTTAACCGACCAGGAGCCGTTTCTGGCTAATTAACTCACTTTAAATATCAACCTCGTTATGTTTAATTTGTAACTGTGGCCTGGCAGTGTAGAAATCTGTCTTAAATGAAAATAAAAAGTAATAGGGTCAGTGACGATCCTAGGTCGGCTGCCACCCGGGGCGGATAACCGATGCGCACCCTCCCCCCCGGGTGCAGCACGACACACACCCCTAGCGCATCAACCCCCCCCCCCCCCTTCCTGGGGTGCATTCTTGGCTGCTGGGAGCAGCCGCGCGGCTCTCGACTCCGCTGGCTCCCTGCTCCCTTTCCTGTTCCGGGGCAGAGGGAGCAGGGAACCTGCGGAGCCGACAGGCACGAGGCTGCTCTCTGCACCCCTCCAGCAGCGTGCACCCGGGGCGGACCGCCCCCACCGCCCCGCCCTTGGTACGCCGCTGAATAGGGTAATAATGACAGGCACTCATCAGGATAACAGCCTCCAGTAAGCGGATAAGTGCTGCAGCCTGTGATATCCCTGTAGTGCCATTAAATATCCTTAAAGACTGCCTCTATATGATGTGGACAGTGCTATCTGGATAATTGATCTGGATAATTCAGGACAGACTACATGCTGACCTAAGTTATCCCACTAAACAAAAACTAATTTCGGAATGACTAATTTCACTAAACTACCCGTTCAAAAAATAATGACATATACTCAAACTATAAATGAAGGGCATGGAAAAACAAAACATATTTAACATTCTTACTTTTATATACATTCAATCAAATTAAATTGAAAATGTTCAGCGTGCAACTTCGTTCCTCCCAATGGAGCATGTGGCTGCTCTTATAAATCATAGCACTGATACTACAGATATTTTAATAATAAAAAAATCTTTTTCTTATCTCAAACTTTAGCTGCTGTTTCTGGTTCAGTTGTTCAAAATAACAGGCAGTCCTCAGTGCTCCGTATGTGTAATACGCATCAATGAACTTATCATAAAATTGAATTCAAATGTATCATATTCCAATCCACTCACATAAATATTCCAAACTGAGTTCATTGCTGAGTATCACACATATGGAGAATTGAGGACTGCCTGTTATTTTGAACAACAGAACCAGAAACAACGGCTAAAGTTGGACATAAGTAAAAGATTATTTCTTATTAAAATAGCTGTAGGATCAGTGTTGCACTCTCAGCACTTTCACTTCAATTTAATTTCATTTCATTTAATTTGATTAAATACATACATAAAAGTAAGTAAGTTATCCCAATTGGTTATCCTTAAAGAAGAAGGATATCGCTATGATCTGGATATGTTCCAGCACTGTCTGACTTATTTTTATTTATTTCTATTTTATTTATTTGTTACAATTATATCCCACTTTCCCACCTATTTGAAGGCTCAATGTGGCTTACACAGTTCCGGAGAGGTGGTTACAGACTCCGATGTGCACAAATACAAAGTGGAAAGTACAATTTATAGATTTGGTGTGGATCGTCCTGTCTGGGTTGCAAGGGTGGGATCATTCGGCAAGTGATTGAGTATAGTCCGTTACTTAGTTTAGTTGTTGTGTTCCAGATATTCAGTGCCAGCCATGACCCGAATACAGGCACTGAATATTCAAGATACTTTTTCACCACCGCAGCCAGCGTTTAAAAAAAATGCTGATCATGGGGCTGAAAATCTCCTCTGCTTGGGTTCAGGGCCGCCGAGAGGGGGGGACAGGGGGGACAAAATTCCCCGGGCCCGGGCCTCTGGGTGGGGGCCCGGCGCCGCCGCCACAGTCTGGCCCGCCCGCCCTCCGTCGCTCCCTAGCATTGAATTTAAGCGCCTCACCTTCGATAGCGCAGCAAGCAGCGGCAGACCACTCCTTCCTTCCATGTCCCGCCCTCGCCTGACGTAACCCGCGAGGGCGGGACATGGAAGGAAGGAGTGGTCTGCCGCTGCTTGCTGTGCTTTCGAAGGTGAGGCGCTTAAGGTCTGTGCAGAGGGCCAGGTGGCGGGTGGAGGGGGGTCCGGTGACCTCGGGTGGGGGGGCCCCGGGGGCGGCCTTGTCCCGGGCCTGGCCCAGTCTCTCGGCGGCCCTGCTTGGTTTCACTTAGGATAATAAACTGGCAGAGGCAGCAATAACTTGTGCGTAAGCTGAAGCCTTTATTACCCTGGTACAATTCTAAAAAATTAGTGTACAAGCCATGATTCTTGGAAGATTAGATTATTGTAATGTGATTTATCTGAGTCTACCGAATTATTGTATTCAATTGCTTCAAGTGGTGCAAACTTCAACGGTAAGGCTCTTATTTGGTTGATCGAGGTCTGAGCATGCGACAGTCTACCTCAAGCGTTTGAAATGGTTGCCAATGAGGTACTGTATATTGTACAAATTGTTGATGATAACTTGTGCGTTGTACCATGATTCATATTTTCACTTGAAGAATGCTGTGACGTGGTATGTGCTACAGGTCTCAAGAGAAATGTAATTTTGTGGTATCCCCTCTTCAGCATTTTTGTCTGGAATTAACTAGGACTGCTGCTTTTTCCATTGTGGGGCCAGTCGAGTGGAACAAGCTACTACTGCAGCTGAAGGCTGAATCACAGCTATCCCTGTTTTAAAAACACTTAACAGACATTTTGTGCCTGTTTGAACACCGCTGCTTCATTTGGACGTCTAGACCTGATGCAGGCTATTTTCTTTTAAACTGTGTTTCCATGTTTCTCGCTGTTTGGAAGTGTCTTTGTTTGTGATTTTATCATGTATGTTTTATTTGTATCCTGCCTTGGATAAAGGCAGTTTACAAATAATAAATTCGAATTCTAACTATCCCGTTGCAAGACAGAATCATGAAGGTGCAGAAAGATCTCAAAGAAGAAATGCATTTGTTAACAAAAAATGTCCCATCAACAACACCTTGGGGTCAGGGCCGCCGAGAGACTAGGCCGGGCCGGGGGCAAGGCCGCCCCGCCTCCGCCCCCCTGACACTGCTGCCCCCTGTCGCTCCTCCCCCCCGCCACTGCTGCCCCCCGCTGCTCCCCCCACCGCTGTAGTCCCCAGTCTTACCTGCCTGCCTCCAAGGCTCCGGGCCCCCTGCTTTAGAAGCAGCAGTCGCAGATTGCCTCTCTTCGGGACTTCCCTCCCTGTCTCCCGCCCTCATCTGATGTAACTTTCGGTTTCTGCGAGGGCGGGACACAGGGAGGGAAGGCCCGAAGGGAGGCGATCTGCGACTGCCGCTTCGAATGCAGGGGGCCCGGAGCCGAGGAGGCAGGCAGGTGAGACCGGGGACTGAAGCTGGCGGACTGATCCCGGCGCCGGGCCCCCCTTGGAGGTCCGGACCCGGGGAATTTTGTCCCCGTCCCCCCCCTGCCCCCCCCTCTCAGCGGCCCATGCTTGGGGTAGATATTCAAAGGAGTTTAACCGAAGAGGAGAGGCTCATGCCTGGTTCAACTTTGCTGAGCCGGCCAGCCCCCGATATTTAGTGGCGCTTAATCGTGTAGAGCCACTGAATATTGCCGTTAACTGGCTGTTCCCTAACCAGTTAGGCATTGGCGTAGTTTTTGGGGGGGGCAAGGGGGTGCAGTGCCCCCCACAAATGAGCTGCCACCCTCCAATCCCCTAAGCTGCAGGCAGCCTCTGCGAGAAAGCAGCATGCATGCTGCTGTAGACTTGCCCCCGGAAGCCTTTCTTTCTCCTTCAACTTCCTGGACCTGTTCCCACGTAGGTAGGAAGCTGTAGGACAGAGAAGGGCTTCCGGGGCAGGTCTAAAGCAGAATGCGTGCTGCTTTCTCTGAGGCTGCCGGCAGCTTGGGAGATTGGAAGACAGGGGGGAGATACTGGGCGCCACTGGAAGACTCCAGTGCTGTGGTGGTGGCAGCGATGGTGGCGGGGAGGGGGAGCTCAAAGGAGATCGAGAGAGGCACGCCCCACTCTTTGCCCCCCCCCCCAAATGAAATTGTCAAACTACGCCCATGTAGTTAGGTTAGGGGCAGCCTGGGGGTGGCGCACAACTTAACTGGTTAGTGGCACTTTTCGGTCCACTAACCGCCTAAGTAAGCACATAAGGTTATGACAGCAAAAAGCCTGTTTTAACATTATGCATCAAATTAACCAGACACTGGTCTAAATCACTGTTCCCTGTAAGCTAAGCGGGAGTCCTCCATCTACAGTCCTGCCAGTGGGGAGCGCTTTTTCACTACCACATTTTCAATAGTGAGGGACAGGGAAGCTCTGCAGGACTCCAGGGAACCTGCCTGTCTCTAGCCAACGAAAACACAATATTGAAACTGCACCCCCCCACTGGCAGCATTGCAGTTGGAGGACTCCTGCTTGGCTTAGAGGGAACAGTTGTCTCAATACTGGCTGGTGCCCAATTAACTTCCAGGTCAGGGCATATACCAGACATTGAATGCCAGGAGTCTCACATGTCCCAGCATTGAATATCCTGGGTTAGTTCATCCTGCGACTGTGAGCAGCTTACAAGTCGCTTATTGCCGCAAACTGGATATTACCCCCTTGTTTTCAGGTATGTACTGTCTGGAGGAACAGAACAATAAAGTGGATTGCCCAGGATCACACAGAAAGCTAGGATTAGAACTCAGGAATAGAGAGACAGCATCATTTGCTCTGTGTCACATAGACAGTCAGTGGTAGAGGGGAGCCTTGACGTAATATCCCAGGATGACGCCATTTTTAAATACTAGGTTTGTGATCACCTTTGTTACGTGGAAGAGTCAATGTCGTCGTATTCACAATCTGTGGAATCTTCCTGTGCTTGGGGGCCCGAGGAAGGAACTGCTGTTACCACAAAACAAGATAGATTAGTACAGTCCAGTGCAGTCAGCATGGCGACCTACAGCTATTAAGCTTCATGCTCTCTCGGTGGCATAGCTATGGGTGGGCCGGCCTGGGTGGGCACAGGCCAACCCTGTCTTGTCTCCAAACACAATTCCACAGTAGCCGCCTTGCTCTGCTCTCTCTCTTTTCCTTCCCTGGATCCACCCACGGCCCAGCAACTCCTCTCTCCTGATCTTCCTCATCATCTTCCCAGGCAGCAGCAGCGACACACATCTGCTGCCTGCAGCTTGGAGAAAAAGACGGCAGAGGGGAGATATGATAGAGGTCTATAAAATAATGAGTGGAGTAGAATGGGTAGACGTGAAGTGTCTGTTTACGCTTTCCAAAAATACTAGGACTAGGGGGCATGCAATGAAGCTACAAAGTAGTAAATATAAAATGAATTGGAGAAAAAAAATTTTCACTCAATGTGTAATTAAACTCTGGAATTCATTGCCAGAGAATGTGGTAAAGGCAGTTAGCTTAGCAGAGTTTAAAAAAGGTTTGGCCCAGTGGCGTAGCTAAGGGTGGGCCTGGGTGGGCACAGGCCCTCCTATTCTTGCCTCAGGTCCACCCAGTCAGTAACCCATGAGGCCCCCAAAACTCTTCAGTGGTGATGCCTCACTACTCTCTCTCCCTCTTCTCCACTCATGGCCTGGAAGCTGCCCGTCTCTCTGTGGAACCCCCCCCCCCCCCCCCCCCGGGTCTACCACAGAGTTACTGCCGGCGGCAATTCCTATAGGCATCATGTGCTGCTTCTCTCTATCATGTCCTGCCCTCAGTGATGTCACTTCTTGTTTCTTTGGTGAGAACATTGTACAGAGAAGCCTGCAGGGCCAGCATAGGTTGCCTATAGGAATTGTGGCGAGTAACATCTCTGAGGCAGGACCAGGGGATGGGGTTCAGAGAGAAACGGGCAGACATCGGGTCATTAGAAACACTATATTGTATGTATGTACAGGGGTAGGGGTGGGTGTGGGGAGGGCCCACCCAGGTTAACTCTGGGCCCACCCAAAATGGCAGGTCTGCCTACGCCCCTGGTTTGGACGGCTTCCTAAAGGAAAAGGCCATAGACCATTATTAAATGGACTTGGGGAAAATCCACTATTTCTAGGATAAGCAATAGAAAATGTTTTGTACTTTTTGGGGATCTTGCCAGGTATTTGTGACCTGGATTGTCCACTGTTGGAAACAGGATGCTGGGCTTGATGGACCTTTGGTCTGTCCCAGTGTGGCAATACTTATGTACTTATGCCAGCCCCATAGGCTTCCCTCTGCTGCATCCTGCCCTCACTGATGTCACTTTTTGTTTCCTACCTGGTGAGATTCAGCACAGGGAAGCTTGCGGGGCTGGCACAAGCAGCAGATGTGCGTCGCTCCTGTCGCCTGCGAAGATGCTAAGATAGACTAGGGAGAGGGGTTCGGGGGTAAATTGCAGAGGAGAGGGAGAGAGATGCAGGACAAAAGGGGGGTAGTTTTGGAAGTTTCACCCAAAATGACAGGTCTGGCTATGTCACTGCTCTACCTCCTTATTGCATGTGTAATGCTTTTCTGAAACAGGAAACAACTGTCAATAAAAAAAAGTTCTTCATCTTGCTTACACCAGGTGGGCTTACCTACAACAGGGGGCAGATTCTCAGCCCGAGGAGCCCTGAAATTTTCATACCAGCCTTCTTCCTCAGACGAGGTGCTAGATGTGTCTTCTGCAACCTGTGAGGCTGAAACATGCCAAGTAAATATCAATAAACTTTTGTTGCAAAAAAGAAAATCCCTCTTATTTTACAGTATATCTGTAACTCACATTATAATCCATGCTAGTAAAAACTCTAATGATAGTTATGATACGACCTTGGATGTTGAGAAATGAAATCTGAAGTGTGATTGGCTGGGGGAAGCCGTTGTGTGATGTCATGCCTGTTACTTTAAGATCAGAAACATACAACAAAGTGACATCACATGTTTTGAAAATCAAATTACAGGAAAGCATTCAATAAAAATGATCCTTGTTATTTTAGGATTTTCTAATATCTCTCAGGTGCCAGAATCATTTGATCTTTCAGAGTATGCTCAGAGCACATTGCAGTGGTCATGAACTTTTACATGATTAGAAAATCAGGAGACAGAAACTTAGAGCAGGTGAATGGAAACTTCTGTCTGTGGGATTACAAGAGGAAACCTCTTTTTCATTTATTTCATTTTCATTTATTTAAAACTTACTATACTGCCCAAACTGGCTCGCAGACTGGGGCGGTTTACAGTCTAAAACAACAATAAAAAATAGAAAGGTTGAAATGAACTCCAATTTATCAATAGGACAGAATCAAGCAAGGGCGTAGCCAGACCTCAAGGTGGGAGGGGGCCAGAGCCCAAGCTGAAGACTTCATCCAGCGCTGGTTTCTGGCACCACCGCATTGCCTGCCCTGCTGTCTCCTCCTCTCACATCCGGCATGCCCCTTTTAGTGAAACTGAGCATGCTCAATTTCACTAAAAGGAGCGTGCCCGGTGAGCTTGAAGGAGAAGTTATGTCTCTTTTGTTCCTCGCTAGTTGATTTTGACAGGGGTGTCTAAGTTCGTTTAAGTATGTGACTGCTTTAGATTTCTTGTTTCTTAGGAAGATCTTTCATTTATTGCTTATAGAAGGGGGTGGGGAGGGGGGCACAGGACGGTTAGTGATGTGGAGAAAGGGGGGTGCTTGTTGTGATTTGGTATGGGTTATGTGTGTTTCTTTTGTTGGTCTCTGCGGTGGGTTGGTTGGAAGGTGGGGCGGGTTTGGTTTAATCCCTGGGAGGGGTTCTGTTTTTTTTGGGGGGAGGGGCATTAGGAGGGATAAGTGTGGTCCTTGTTTGCTGAATTTCTATAGGGCATGGGGGGGTGGGGATTGTTACCACAGAGTATCTGGAAGGGGAAGTCTCTTGTTTGTGATGTCAGCTCCACTTCTGCCCAGGGGACTCAGCTGGGAGGTATTCTGGGCACATTGAGAATAGCAGTGTATTCATTTGATCCTTGTTTACTGATGGTGCTCCATGGTTGCTCTTAAAGTGATATCGTTGAATGTTGATGGTGTCCATTCTCCGGCGTTTAAGAGATTGCACACAGATATAGCTTTTCTACAAGAAACCCATTTGGGGAAAGCAGAACACCTTAAACTAAAGAGGGATTGGGTGGGGGATCTATATTTTGCCGCCTATAACAGCAGGCAGCGGGGAGTAGAAATATTGTTTAAGAGAAGCGTCATGTTTACGTTGCACAAGCTATACCAGGACCCAGAAGGTCGGTTTCTAATTGTGGCAGGGTTACTACAAGGAAAGCGGGTAGCTCTTTGTAATATTTACGCACCTAATTTTTATTCTCACAAATTCTTTACACTTTATCCGGTTCTACACTAACCTCTATGGTAAAAGCCCCTTTTCCATTGAAAGATGTGAGGAGTTCTTTACCAAAGAGAACCTTCCATCAGTGACGCCAGATCAATTGGCACTCCTCAATGCTCCTTTGCTAGGGATTGAGGTGCAGAGAGTCATTAGGCAGCTGAAGTTGGCTAAGGCAGCAGGCCCAGATGGTCTTGGAACTGAATTCTACAAAATTTTGCAGGATCTGGTGATCCCTTCCTTTATCCCAACGTGTGAAGATTTGAAAGACTCACGTACTATGGGCCCCACTCTGAATCATGTTTATATCACGGTCCTCCCCAAGCCGGGAAAGGATGTTGATCTTGTGGGATCTTATAGGCCTATCTCATTGCTAAATCAGGATGTTAAGATTCTGGCGGCGGCCCTGGCATCTAGACTCAATTCATTTCTGCCCCTCCTAGTCCACAAAGATCAGGTGGGTTTTGTCCACGGGAAGGTATGCTTCCGCCAATATACTGAAAGTCAGCCGTATTTTGGAGTCATAAGTCGGGGGATGCCATCTTAGCCAGTCTGGTTGCGGAAAAGGCCTTCGATAAGGTGATTTGGGAGTATTTGTTCTGGGTGCAACAGCGATTTGGTATTCGGGGGATATTTTTAGACTGGATTCGTGCACTCTATAGTAACCCCTCAGCTCAGATTATTATGACACTCTGACTGAGAAGTTTTCGTTGCATGGGGGAACCAGACAGGGTTGCCCACTATCCCCCTTTTATTTATACTGACTCTGGAGCCTCTCGCAGTGCGGATTCATCAGGACCCTGCCCTGTCAGGGGTGTCCATGGGGGGTTTGGAGTATCAAATTAATTTGTTTGCGGATGATATACTCCTAGTGCTAGACAACGCATCCTCCGGCTTACCGCAAGTTATGGCCATCATATAGGAGTTTGGCGCATTCTTTGACCTTAGTATAAATTTTGGGACATCAGAGGTGTTACCCATCAGTAGTCCTTGTGTGAGCACCTCTTTGTCCAGCTTCCCTCTGTCCTGGGCCAGGGGGGGGTCTCAAGTATCTTGGGGTATACTTGGGGGCAGATTCGGCCTTGGTCTACAAGAAAAATGTCTTGGAAAAGCTAGACAGGATAAAACAATTGTGTCGCCGTTGGACAAACCTTCCTGTAAACTTTCTGGGTCGTGCTGCATTAGTTAAAATGGTCCTCCTGCCTAAAATATTGTATCCTTTGCAAATGCTTCCACTCTGGGTACATGGACCAGAGGATCGTCTATTTCAGAGCATCATCAGCACCTTTATTTGGCATGCTAAGAGGCCTAGGATATCCTTCACTAAGTTAACGTTTGGCAAGGCCTGGAGGGGGGAGGGGGGTCGGCTTCCTAATCTGAGGATGTATAATGTTTCGGCACTTCTGTGTTGGATGCATGAGATCCATTCGGGAGTCCATTTCTTCGTTCCAGCTGGCTTTTGGGAAAGCTAGAGTGCCCCCTACCATCCTTTTGTAGTGCTCGGTCTTCAACAGCTACGGGATTTGGCAGTTTTGCAGGGAAACCCTTATTTGGGTGCTCTGAGGCGTGCATGGGAGTGGTGGCAAGCTTGAGCTGGATTTGGAGGAGGAGGTAGCCCTTTTTCTACCTTGGTAGGTAAGCCTAACTTTCCTGCTGGTTGTGGTTCCCCTGTGTTTAAGCGCTGGGCTGAGAGTGGAGGTCGATACCTGGGGCATCTGAGGCAGTTGGGGGGCAAGGACTTCCCATCTTTTGATCAAATCCGGCGTGCATGGAGTGTCCCGAATCCTCATTTTTACGCATATCTCCAGGTGCAGGACTACGTTCTGACCCTTGAGCGGCGCTGAGGGAGGCCAGTGGCTTTCCAATGTGCGGACCTGTTTTTTTTTTTAACCTGCCATCCACATCAAACTGGCTTTCCCAGTGGTCCCAGTTTATTCGGGATTCCAGTAAAGCCCTTCATTTGGAAAAATTAGTGGGAGAGTGGAGCCAGGATGTGGTGGAATGTGTTTCAGAGGCTCAGCTGGGGGCTGTATTTGAATGCGTTAGTAAACTGACACCTATTGCTGTATTGCAAGATATTCAGTTCCGGGTCCTACATAGAGTGCACATTACCAAGCAGAGGGAGAAGGCCATGGGGTTGTGGGAGAGTGATTTGTGTGTTAAATGCAAGACAAGCGTTGGCACCTTCCTGCATTCCTTTATGGAGTGTCTGGCGTTGTCTGCGTTCTGGGTCGGTGCACTGAGAGTCATTGAAGACACTTTGTGTTGTGCATTTGATTGGTCTTACTTGGTAGTGCTGATGGGTAGTGCGGCACACTTGTCACAGAAGGGCCTTGGGAAGGCGCAGTGTAAGTTTGTGTTATTAGCGACCTTCCTTATCAAAAAGTGCATTTTACAGTCCTGGGCTGACCTCAATAGCTGCCTGACATGGTTTTATGTGGGAAATGGCAAGCTGGCTGCTTACTTCTCTTACGTTTTCGGTTTCAGTGGGGCATCGTCAGTACCGAGATATTTGGAGCAGATATGTTTCTTTGTATGTATCAGAGACTGCTGCGGGAGACCTACTTCTTTGAGTGTTCATGTGGTAGGAGGGGTAAGGGAGGGGAGGGGGGAGGGGATAAAATTAAGAAAATATGAATCAGAGGGGGGAGTTGATGTCTATTTTTGGCACCTACAAAGATGGGGATGAGCTTGATAAGTTTGAATTTTGCCTTTGTGCATTCTGTTCTGATTTCTAATGTGCTTTGTTGTAGCGCTTTTGATGTGCTTTGTTGTATGCATTTTTGTGATTCTCTGATTCAATAAAGATATTTTTTTTAAAAAGGAGCATGCCCGACATGAGGGGAAGAGGGAGCAGGGCAGGCAATGTGGCAGCGCCACCGCAGACCAGCCAACCAGGGGCCCAGAAGAAATTTGGGGGGGCCAGGCCCCCGTGGCCCCACCTAGCTACTCTACTGGAATCAAGCACACAACAGAAGACAGCATAATAGATCAAGAGGGTAAGGGAGACAAAGAAATACAGGAAAAGGAGGCTAAAAATGATGCAACACACCCTCACCCCTCAAACTAAATCTTACCCTTAGGGGAGGCAGCAAAAACTGGACAGGGAGGCACTGGGTAGGAGCTAGAGGCGAGCTGATTGTAGTAATTTTCTTGCTCTTGTACTTTCCCTGACAAGGAATTCTCGGAATCAGGTCCATCGACATCTTGATAATTTAAAAATGGAGAGAAGGAAGAACTTTAAGTGTCTCTGTAAGACATAGATATGAGATGCACACAATTTAAAGAAGTGGCAGAAGACAGCTGGTCTCAGGAATGCTTTGAAATAAATCATGGAAAGACCCCATATCCACAGGACCTGACTTTGCCTCACTGTATGCATGGGTTTGTCATTGTGATTTTCTTAGGGAAAGCAATAGGAAATTGGAATGATAAATCCATGCATGCAATGGACAACATAGTAACATAGTAGATGATGGCAGAAAAAGACCTGCACGGTCCATCCAGTCTGCCCAACAAGACAAACATATGTGTAAACCTTACCTTGATTTGTACCTGCCTTGTTCAGGGCACAGACCGTACAAGTCTGCGCAGCAGTACTTCCCGCCTCCCAACCACCAGTCCCACCTCCCACCACCGGCCCCGGCACAGACCGTACAAGTCTGCCCTCCATCATCCTCGCCTCCCAACCACCAACCCCTCTTCCCCCCACCTGCTCCGCCACCCAATTTCGGCTAAGCTTCTGAGGATCCATTCCTTCTGCACAGGATTCCTTTATGCATATCCCACGCATGTTTGAATTCCGTTACCGTTTTCATCTCCACCACCTCCCGCTGGAGGGCATTCCAAGCATCCACCACCCTCTCCGTGAAAAAATACTTCCTGACATCTTTCCTGAGGCTGCCCCCCTTCAACCTCATTTCATGTCCTCTCGTTCTACCGCCTTCCCATCTCCAGAAAAGATTTGCATGCAATGGACAAGATGAAGACTACATCAGCATTTTTGGTTGACCTGAGGTACAGTGGCAACTCTAAAGCAAGAGAACAATGAATCTCACCAGGTTTCTAATCAACCAATGGACCCAAGAAGAAATTTATGAGATTAATCTAACTAAAGAATAAACCCAAGATTTGTAACCAAAAAGATCTCAGCAAGTGTTTGAACTAACAAATGAAAACAAGATCAGAGGTTGGGTTTTATTATAACCAAAAGGGTTTCACACATGCTACTAGAATCAAAGGATAACCAGAAGATCAAATCTTAATTGTGGTATGACACTAACCAAGAATAAGCTCAGCAGAAAACTATTTCTTAGGTATTGGCTTAACCAGATGATGCAATCACAGGAACAGACCTCATATGGGCAAATGAAAAAAAGCAGACCTCAGATATGGCTGGACACTAAGAATCTGCTCATCTCCTCCAGTTAATCATAAACTGCTTTTTCCCCTGCTCACTATAACTGAAAATGCTGAAATCCTGAGCCAGATTATGTTATTAAAACAGTCATCTGGTACGTGAACAGCATGGAATCCCGAAAGAGCAAATGATTTTGCTATAATTGCAACAAGCCTATACTTTTACTCAAGTATCAGATTCTGAGGACTAGTGATCCATCATAAAGAGATTTCTCAATCTCCAGTGTCCAGCCTTAACCCCTCTGTTATCTCAAAAGTGATTTTGGAGACATTCTGAAAGATTTGCTTGGATATGCCTTCATTGTAAATAAGACGAATATAAGTTGAAATAAATAAGGCGACTGTACTTTTTCTGCTTATTTGTTTATGGATGGATGAAAAGGAGGGAGGGGGGTGGGTTGAGGGCTTATGGGTGGGGTATTAGAATGGGGATGGGTTTAGTGAGGAGGATCATTGGGTTGGCTTTGCGGGGGGG
Organism: Microcaecilia unicolor; assembly: GCF_901765095.1. NCBI lineage: Eukaryota > Metazoa > Chordata > Amphibia > Gymnophiona > Siphonopidae > Microcaecilia > Microcaecilia unicolor. Next base: position 645,713,862 of record NC_044031.1, on the reverse strand, counting down.
GGGGGGTTGAGTATAAAAACTGAAAAATTAAGGGTATAGTTAGTATTCATAGCTGCATTGAATTTGTACTCATGCGTTCTTATAGAATCTGTTTTATTGTATTTTGAGATTGTATTTTATACTATGCATTTTACATTAACTTTGTGTGTTACTTGCTGTTGTATTGGTTTTTCAATGCTCAATAAAGACGTCTATAAATTTAAAAAAAAAGATAGAAAGAAAACAAATATCTCTCTAGCCCATTTGTCTCTCTCTTTTTTCCTTTCTCCCAGGTCTTTCATGTCTGCTTCTCTTTCTTGTTTCATTCCATTCTTTCCAATATCTCATCTCAACATCACTCTGTATTTGTAAACACCGGAGTCTGCAAACGCACCTCCGGCACTATGTAAGCCACATTGAGCCTGCAAATAGGTGGGAAAATGTGGGATACCAATGCAACAAAATAAATAAATATTCCAATGACTCTCTTTTTATGCCTAGTTTTTTTCATTCCTCTATTTCTTGCTGCCTTTGTCTGTGCTGCCAGAAACTACACAGTGGCAGAAAACAGTCCAAAAGTAGAAAAGCCCTGTTAAGGATATTAAAGTTGTGGACGTTATCCATTAGACCTCAGCAGTGACTCGTTTCACACTGAGACACTGCCCAGTGGCTCACTATAGACGTCATCGGTCTACCAACTTTAATAAGTAATTTAAAACTTTTTATAATTTTAAATTTTTATGTAAATGAAAGCCATTGGTGAAACATTGGATTGGAAAAGCTCACACTACTGACAATATAAAGTGGAGAGTCATAGATAAAATTGAAGTTGGGTGGGAGGGAGGTGACGTGAATAATCTTTTAAACATGAAGGAGCAAAGATGGATATATCAATTAAACACTATCGCTCCTGTTTGCTAAAGCTTAGCTCAGGTTTTCTGCAACAGGGCCCATTTTATTCCTATATAGAATTTGGGGGTATATGTATATCTAATTCTTCTCCTCCTAAGTGTGTGCCACATTCATTCCCAACCTTCTTGAAGAAGCGCCATTGGGGTGTTCTGCTGGACGTGGTCATCTATTGGTTTGTAGCGAAGAGAATCTGAAATAAAAATAAGAAAGGAAATCTTACATTTTTTTAATAGGATATTTCTTTCCACTCTTTATCTGATCTGGACACGCAAGATGAAAAAATTTGAGTTGATGAAGGAATTATTCTCCTTCACTCTAGAGGTGAAGATGTCATCTAGACCCAGCTTGGGAGTGGCACTAGCAGAGACTGGTCTAGAGCAGAGAGGATTTGCTCACTGTAAAATGTTGAGAGGGCCAGCGGAGGCTTACTGCTGAAATCATAATCTTCATAATCAGAGTCCTCAGTTTGATGGTGACTAGAAGTCAGAGCAGGCTCTGTAAAAACAAAAATAAAATAAATAAATAGTTATTCCAAGAATATTAAGAGGATTTTCAGGAGAATATGAGACATGTGAAAGGGGGTAAGAAAAAGTCCTGATAGACAGGAATACTCTCATTTGCAACTCAGTGAAGTTAACTGAACCAAGTTAATGAGAAAAAGTAATCATGATCACATGACAAAAGAGGAGAAGGAAGAAAGCAGAGGGGAGCATGAGAGACAGTAGAAGATGGGAGGCGCATCTACCCTCAGTCTTTGTTGTGTTGCTGGAGGGATTCCTGTAATCATTGTTTTCTGTGGAGGGCACGTTGGAGGTTTGCAGGCTGTGGTGTACCAGGACTGGAGAAACTAGTACAAAAAAAAAAAAAAAGAGAGAGAGACTGAAAAAATGATCTGGACTTACTCTGTTAGTGACCTCCTGGAATCACAGATATATCTGGCACTCTGACTGTGACATGCCAATTTCTAGCATTTATCTGGGACGTTTAAAACTTCTGTGACTGTAGGGGACTATGACTTGGAGAAACCTGTTATTGGTTTGTAGAGATGTCTGAGGTAGAGCCATACTGCGATGCTAAAATAAGTAATTGATGGAGGCCATGAGTTTCAGCAAATTCTGGGCCCTGGTTCCCTTGTCCTTTCAGCTTTCAGCACTTACCTTGTTTCTTTCGCCTCCTGAAGACAAAGAAAGCAAAGGCCAGTACAGTCCCCAGGAGAAGAACTGCCAGAATAATGCAGATACTCAGCAGGGTAGGGTCTTTAGAGGTTTCTTTCTCATCTTTCACTAACACAGGGGCACCTGAAGGGGAGAAACATAATGGAGAGGAAGGGAAGAAGACAATGAACATGCAAATAAAGAAATTAAAATGAGAAAATGGATGCAAAGGTGTGAGTTAAATCCAAATCAATTATACTATTCTTACATAACAGGACTTCATAAAGAGCCTACCTATACAAGTCCTCCCCAGCCACAAGCCCCCAACTCTCACGCCAGACCCTGGGTTGTCCACATCATGGCCACTCCAGGTGCTGGCACCTTTCTTTCTCTGAGTCCAGCACCTTTCTTTCCCCTTCCATCCCACAAATCCAGTGTCTCTCCTATTTCTTCCCCCCAACCCCGTTCTAGCATCTGACCCTCCCCCTCCCTCCCCACGGTCCTTCTAACTTGATTTGATTGCCACTGGTAGTGACACTCAGAAACAGCTTGGTTCAGGACTTCAGCCTTCCCTGATGCATCCCACCTCCTCTGTTGCAACTTCCCGGGGGACTAAGGGCACAAAGGGGCAATGCTGATCACAGAGTAAGGGATATGGACATATGTGGAAATGCAGGACAGGTCAAGATAGGGCCACTGAGGAGAGATGATGAATATAGGGGAGGATAGGGACACTGAGAGTGCAGATGCTGAATGAGAAGGGAGGGAAGGATAAGGACAGGGACATAGAGGGAAGGTGGATGGTGAACATGGAGAGAGAAGAAATGTCAAATGGACTTTGTCTTCCCCATAACTCTTCACTATGTAACCCATAATTGTACTGCAACAAATTGTATTTCCATCATTCACAATGTATTGTAAGCCACACTGAGCCCGCAAATAGGTGGGAAAATGTGGGATACAAATGTAATAAATAAATAAATACCCTGTCAAGATAGGAATATAATACAGAAACATCAAAACTTTAATCTAATTTTACTTTGTTATAAATCAGACAGGGTTGGTAGCTCTGCACTCTGGTCCAGCATTTTGCTTCCCTCCCCTACTCCCGTGTCCAGCTCCCAATCTCATGAGACAGCAACAAGCTCTCTGAGGGTGAGAGGGGAGAGGGAAGATATATGTGTGAGAGAGGGGCAGACGGGCTGTGAGGAAGTGGGATGTGAGAGAGAGCAAGAGGGGAGCAGATGGGCTGCAGGCCTTTATAGAGGTGTAGGCATCATCTACTGGCACTTTTTTAAATCCACTTTAATTCAATCACATAAGAGACTTGCTGAAGTTTGCAATGTTTAATTTTCTTTGCCAATTTATTCTTTGTCATTTGATATGAATCTTAATATCTAAATTTAATAAAAGGTATTATCTGCAACTATTTTGCTGACCTTTCTTTCTGCATATTTTCAGACAATTAAGGACTCAGGCCCTGCCCCAGCCCTACCCTTGGCCCTGGCCCAGCCCTATCTACTTTAGCCTCCCCAAACACCGACCACTTATGCAGCAGAGTACTGTCAGTCAAACTAATGAAGTGGTGGTCTGTTCTGAAGAAGTAGCCCAATATCATTAGAGCTTTAGCTTTAGGAGAGAAGTACAGGACCAAAGCTTAGGGAGGACCTTCTTTTTCCCCCCAAGGGGTCCAGGAGACAGGAGATGTAATACTGCAATCAATGGTTCCCCATTCTGGGGCCCATCTGAGTTTTGGCTTCCTGCTTATCGGTGGAGGAAGGAGAGATGAATGGGGAGATCTGATCCTGTCTTCAAAGGAAAATAAATAGATTGAAGCTCCTGTTAGTCTGCAGTCCTAACAGGGAAAGGACTGAATCTGGTGGATCTGGTGAGTACTGGTGACCTGCAGGAAACAGGAGGAAGGATCCAAGCCCTGGGTAAAAACATAACCTTCCTAGTCCTAAGTGTAACCCACTGTTATATTTGAGCTCTGTGTGGAAGGAACCCAGCACAGAAAGCATCATTAGTCCATCACACACTAGAGGATGCCCTGAGTCGTGGAGTCCCAGTGTGGGGGTGGAGCTGATGCATCGCTATTTAAGGGAGGGCAGTGCTGTGTAAACTTGTCCTTGGTTGCCTGCATTCTAGAATACCATAACCCCCACCAAGAGACCTATTGGAGTTGAAGAGGGGTACCTGCTAAGACCTTGAGAAAGGAGCAGGATTTAAGCGTTGCTGGTAATCGCTTGAGCTGTATTGAGAATCTGACCTGCGGGCTGGCGATTGGGGAGTTTCACTGCAACCTGGGCTTAAGAGTAGGATGCTGTCTGCCCGCAGCTGGTGATTCCTTCCATGGTGAACCCTGGAAGGCTTGGGACAGTGATTGCTGATCCAGTTCTCCATTGATAGTGACTTATACCTTGGAGAAGGTGATTGTGAAGTACTGACTGGTTGCAGGTCAGGTGAAAGGGGTTGTGCATGAGTGCACAGCCCAATAAGGAAAGACTAAGTGCTCTTGTAACTTTATAAGATCAGAGTTGCAGTGGCGTTCCGACACTGGCTGACACCCGGGGCGGATCGCCAATGCGCCCCCCCCCCCCCGGGTGCAGCGCGACCCCCCTGGCGAAATGACACCTCCCCCTGGCAAAATGACACCCCCCCGGGTGCATGCCGCTGGTGGGGTGCTGCGGTGCGCGCCTGTCGCCCTGTCGGCTCCGAGTTTGCATGTGTTCACTGCTCCCTCTGCCCCAGAACAGGAAGTAACCTGTTCCGGGGCAGAGGGAGCAGTGAACACATGCGAACTCGGAGACAGGGCGACAGGCGCGCGCCACGGCACCCCCCCCCCCCCAGCGGCGTGCACCCGGGGCGGACCGCCCCCCCCCCCCTTGGTACGCCACTGCAGAGTTGAGTACCGTTTGAGCCATGTGCTGTGAATTCCATGACCTTTGTTACAGAGTTCATCTTGTTCAATAAAGTTCTGTTGTTTTCTTTGACTCTCCTGACTACTGTGTGGTTCCTGCGTGTGATCTGGAGGAACCCTGGTTTGAGTAGTGCAGCACCAAATCTCCCGATCCCCAAGCTACGTTTACGGAGTTCACCTCCTGAGCGTGAAAACCCGCTTCTGGGTGAGAGGAATGGGTTACTTAAGGGTTGAGAACTGAGAGCAAAGGACCATAAGTTCTAAAAAGGAGGGAAGAAAATTGAGAGACTGTATTGACTTAGATGAGCAGGAGGGGAGAGTGAGGAGTTGGAGACCAGGGTGCATCCCATGCCCTAAAGACTGACTATCACTTGAGAGTACATGTAAAGGGGAGATTGGACGGCCAAAAGTCCTAAGAGTGAAGCAAATGCAGAGAGGATGCAACACCATCTGCTAGTGAACGAACACAAGAGAATGCAGGAGAATAGCGAAGAGAAAGCACACCTGAGAAGACAGCAAGGACTTTAAATACTCAGAACACTTTTCATACCTTTTCCAACTATCTTACTTTGTTTATGGACCATCTGCCTCATTATTTCACAGCCCTATTACTGTATATATTTTGGCATTTGTGAAGGATCAAATAAACTTTTTTTTTTTTTTTTACTATGCTTCATATCAGCCTCCCTCATTTATTTTCTCAGCGTGATTTTGGGGTGACTGGTCAGAGACTTTATTCCAGTTTTATAACCAGCCACCAGGAGACCCTTTCTGGTCTGTATTCTTGGGGAAAGACTTTTTGAAGGATTGAATACTTGTTGCCACAAAACACACTGATTTGTTGAATACCTGCCTCTGGAGTCACCCATAGCCTCAGCCTGTCTGAGAGCTCCATTACGGCTGCATTTCCACTGGATTATTATTCTATGGCCAGCATGTCAAGTTCATTCCAGTGACAGGTCAGGTTTATTAATAATATACTTTGATCCTCAAAAATACAAAATAGGAAACAAATTGAAAAATATCAAAATAACAAAAACCATCAGTTTGAATAAACACACAAACAGACCTTCAAGGTTTCCAAGAAGACCAATTAAAAAATCTTCATCAAAACTGAAAAACTCCCAGTGAGGAAATTCATTAAGAATAATAGCATCACACAGTGATATTCATTCAACTGATAATGGAGTAGGTTATCGTCATCAATTTCTATTGTTACTAATGGGGGGAAAAGGAACCAATGTAAAAAAAAAACTCTCTATATCGGAGAAAAACAATTGGTTCCAAAACAAAAACAACCTCAAGTCTTACCAATTCAATAGAAACCATGAAGGAGAGGGATCAAGATGGCGGCGCTAACGGTCGTGCGAGCGCTGAGTTCCTGAGTCCAAAGAGAGTTGCGGTACCAACAGAAGCTCTTACTCTGTCTCTTTTTAATCGAGATGGGGGAGAGAAAGGGGAAAACTCAGGCTCCTACCTCCAAGGCCTCGACGTCAACCCCAGTCTCGCGGCAGGCACCTCTTGAGAGCTTCGGAATCAGCACTCTGGGTGCTCGGATTTCTACTTCGGCGGGCTCGACCCCGCAGGGGCCTGAGCGCAGCGCTGAGGGAGCGACGTTGAGTCCTCCTGATTTCACCCCTCCTCCACAGCCCGGAAGTAAGTTGACGCTGGCGATACCACAGCAGCTCGAGTGCGTGTCTCCTGTGGATGGAGGATCTCTCAGCGTTACTATCCCGGTGAACGGAGCAACTATGCAGGGTCAGTTTCAGGCCGCTACACCTATTCCCCGAGGACTACCTCCTGGAGAGAGTGGAGATTTGATAAGACCAATCCGGGTGACAATGGAAGTATTATGGGACGCAATCCAGCAGGTGAACAAAACGTTACTACAGATGAATGTTTCTATGACTGGCGAAATTAAGGAATTAAATCAGACTTCTCAAAATTTGTCCACAGAAGTTCAGGAACATAAGCAAAAACTTGGGGGTATTGAAGAAGAAGTTAAACAATTGAAGGACTTAACAGTGACTATGATAAAAGATAAAGAAATTCAAGAGAGAAAGATAGAATACTTGGAGAATAACGGAAGGAGGAATAATCTCAGGTTCTTGAGGTTTCCTAAATCTCCCTTAATCTCAGCTACTGATATCCTAAAAAAATACTTTAATGAGATATTGGGGATACCTATGGAGGCTTGTCCTCCTATTACGAGGACTCAATACATTTCAGGAACTGAGAAAGGGAAAAATCAACCACAGAATCCTCCTGATTTAAATCTTACTGAGTTTCTGGAAACCTCTCTGGAGATAGTCACAGAGAGAACTACACTGATCGTCTCCTTCGCTCTTGAACTGGATAGAAATAACATTTTAAGACTTTACTTTTGTCATTTAAATGATGTATTTTTGGGGGGAAAAATTCAAATTTTTCCAGATTTGGCAAGAAGCACTCAAAAAAGGAGGAAGGAATTTCTATCCTATAAAACTAGAGTGATTAATTTGGGTGCAACTTTCCTGCTAAAGTTTCCCTGTAAATGCTTCATAACGTACGAAGCAAATAATTATATATTCTTTTCCCCTTTAAAATTATTACAATTCATATCATCTAAGGAAACAGTTAGATCACCTGTTGCTTTGCCTCCCTAATATAAGCGCTGTTAAAGTTGGCTGTAGATATTCGAGCTGCCCCCTCCGTTAATTATTAAATTTTTTTTTTCTTTGTTGATTGAAAAATTTCCTAGTATCTTGATCCCATTATTGGGGACAAATGTAAATTTAGTGTGTTATACTTTAACCATCTGGTTGTAAGTATTGGTTTATTCTTTTTTGCCTTTAAAGTCAATTCTGTTATTTCTAAGTCTATGTATATGGATGTATGACTTTATCACTAATAAAAAAAAAAAAAAAAGAAACCATGAAGGAATGTAATGTGAAAAAAACAACTCAATTGGGTTCAAAAATGCAAAACTGTAAAAAACTGGCAGAACCTGCAGGCAAGCGTCAACACAACAGATCCCCCCCCCCCCCCAAAAAAAAAAAAACAGCAGAGCAAACAGTCTATAGACAAATACTTATCAGAGTCGATGATTCCTTCTAATTCCCTCAGAAATACAGTCTTTATATATGATAGTCCGTTGCTCCCACAGTATTCAATCATCGCTGCAGACGACACTGCCCTTCTGTTTGTAGGTTTATTCAAACTGATGGTTTTTGTTATTTTAATGATATACTTGAAATGGGTACATATGTGCATAAATGAAATGAAACAAATGCACATCTCTACTGAATGCCCAGGCTGTGTTTCCTCCTGCTTCAGAGCTCCCACACTCTCCTGGGACCAGCTGATTGCAGCAGCAAGAGAAGGCTCAACACTAGCCCCACTCAGGTTGTTTTGAGCTGTTTGCTGTCTCTCTCTCTCTCTCTCTCTTTCTCGCTCTCCTCTCACTGGAAACCACTGTGTTGGTGCTATGACCCAGCTGGCATTTCTGAGTTCCTGGCAGATGGTACCTGCAATTCTGCCCACTCACTTTGGCTCGCTCCTCCTGCTGAAACTGATGATTACAGCAGGAGCAGTATCTATGATCCTGCCCACAGATGCCACCACCACTGGTTTCAGGATTCAATTCATGCCAAGTAGGCAGAGAGGCATGTACAGGAAGAACCAGCAGATTGGTTTGAGGAACAAGAGATGGGCAAGAAACTGGCACATAACCTTCTTTCTATGCCACTGATGGCCTTAACTTCCTCCTCCTCCTGTATCCACTGTACTTATAGCCCTGCTGGGATGGCTGAGAGAAGCAGCAGAAATGACATGAGAATGAGCTCGAAGAGAGAAAGAGGGAGGTGCTGCTTTGGATACATACTGGGAATAAGGGACTGGGCCAAATGGACATCACCAGGCATGAAACAGGCAGTGGTAAAGGCGGTTAGCTTAGCTGGGTTTAAAAAAGGTCTGGACAGATTTCTAAAGGAAACGTCCATAGACCATTATTAAATTGACTTGGGGAAAATCCACTGCTTATTTCTGGGATAAGCAGCATAAAATGTATTGAGCTTTTTTGGGATCTTGCCAGGCATTTGTGACCTGGATTGGCCACTGTTGGAAACAGGATGCTGGGCTTGATGGGCCTTTGGTCTGTCCCAGTGTGGCAATACTTATGTACTTAGGCTGCAGACTGCATGTTTGATAAGCATGTTCTAAGGTGTTCTTCATTCTTTAGTGCTGACAATTTTTCTATCGTTCCCCATCTACATTATCTTCTAGGCTCCATCCTTAGGACACAGAAACCAAAAGGTGAGTTTTATTGGGCACACCAGGGACCAGGTGATAGCTCAGTTACCACAGCATGTCTCAGGGGCAGCATGACCTCCCCAGTCATTACAATATATCATACAGGGTTTAATGGGAGAATACAACTAAAGGCCGTAATAACAAATGCAACAGTGTCAAAATGATCCAACCCTTTGCTCTCCCAAGATCCCTAGCTCTATCTATGTGCCTAATGCTCTCTCTCATCTGTCAGGGCTCCTGGTCTCCCATTCTTTCTCTCACCTGTCAGGACTCTCAGGCCCAAATGCATCAACCAAACGTAAAAAAATCAAAATCGTAAAAGTACTTAGCGAATTTTAAAAAACGAAGAATGCATTAAAAAAACAGCTCAGAAATGTTCGGTGCGGTATTGAAAAGTACAAGGTATCATACGTCCGTAATCCCCGTCGGTAAAAGGCCCCTAAAGCATGCGCAGAGCAGCCAAGCGTTATGCTGGCTGCTCTGTGCATGCTACTGTCAAAACAAAAAAAAGCAAACACATGGCTCCCAAAATAAAAACAAAACTCAAAAAAGGACCGGGAGGGGGCAAAGGCGCTCGTCAGGAGCGTCCTGTTTGAACGGCCTTGCCCCCCCACCCCGTCCGAGGTCAGCACTGCTCCCCGCATTATAAATTTAAAAAGCAAAATGAAGAAATCCTTACTTTAGAAGCCCCGGCCGGCCCCCCTCCATTCCTCTGTACTCTTCTGTCAACCCCACAGCTCCGCCTCCTGACTGACACCCTCTGCCCTGTGCCCCGCCTCCTCCGCGGGTCCTCGCCGCCATTCCCCCCCTCCATCGGGCCCCCCTCCTTCTTACCGGGCCCGTGCAGTGCCTCTCACCTCTATGTGAAGGCGCTGCACGGGCAAGAAGATCAGCTGACGCCTCTATCTTCCATTCTTCCTTTGCGTCTCTCTCCTTTTGGGCCCGCCCCCGTCTGACGTAAGTAACCCCATGCAGCGCCTTCACATAGAGGTGAGAGGCGCTGCACGGGCCCGGTAAGAGGGAGGGGGGCCCGATGGAGGGGGGGAATGGCGGCGAGGACCCGCGGAGGAGGCGGGGCACAGGGCGGAGGGTGTCAGTCAGGAGGCGGAGCTGTGGGGTTGACAGAAGAGTAGAGAGGAATGGAGGGGGGCCGGCCGGGGCTTCTAAAGTAAGGATTTCTTCATTTTGCTTTTTAAATTTATAATGCGGGGAGCAGCGGCGACCTCAGACGGGGTGGGGGGGGCAAGGCCGTTCAAACAGGACGCTCCTGAAGAGCGCCTTTGCCCCCTCCTGGTCCTTTATTTTTTAACTTCTGGATTACTTGCAGAGGGAGCGGGGAGCAGCGGCGACCTGGGGCGTCAATAAAGGACGCCCCTGGCGCGTGTTTTCACCCCCCTTGTTCTTTTTTATTTTAGTTCTACATTAGAGTTTTTAGCCGGAGAGCCCTTACGAGAGGTACAGACCTCTCATTAGATTTCTCTGCGTTTTCCTTCGTTAAACCAATCGGAAACGTTAGTGCATGTCATTTCAAAAGGGTTTCTACACTAATTGCTCATCTGCATTCCATTTTCGTTAGCTGCTACGGTCCTCGAAAAATGGGCTTTAGTACATGAAACGGTTGGCAATTTCTTCAATAAAGGGTGGTTAAAGGGTTGTTAAAGTTTTGTGCATCTGGGCCTCAGTCTTCTTACCTGTCTGACCTCCCAGTCTCCTATGCTCTCTCTCACCTGTCAGGATTCCCAGTCTCCCGTGTTGTTTCTCACCTGTCAGAACTCCCAGTGTCACACGCTCTCGCTGCCTCACCTGTCAGAGTGCTCACATCTCCCTTCATCTCTCACCTGTTCTTCCGTGGATGGGTCTGGAAGTCATTTCTTCAGTTCCTTCCATTGCAACTGTCGTACTTAATATGCCCAAAGACCCTGGAGAGAGAAATTAGACTGTTTCACAGAAGCCTTACAGAGAAGAAGTAAAAAATACAAAGGCAGAGAACTAGGGAAGAAAGAGAGATGAGGAAGGAAGCCCAAGGCAGGAAAGCAAGATCATTAATAACAAGGGAGAGGAGATAAGGAGAAAGTATATTTAGAAAGGGTGGTGTATATTGTGACTCAATATTTAATAGACCAAGGCACCTAAAATTCCAATTGGATATTGTCTGAACCTCAGTAAATGGTTGCAGCTTGAGCCTGCACCCCTTGCCCCATAGACTCAGTTATACCCACCATAAGGGAGGCCAGGCTTCCTGCTTTGTTCAAAACACTCCTGTTTTTATGAAAGTGTCCTATGTCCTGCCTAGGCAAGAACAATTGTTTTGCCTTACAATTTAGCCATGTACAAAACAAGAAATTAGGCTGATTTTCTTATAAGTATGGCATGAATAGACAGATGTGGGACTCTTAAGATCCTAGTGAAAGGAAGGGTATTAAACATACATACATACAGTGGTGTGCTGCAGCGGGCTCTGACAGGCTCACGAGAGCCATTTGTTAAGTTTTTAAGAATTTTGGGAGCCGGTTGTTAAAGTAGGCCTCCCCATGGCTACTTTAACAACTGACTCCCAAAATGTGGGCTTGGGCCCCCTCCTGAATTCTCTTTTACTTTGCTGGCAGTGATGCTGGCCCCGCCAGCCAAGTAAATAGACTGCTGCTGCTCCCTGCTCCTTGTTTCTGACTCTGAGCATCAGGCTGGGGCTTTTCATGCAAGCGCAAGAAGGTTCCATCATGCTGCTCAGAGCCAGAAAATGGTGGCAGTCCTTTTATTGGCTGGTGGGGCTCGGCAAAGGTATGCGTAGCGTGCCCGCACAAGGGAGGGGAGAGAGAGGCATGTATTCACCCCCCCCCCAAAAAAAAAAAAATTTCAGGGCCAGCTATGCCCGGAGAGAGAGCCCGTTGTTAAAAATTTACCAGCACACCCCTGCATACATACACACATACATACATATATAAGGGGTGCAGATGGTATGAGGTATCATCACCCCCTTCCTCCTTTCATTTAATCTTCACTTCTGTCTTTCTTACTCCATTCTGCTCCTTTCAAGCTCTTCCCCACCACAACATATCCTTCTCCACTGATTCCCTCCCATTTCTCTCTTCCAGCCCCCAGGCTCTTCTGCATCTCCCCCTGTCCTTCGATTCCTCTCTTGCCTTCTTAGGTGCTTCTCCATCTTCAATTCCTCTCTTGCCCTCTTAGGTGCTTCTCCATCTTTGTCCTTCCTCCCAATTCCCCAGGTTCATCTCCTTGTCTCTCTTCTCCTATTTTCTTTATAGCACTGTACCCCTAAGTTCCTTTCTTCCTGGTTTTTCCCAGTTTCTTGGGGCACACTATTATGAACCGAGTAGTGGCAGGTCAGCACTGTGGATACACAGCATCTACTCTCTTTCCTTTCAGTGTTGATCTTTCCCTATAGTATATATACATCCATTTTATCCAGTAGCAGAAAAGGATGAGGAGAAGCTGCCACAAAGATGCTTGCCATCTTCCCACACAGCCAGCATTGCCAGTGATCTTTTGACCAAGGAGAAGACAGGGTGCATAATGGTCAAGCTTCAAACCATGGTAGTGTATGTGGAATGGTTTTTACCTGTATTCTGGGATGTCAGTCACCACCCTACCCACTGTTCTTAACTAAGGGCCCTAGGCCTGCATACTCTGGGCCACATATTCATCCTACTCCACTCTTCTTAAAATTCAATGATAGAGGGGTAACATTAGTGATGTTCTCATAGGAGGTGAATGCTCAGAAAACCTTTGTTTTTACTGTAAAATAAGTCATAGTCAAATTGTCTGTGTACTGGAAGACTAAATGTCAAATCCAATAGGTGCCAATTTACTAAGTGCCAGGAGGGAAGCCAGTCCTAATTTTGAACTTATATTGCCAGTGATTTTGAACTTATATTGCCAGCCTCTGATTCTACTGAAATTAGTGCTGTTATTCTAATAATAGATCAAAATAGGGCTGTCAGAAATACAGGACAGGACCAAAACCTCCCTCCTGGAACTGGGTAAGCTGGCAGCAAACAGTTATTGCATCAGTCTTGTGAGCTTACTGCAGAATGAATGCTGAGTTATCCTGAATTTTCACTCAAAATAATGTGACCTTAATAATGCACATGAAGAAGCTTAAATGCTCATTTTCAAAGCACATATACTTAGGAGCATAAGAGTAGCCATATTGGGTCAGACCAATGGTCCATCCAGCACAGTATCCCGTTTCCAACAGTGGCCAATCCAGGTCACAAGTACCTAGCAGAAACCCTAATAGTAGCAACATTCCATGCTACCAACCCAGGGAAAGCACCAGATTCCCCATGTCCATCTCAATAACAGACTATGGACTTTTCCTCCAGGAACTTGTCAAAACTTTTTTTTTAAACCCAGATACATTAACCACTGTTACCACATCCTCTGGCAACGAGTTCCAGAGTTTAACTATTTTTTGAGTGTAAATATATTTCCTCCTATTTCTTTTTAAAGTATTTCCACGTAACTTCATTGAGTGCCCCCTAGTCTATGTGCTTTGAAAATAAGCCTCTTAGAACCCATATAAATGGTATTTTCCAGAACCAATTTGCAAGCATAAATACTTCACATTTTGCACATTTCATGGGAAAGAGTTGTCACCTCTCTGACCCTGTCTCATAGCGAGTGAAAGAGCTCACCGGGTCCATGCGTTACCTGTGCAGATGAGTCCCACTGCGGCAGACTGGCCACACACATGTGTGTTGTTAAAGAAGTGGCTGCAGTCCCAGGGCGAGGTTACATTCTGTTGACACAAAAAGCTTATCCTGCCTGGGAGAGTGTGCTGGAACTGAAGTTGCAATACCGCAGCCCCACACCCTAGGAAGTGGCACAGTAAATCCCTATCATCTGGGTACCAGACGGCGTCGCACACGGTCGCCCACGTGCCCTGGAAAAACACTTCTGCACGGCCAGCACAGTGGTCTTGCCCGCCAGACAGCCGCAGCTCCCGGTGCTCTGTGGGGAGACGGAGACCCACAGTGAATGTAGGTAGGGTGCAGCATGGCCAAACCCTCTGAAAACCCCCATCTGCTGCTGTTATTTCAGTGTCATGTGGGAGTCATAGTTCTGAATCAGAAATACATTTCCATGCATGCACTGAAGTACAACTTGACCCGATTCGGCCGTTCTTTAACGGTGGCATAGAAGAGTAGCCTAATGCAGTGGTTCCCAAACCTGGTCCTGGAGGCACCCTAGCCAATCAGGTTTTCAAGGTACCCACAATTAATATTCATGAGAGAGATTTGCATGCAGTGGAGGCAGTGCATGCAAATCACTCTCATGAATATTCATTGTGAGTATCCTGAAAATCTGACTGGCTGAGGTGCCTCTAGGACCAGGCTTAAGAATCACTGGCATAATAATTAGAGCAACTAAGAGCAAGGAAAACCAGGGTTTGAATCCTTCTTGTGATCTTGGAGAAGACACTTAGCCCTCCATTGCCTCAGGTATCAACTTAAGTGGCGATTATGTAAGTTGGTACCTCTATAAGGTGCTCCAAAGTCATGAAGTGAGAGCTTATTCTATATTGGCATCTGAGTGCCCAGACACTGTTACAGAATATTAGTATAACCCAATATTGGAGCACCTTACATTTAGGCACCCGCAGTTACAGCAGCCATAGACCTGGCATAACTGCGGGCACCTAAATGTGGCAAGGACCCATGCAACTTTCAGTATTCTGTAACTTATGTGAGTAACTGGGAGCTCCACCTATTTCCCAACCATGCGCCACCCACATGTATGTCCCCTTGCAATTGAACACTATGGGCGTTGAATATTTGGGTCTTTTAGAGCTGGCTAACACATAATAAGTTAATTTTCAGCCCTTGACTGCAAAAGCCAAGACTCTTAAAAATAGGACTGCTATTTATGTGGCTTGATTTAAGCGGTTCACTTATGTGGTGAGGGGCTACATATTACCACTTAACCCAACTCCGCCCCTGGAACACCCACAAGATAGCTGCTCTTGAATTCGACACTAACTGGTCATTTTCAGCAACGATAACCAGTTAAGTTCCGCTGAAAATGACCGGATAGCCGCTAACGAGAGATATAACCAGTCGGCAGCTGTTTCCAGTCAGTTAAATCGTTTTGAACATCAGCTGGCTACTGTACACGAATGCAACTCACCTTGAGCTACTACTGAAAAAGGAATGAGCTGAATCCAAAGAAATCTACAAATATAGCAGATAAAACCGAGGGTCCAGCTGGGTTCCAGCTACTCAGAGGAAGTAGAGAGTAGGGGCAGGGCAGATAGATTGTTCAAATTCAACATCTGCTAGTGCAATGTGATGTAAATAGAGAAGAGAACCCTAAATTATAGCTACACAAAGCTGGGTTCCACATTTGGAGTCACCACCCAGGAAAATAATCTAGGTGGCATTGTGGACATTACATTGAAATCTTCTGCTCGATGTGCAGCAGCAGCCAAATAAGCAAAGGAATGGAAAATAAAACAAAGAGCCTGATATTCAGACTGTGGGAGGCAGTCCACATAAGTGCCTCCCACAATTATGCACATAACTGCCAATATAGAATTCACACTTATCAGGCTTCAATATTGTGTTTTCAATCCCTAGAGACAGGTAGGCTCCCTGGAGACCTGCAGAGCTTGGCTGTCCCTCACTATTGAAAATGTGGTAGTGAAATAGCACCTCCCACTGCAGGGACGGCCCAAGACAGTCTGCTGCCTGTGGTGAGGGAATGGTCTGCTGTCCCAGTTCCGCTCCTCTCCAGCTGTGCTCTGCCCCCCACCCCTGGCTCCGCTGCACTCTGCACTCCCTCCCCAGTCTGACATCTCCCCTCTTGTGATTTGAACGCACTTCTAACAGACTTCATCGAAAAACATCTAAAAATTGGTTTTGAAAATACCAATTTGGACGTTTTTGTGAGAAAAACGTCCAAATGCAGATTTATGTCACTTTTTGGACATTTTTCTCTTTTGAAAATGAGCTCCATAGTTACACACATAAATTATAGAACACTATGATTTATGCACATTTTAACAATCTAGGAGTCAATATTCAGCCAGCGGTGGTGAGTGTTTTGCTGACTGCCGCTGGCATCATTCCTTGTCTGGGCTTCAGCACTGAATCTTTTTTTCTTTTTTCTTTTTTTTGAGCCAGCTAACACATAACCAGTTAAGTCGATATTCAGAACTTAATCGGCCAGGTTAATGGAGGCAGTGTATGCAAATCAAGTTCATGCATATTCATTATGGATATCCTGAAAACCTGACTGGCAAGGGGTACTCCAGGACTGGACTTGGGAAACGTCTTGTCTAGCGCATAAAGATTGGACTGTGATTTCTGCAGTCACATTTCTGCACTATACCTGGCCGGTTAAGTTCTGAATATCGGAACTTAAGCAGCCAAGTACTGACTCCGCCCCTGGAACAGCCCCAACATAGCCAGTTTTCATATAGGCACTAACCAGTCATTTTCAGTGAAGGTAACTGGTTAAGTGCCACTGAAAATGGCCAGATAGCAGCGAACAGCGATTTAAGAGATCAGCGGCCGTCTCTGGCCGGTTAAATCATTTTGAATATTGACCGGCTAGTCACAAGCTCTGTGGTTGGAGTAAGTAGTCACACCTGCTTTGCTAATATTTTATACCAGAAAGTAGATGCCTGCTTTCCTTTTAGAAAATGGTCTCCAGTTAGGTGATTTCTTGGATCCTATAAATTGGTGCTCCTTTAAAGAATTAGCCTCATTAGGTCAGAGTTTGTTTTTCACGCCCATGCAAAATATGCACTTTGGAATTTTAGGTGCCCAAGCCTTGAATGTTTTAAAATGCAAACTAATCCAATTTTAACTTGAAGAGTAAAACAGCGTACGGAGAACAAGAGACACCTTGCAAAGATGGACTGACCTGAACATATTACACCTGCGTCTTCCTTGTGCCCGCAGTCATGGTGCTCCTCAGCAGGACAGTCCCAGATATGAGATTCATTCCCAGTGCAATTCACTTCATCCATATAGATGGGGTCCACTCCTTTCCCAAAATGGGAGGCTCCCAGGGCATCGAGTGCTGAGCCACACCTGAGCTGACGACATACAACATCAGCGTCATGCAGGTCCCAGGAGTCATCACAAACTGTTCCCCAGCGACCGTCAATTTCAAATTCCACTCGACCTGCACAGCGGCTGCTGGTACCTACCAAACGCAGCTCCCGGTGTGCTGGAACAAAAGGAGAGATTGTGACAAAAAGATGAGACAGACAGGTAGAAAGAGAGAGAGATTGTAAGCTCTTTGAGCAGGGACTGTCTTTCTTCTATGTTTGTGCAGCGCTGCGTATGCCTTGTAGCGCTATAGAAATGCTAAATAGTAGTAATAGGAAGAAAGAAACAGAATGTGTCAGAGACAGAGGCAAGGAAGGAGAGAGTCAACAAGAGGACACAAGAGACAGAAGTGGAAAAGGAGAGAAGAACAAAAAAAATGCTTAGATTTGCAGTAATTAAAAAAAAACATTGTGTTGATAAGCAGGAAGGGCAGTAGATTAGTAGAAGATAAGTCTATCTACTGTATCTGTAGTCCCCCCAACATTTGATGATCATCTTAAGGTGCTCAACTTGGAAGTAATGGAATGTTAAAACCCTCTGCTCAGTGTGCTGCGGCGGCTAAGAAAGCAAATATAATATTTGGAGTTATTAGGAAAGGAATGGAAAACAAAATGAGGACATTATAATGCCTTTGTATCGGTCCATGTTGCGACCACACCTCAAATATTGTTATCAATTCTGGTCACCACATCTTGAATAAGATATAGTGGAATTAGAAAAGGTACAGAGAATGTGGTAAAGGCGGTTAGCTTAGCGGGGTTTTAAAAAGGTCTGGATGCCTTCCTAAAGGAGAAGTCCATAAACCATTATTAAATTGACTTGGGTAAAATCCACTGGTTATTTCTGGGATAAGTAGCATAAAATGTATTGAACTTTTGGGGGATCTTGCCAGGTAATTGTGACCTGGATTGGCCACTGTTGGAAACAGGATGCTGGGCTTGATGGACCTTTGGTCTGTCCCAGTATGGCAATACTTATGTACTTATGTTTGCTTTCTTGCCTGACTGTGCACAAACATGATTCCTCTCCCAGAGGGGCAAATGAAGAAAACCATCAGTAGAAGTGTGCAGTTACCATGAGAGGTGTATGCACAGTGTTACTGGGCACATACTACACCAAGGGTTTCAATGCAGAAGCTAACTCCCGCAGTACAAATTGCACACAGTATATTAAAATGAATGGTAATGAGGTACCATTAGGTATTGCTCCACAATGCACAGAAGATTCTGGGGTTTTAACGTGTGCACAAAGTAAGAAATTCAACACCAGGGTCATGGCAGTGTAGAAGGGTTAATCGAGAGAGGACGTAATGACAGATTGTTCTTTTTTTTTCCTTTTTCTTCTGTGACTATAAGGCAAGTGCCTTCAATTTTGAGACAGAACAGGAGGCAACAGTTCTGGGCGCATGTCTGAAAAAACTTAAGTACCAGAACACATCTGCGCATAAATATTAGTCTCGCAAAAATTTTAGGTGCAATACATTTTTGCAAGGCTAAAATATCTAGATATAGATATATTGTGATAAATATAGGACATGCCTCGACAAGACCTAGCCACAGTAGGGAGCTCTTATGGTAGAAAAATGCTGTAATGGCCCAAAGGGAGCCACTAGAGGGTGCTCAGGAGTAGAAGAAACCTGCTTAGAGGGGTAGCGACCACTAGAGGGCATTATAATGGTGGAAGCCCTTGTATTATTTAGTAGAGGCCACTAAAGGGAGCCCTACCTCGACGATAGCCCCAACACATAGCTGGGGACAGGGAGGGGCGGAGGTTACCCTTGTGCTAAGTTAAAAGGGGAGGGCCCATGGCAGAAGAAAGGAATAGTTCCCTTCAGAAGATAAGCCCATTGGATAAGGCTACCTTTTCCAGACTATAGGAAGAGCCCAGGAAGGGTGGGGTTGGTAGGAAGCAGCCCTTTAAAAACACCTTTTCCCAAGAAGAGAGGAGAAGGAGCCCTGCAAGAAAAATGAAGGATGCCAAGTAACTGGGGAAGGAGCACTGCAAGAAGAATGAAGGATGCCAAGTGACTGATAACTGGAAACTACAGGAAAGGATCCATAAAGACAGGCTGGAAACCCCGGGGCTTGGACCCCATAGGAGAATCCCTAAAGAAAGACAAGGTATTTACCTGAAGTTCAGAATAATAGGAAGGTAAGGAACTTAGATTGGACCACAGTGTGGAGGAAACACTGTGAGTTTTGAACAGTGCAGGACAGGATTGTAAAGTTGAAGTGAAGAAAAATCCTGTCCAAGGGGTGGTGGCTGTTTTTATATGAGACCCTCATCTCCCAGTTGAGGACTCAGATGAAGAGAGTGTAATGAATTGTTTGTTGAAAGAAGAGTAACCCCTACAGAGTGGTTAAAAGAAGTAAACTGGAGTAGATTTGCATTTGGAATGGTTAATTTGCATATCCTGGGAAGATGGCTGAGTATTGTATAACTGACCCACACATTCCCCAATGGAGGGCTCAGTGCAAGAGTTCTTGGTACAAGAAGAATACCCCTTCAGAGTAATTAAAGTATAGCCCGTGAGAGAAGATTTGCCTTCTGAGTGGTTAATTTGCATATTCTGTGAAGCCTGTTTGGCAAGTGCTATTCTTCATACGAAGCGCCAGGTGGTACAAGAAGGGTAACAGAGCTATGACATGTTACTGGGGAAAGACTGGGGGGATGTTGGATAAAATAACAGATGTCATGATTATTCACCCTGAGTTAAAGGGGAACCTTGCAGATTGACTTTGAAAGTGAACTATGGATTCATTTTCTTGTGAAAGAGTTTAGGCTCCCTAGTGTTTTCTGTTAAGAAGAAGAGAATGCTACATGGTCATCTCCTGGTAAAAGAGAGGAGGAGCCTATTGTAGTTTCCACCACATTTCTCTAGATGGGTGGGAATGCTGTCAGGAGGAACTTCAAGATGCCACTTCCTGTTGAAAGGGGTGAACGTTGCAATATACGTATATGCAGAACTATAACTTTTGTTCTCTTTGGAGATATACACAGCAAAGCTTCTCTCACTGCTGGACCGTTGTGTAGACATATCCAGCAGGGTTTCTCTGATTAGCATGCAAGTACTGTATGTTTTGAATTTGCATTTCATTAGCAGGCTTTTACTTTGTGCCTTTCTGCATTGACCTCTAGAGTCCTAACCAGTCAAAGCAGTGGAAGCACTACCTAATGTTTAGAGCTGCAGATTGGGAACTAGGATTCAAATTACAGAATGATATGTGGACAAAGTTTGTCCCCACTCCCTTCCTGCCAGCTTAAATGACATTCCCTCTTCCACATGATGAAACCGCAGATTTCATCATCCACATGGATGACAAAAAAGGTCTTCCACACTACACTAGTTCCATCATTTTTGATAGAGGAGTGTGGTAGCCGTGTTAGTCCACTCTTAAGGTTATCAATAGAAATCAAACAAAATAAAACATGGAAAAGAAAATAAGATGATACCGTTTTTATTGGACATAACTTAATACATTTCTTGATTAACTTTCGAAGGTTGCCCTTCTTTGTCAGATCGGAAATAAGCAAATGTGCTAGCTGACAGTGTATATAAGTGAAAACATTCAAGCATTACTATGACAGTCTGACAGGGTGGGTGGATGGGGGTGGGTCGGAGGTATGCATGGGGACATCAAAGCATATCATTGATATTCTAACAGGATGGGTGTGGATAGGTGAGGGGTGGGGTTTTGATAAAAGACAATTGCTTGCTTTTGTACGAATGACATTTTGTACTGTTGTGGGGACAGAGTAGGGATGGAGTTTAAGTTTGCAGAGATGGAGACAAACTTTGTCCTTGTGTCATTCTCTAGATCAAATCTCTCCCACGAATTTTCCTAATGATTGGACAAGTCATTTCACCCTCCATTGTCTCAGGAGTAAAATGCATTGCTAGATTTACTAAAAGACTCTACCATGTTACCAGGTGTTAAAACATATTAACGAGCATTATTGACCACAGGCCTCATTTTATGCAATACTACTACTACTACTACTACTTAACATTTCTAGAGCGCTACTAGGGTTACGCAGCGCTGTACAATTTAACAAAGAGAGACAGTCCCTGCTCAAAGAGCTTACAATCTAATAGACAAGTGAACGGTCGGTCCGATCGGGGCAGTCAAATTGGGGCAGTATTAACAGAAGAAAAAAGTGAGGTCCAAAACAAGAAGTCCAAGGAGTCCAAAGGTGATAATGAACCACTTCTATTTACTGAGGTTATAATCAATGACATTTGCAGCTGGAAAAATACGACTCGACACGGCTGTGTTTCAACAGAAATACCTGTATCAGGAGTCTAATACACTAAAATGTTGTGTATCACCATCCAAGCAGAGCTGGATTAAGGCATAGGCAAAGTAGACATGTGCCTTGGACCCAAAGGTTTAGGGGGTCCCTGTCAAATGTGCTCAGGATTTAAGAGGCTAATGTTAAATACTAGAAGGAGGAGGAGGAGTGGCTTAGTGGTTAGAGCAACAGTCTTGCACTCCAGAGGTGGCAGGTTCAAATCCCACTGCTGCTCCTTGTGATCTTCTTGGGCAAGTCACTTAACCCTCCATTGTCTCAACTACAAACTTAGGATGAGAGTCCTCCTGGGACAGAGAAATATCCAGTGTCCCTGAATGTAACTCACCTTGAGCTACTACTGAAAAAGGTGTGAGCAAAATCTAAATAGGATTGCCAACATCTTTTCAGGATTAAAAAATTTTGTAAATTACCTGTCTCAAGGCTAGAAGGATGGCTAAGTGTGTGGATATTTTTCATAGTTTAGCCCAGGGGCGTATCTGCGTGGGGCCTCAGGGGCCTGGGCCCCCGCAGATTTCGCCCTGGACCCCCCTACCGCTGCCAACCCTCCCCCTCCGTTGCTCGCCTACCTTCGCTGGCGGGGGACCCCAACCCCCGCCAGCCGAGGTCCGCGTCCTCCTGCCGCTGCCGGCTGCCTTTGGTCCTTTCATTCTTCCATTGAAGCTGGCGCCGACGAAAGTTTCTTTTGAGTCTGACGTCGCTGCACGTTGTACGTGCAGGACGTCAGACTCAGAAATTGTTTCTGAGTCTGACGTCCTGCACGTACAACGTGCAACGTGCAGCGACGTCAGATTCAAAAGAAACTTTTTCGTCGGCGCCAGCTTCAATGGAAGAATGAAAGGACCAAAGGCAGCCGGCAGCGGCAGGAGGACGCGGACCTCGGCTGGCGGGGGTTGGGGTCCCCCGCCAGCGAAGGTAGGCGAGCAACGGAGGGGGAGGGTTAGCAATGGCAGCGGCTGGGGGGAGGGGGATCGGCAATGGCGGCGGCGGCGGCGGCGGCGGGGGGGGGGGCTATAATGTGCCCCCCCTCTCTGGCCCTGGCCCCCCCTACCGCCGCAGTTCAGATACGCCCCTGGTTTAGCCCACTACAGCTCTCTGTGCTCCCCCCTGTGCAGAGACTGTGGTAGGATCCAGCCAATGGGAAGGCTTTTAGTCACAGAAAGGAGGGGCTTTGCTGCAAGGGCTGTGGTGAGGGTCAGAGATGCTGAGTTCTGCACAGGGTCTTTGGAGAGAACTAGTGGAGTCAGTGAGTGTTCTGGGGGTAGGAGGGGGAGATTGTTGCAAAAGAGTAGGACAGAAGAATGGGGGAAAGTGTGAAGGGTCTGCTGGCAGCTGAGGAAAAGGACTGACAGCAAATACAAGAAATTTACATGATGATGGGCAAACCTGGTAGGGGTGAGGTCCTGCCTGAATGAGCACATGAGCAGCAGGACAGCACTAGAAGCATCAAATAAAGCTAAATATTTTATTTTGCTTTTTCCATTTGTGAACCTTTATTCACACATACAACTTTGTAAAATTATAGCTTGGAAACATGGTCCTTAAGTCATAGTTCAGGCAGTTCATCCTCAGAATCTCTGATTTGTACCAGAGGCAATGGAGAGTGAAAATGACTTGCTCAGCTTCCCTGGTTCTCAGCCCACTGCTGCAGAGCTGCCAAGTAACCTAGCTCCAGGAGGGAGACTTTTTGGCCAGGCCAGTTTTTGAACTATTTGTAGTCCCCGATACCTCCAATTGAAATCAGCACTTTGGGGTCCCATAATGTACCAGGACAGGGTTGCAGAAATCCAGGACTAGCTCAGAGTTTCTCTCCTGGAGCCAGGCAGCTTGGTAGCTCTCCAGCTCTAACCATTAAGCCTCTCCATTCAAAACATGTGCTTGCATTGTCCCTATGCTCACTCACAAACTATTACTGCTATCATACCCACAGCTAGGCTCTGCACTTTTCCCTGCTACTCCTGGAGAGGTGAAATGATGGTGGGGGTCCCTTGTAGAGGAGCCCACAAATATAAATTTGCTTAGGGTTCGGTATAGTATTAATCCAGCCCTGCATTCAAGCAGTGGTGAGAAAATGTGATTATAATTGCAAGAAGGGCTGCTGTGCATTGCACGAGGCATTTGCAAATTCAATCAAATCAAGCTGCAAGTGTCGACCCTTGTCCTTGATTATAACCTCAGTAAATAGAAGTGGTTCATTATCTCCTTTGGACTTGTTTTGGACCTCACTTTTCTCTTTTGGCTTTGCTACTTGTGAGGATCTCGCTCTCCTTTTCTCCTCCTAACAACATTAACAGCATTAGCCCACGCTAATCAGGGCCGGATTAAGTCCAACTGATGCCCTAAGCACAGTCCAACAATGGTGCCCCTCAGCCCTCGACAAGACACTGCAACTCAGTAATGCTGAGAAATATCATTATTGTACAAAACATGATATATATGTATAATAATTAGAAAAACATTGACATTTATGTTGGATAATGGGTATGGCAAATAGCAGTGAAAGAGTTAGGGGCATGATAGCTAGGAGAAATAACTCTCTGGTGCCCCCTTCCCTTGGTGCTCTCAGCACGTGCATATTCTGATTAATGTTTAATCCAGGGCTGATTCTAATGAAGAAGTGCACTTCAGCAAATCTATCCCCTGGGCAAGAAAATACTGACTGTGCCTGTATGTAACTGAGCATGGAGATAGAAAGGGAATAATTATATCTAACATGCACATCCAAACTCCACGGAAACAGATTCTCAGCCCAGACCTCTGGTCAGTCAGAAAGCAAGACTCCTAACTCAATGGCCTAATAAAAGCTTAGAATTCCCATCTCACTGTCCTGGCCAGTTAAAAAGCTTGGATCAGATCCTAGACCCCCTGCAAACAAGCAAGTGTCTCCCTTACCTGTGCAGGTGATGATGGCAGCTCTCTCACTGGCACAGGAGGCAGGGCTCAGACGTGCTAAGCTGCAGTTTTCAAGACCTTCCTCAGATCCGGGACAGTGCATGCTCAGGAAGAAGACCGAACTTTGGTTGGTCATAACTCCGGCATTCTCTGGGGAGGGTGTTCCTTTCTCATACATGGTGGTCTCAGGGCTCCTAGCGGTTCCACACTGCAGCTCCTTGCAGATGATGCTGGCTATCATGTGCTCTGCAAAATCACTGCAGAGGGCCATCCATTCCCCCTGGTGTCGGAGCTGCACTGTCCCACCACAGCTACTGGTCCCATTCACCAGACGCACCAGAGGCTGTGCTGGGAGTGAAGATAAAGCACAAGGAGTTATTCTAGAGAGACATGAAGAGAGAGCGAGAGTGGATAGAGAGAATGAAACAGAGAATGTGAGACAGACATGCAGGGGTGGCTCAAGGTAAGATGCCGCCTGAGGCAGAGCTGAGATGCTGTTTCTCCCCCTCCCCCCGCTAGGCTAAGGTCTGGCATCTCCCCCCTTCCTTCCTCCACCCCCTTCCCCGAGTTTACCTTTTTCCATTTTCCAAGAGCCAGCTCCAGCCTCTTTTCTTTAGTGTGGCCTGCCTCTGAGGAAACAGGAAGTTATGTCAGAGATGCAGGCTGCAGTAAAGAGGCGGGTGCCGGCGGCAGGGAAGCATATGGGAATCGCTGCCACCGCCGTCTTTTGGAAAATGGAAACAGGAGGTAAACCGGGGAGGAAGGAAGGGGGAGATGCCACTCCAGAGAGAGTGCCACTTGAGGCCCCTGCATCAGATGGCCTATTGGTAGGGCTGCCACTGCAAATGTACAGGACGCTGGCATAGTAAAGAAAGAGAGGCGTTTGATTCTAATCTTACATCCTTGGTGCGTCCTGCTATAGACATGGTGAAAGTGGTCACACTTAAAGGTAGGCAGGTAAAATACTGACTTATGTTAGCAGCCTATAATGGAATCTTAATACCCAGATTGCAGTATAGAATTCACGTTTGGCACGCTGCATATACACACCTAACTTTGTTACCCAGTTATAGAATAGGATGTTAGGAATTATTAGCCAAGGAATGGAGAACAAAAAGGAGAATGTTATAATGCCTTGTATCGCTCCATGATACGATTGCACCTTGAATATTGTGTGCAATTCTGGTCACCACACCTCAAAAAAGGTGCAGCGGAATTAGAAAAGGTTCAGAGAAAGGCGACAAAAATGATAAAAGGGATGGGATGACTTCCCTATGAGGAAAGACTAAATCACCTACGGCTCTTCAGGTTGGAGAAGAGACGGCTGAGGGGAGATATGATAGAGGTCTATAAAATAATGAGTGGACTGGAACGGGTAGACATGAATCACTTGTTTACTCTTTCCAAAAATACAAGGTGTAGGGGGCGTGCAATGAAGCTACTAGGTAGTAAAACAAATTGGAGAAAATATTTCTTCACACAACATGAAATGAATTGGTTGCCAGAGAATGTGGTAAAAGCAGTTAGCTTAGCAGGTTTTAAAATCCTGCTAAGTTAAAAAGAAAAATCCAAAGCCATTATTAAGATGAACTTGGGAAAATCCACTGCTTATTTCTAGGATAAGCAACATAAAATCTGTTGTACTCTTTTGTGACCTGGATTGGAAACAGGATACTGGGCTTGATGGACCTTTGGTCTGTCCCAATATGGCAGTGCTTATACACAGAAACACAGAAAAATGAAGGCAGATAAACACCATATGGTCTATCCAGTCTGCCCATCTATGCCACCTACTCTCTCTAGAGATCCTATGTACGTTCCCAAGCTCTCTTGTATTCAGATACTGTTCTCGTCTCCACCACTTCCACCGAATTCACCACGCTTTCCGTGAAGAAGTATTTCCTCAGGTTACTTCTGAGTCTATCCCCTTTCACCTTCAACCTATGCCCCCTCATTCCAGAGCTTCCTTTCAAATTGAAAGAGACTCGCCACCTGTGCATTTACGCCGTGTAGGTATTTAAAAGTCTATCAATCTCCCCTCTCCTGCCTTTCTTGCAAAGTATACATATTGAGATCTTTAAGGCTATCCCCATATGCTTTATGACAAAGACCACTGTTCTTGTGTATAGAATTGTCCCCTAAATGCAAACAGCACTTGCTAAACGCACAAACAAACCAAACATTTTTTAAAACACATTTTGTTGAAGACTTTTAGAAATGACAAAAATAAACAGCCCGTTGCACTGCATTTTTCAACCCAATTGCATATCCCTATTTGTTTGAACCATATTTGATCTATTTTCTCTGTCACTCTCTCTCCTACTCACAATCTCTCTGATCTCAGACAGATACAAAGAGGCAGGGAAAGAGAATGAAGGGCTTTGGCATTTCAAAACAAACAATAGTACAAAAGGCTGTAGCTGAATAGAAATATTTATACCCCACCGACATTATGCAGGTGGAAGAAGATTTCAAGATTCCACCCACACATCTTCCTGTCTGTTGCTATCAAAATGTCACCAAGATAAGAGTGTGACCTAAAAAGCAAGAACCGTTTGTATCCCCTTAAGCATTCCATAGACCTGATGTAAAGTGTACATTGCTCCTGCATAACCAGGACACATTTCATCCTCCAATGCCCAGTATTTTATTAAGGGGCACTATGCTAATGGCGACACTTTCCTTCATAAACAGAGCAGCATGGTATTAGAGAGTACAGTGCTCCTGGAGACATCCTCCTCTGTAACCAGGACATGCTCCATCTCCCAGTACCCAGCATAGTATTAGAGAGTACTGTGTTCCTGGAGGCATTCTCCTCTATAACCAGGACATGCTCCATCTCCCAGTACCCAGCATGGTATTAGAGAGTACTGTGCTCCTGGAGACATTCTCCTCTATAGCCAGGACATGCTCCATCTCTCAGCACCCAACATGATATTATAGAATATTGTGCTCCTGGAGGCATTCTCCTCTATAACAAGGACATGATCCATCTCCCAGTGCCCAGTATGGTATTAAACAGTACTGTGCTGCTGAAGGTATTGTCCTTTATAATCAAGATATGTTCCATCTTCCAACAGCCAGCACAATGATCTTTGCAGCTGTCTAAGTTGTGCCACGTCCAAGTAAGTAGAACTGACATTTCAGCCATCATGCTGGTGGCTTTCTTTATAACCAATGGCCTATCCTGCTTCAATTTCCCACCAAAATGTCTGCTTTCCCTGACTTAGAAATGGTACCAATGCATCAAAAACTACTCCAATGAAACCACCCACCGCAAACCCCAACCAAACAGGCTTGAGAATCCACTACGTAAAAGCAGCCCTGTAGATTTCACAGCACACCCTGAAGAAAGCCACAGAACAATAGCTGAAATGCTGGTTCTACTTATTCGGATGCAGCACAACCCGGACAACCGCAATAATCATGACGCCGGCCACAGAAGCCTAAGAGAACATATAACCTAGCATGATGTCAGACAGTGCTACTGACGAAATTCTCTTTTATGACTAGCGTACGCTCCATCCCCCAGTATCCAGCATGGTGTTAGAAAGTAATGTGTTGCTGAAACAAAACCAGTCACTTATCTGGATCATGTATCCGAGTCATGCCATGGCTGCATTGTTGTGGTGATATATCCGCTTTTCTTTTCGTAACTTAAGATCACATTCAATCCTTCGCCTTCCCCTGAAGACGCCCGACACCGCGGGTTTCACTCTTCTTTCCTCAGGGACTAGGGTTAAGGTGGCCTCATAAGCTTCAACTGCAGTTGGTGTCTTGACATTTTGAAGCGTATGAGGCCGCCTTAACCCTAATCCCTGAGGAAAGAAGAGTGAAACCCGCGGTGTCGGGCATCTTCAGGGGAAGGCGAAGGATTGAATGTGATCTTAAGTTACGAAAAGAAAAGCGGATATATCACCACAACAATGCAGCCATGGCATGACTCGGATACACGATCCAGATAAGTGACTGGTTTTGTTTAAACAGCAGTTGCCTTACATTATTAAGTATATTAAGTACAGTGAGGCAAGGAATTTGTATTTTAGACTGATTGGGCACACAAAAATCGCAAAAAAAAAATATATATAAAATAGTTGCACCAGTCTGATAGCACTTGTATTGGGGTATAGCGTTTTCAAAAAAAGATACAGGAGCAACCCGATGAATGAGGTGCTACACCACTAAGCCACAGAGATTTGCTGTGTGTTATTTATAGGGGGAATATCTGAGGGTGCTCTTTAATCAAGTAGCAAACGAAGTAATACACCACTTGTTGGTAATTGTTTTCCTGGTTCTAGCAGTAGTTAGTTTGGATATATTTACCAGAGACAAACGGATACATAATATTATACGGTATCATGGAGAGTAGCATTTTCATTACCATCAGGGGGAAGTCTTCAGCTGGCGGAGCTTGGGATCCCCACCAACTACCGCTAAACATATGCTACTGTTGGGTGGGCCTGAACCCTAAGTGGGTGGGCCCTGGCCCACCCAGACCCACCTGTGGCTACGCCACTGATCCGTGCACAGCTGCAGCAGACCTGATCATATTCTCCTACAGCCCTTTTCTCTTGCTGTCCCAGGATGCAGGGTTCCATTACCTTGTTGTCCAACTAGCATACTTTCTGTGCTGTCAGAAGGAGTTTGCTTAACCATGGTTGACTCAGTGGGCTCTGGCCGGCCTGAAAGATAATAACAGAGAAACAGTCTTGAAGAAACTTATAAGCCTCCTCCCCCTCAATATAACGCCATTTAATATGGCGTTTATTGTCTACTTAGCCAACAAGCCAGTACAAAGCAGATTACAATCCCACCCACCTTGGTTCAGGAGAGCTATTAAATAAACAATAAGCAATAAACAGTAATAATGAACACTCAACCTATAGATAAGTAAAGACCCCTGAATTAGCAGGGGACTTTTAACCTTGGCTGAGACAGTAGCAAATAAAGATTGTAAAGGGGGGAAGGGGTTTGAAGAATCAAGGTGAATAGTGTTAGGGGGATTTAAGTAAAATAATAAAAGGAGTAAGAGAGGTTAAAGACATGTTTTAAAGAAATCCATAGTTATTAGGAATTTTATTTGGGGGAAAAGGAAGGCTGTATTAGGTAAACAGGGGGCAAGAGAAAGGTTGGGGAATGCTGATTGGTGGAGTGTATGAAGCGCAGGTAGAGGTTGTGAGTGGGAGGTTTGTTGGGTGGTGGGGATGTGTGTAGTGGGAAGATTTTAAGGGATGTAATTAGATGGGTTTTTCCCTCCCTGTCCACCCTGGGGATATTTGGGGAGTGTGGTGGATTTGGGCAATTGGTGGTGGTGGGGGGGTTTCTGGTGGGTAAGCTTGGGTTTGGGGCATCAGTTGCAGCAGAGTGGGTGTAAGGGAAGCCAGGTGGCCAATTGGGTTGGGAATAATGGATGGTTGGAAAAGGCTCATATGCGATACCGCCTTGAGTCAAGGCAAGGTCATGGCGTCACCACAAGGCTTCAGGTTCCAGGATTTAGAATGAGGCAATTCTCTTGTAACAAAATGGTTACTTTAGAAAGCTTCTCATTTATGTTTGAAAAGACTGAAATGATCTATGAGTGAAGAATTTATAGCTGTATATCGTCAGCATACACATATAAAGTAAATCCTAGAGATTGTGCTAGAGTAAGCAAAGGGGAAAAAAAGATGTTAAATAAAGTGGGAGAAAGTATGGAGCCTTGTGGAACTCCAGATAAGGGGGAGTAGAGGGAAGAGACGGAGTTGTCATAAAATACAGAATACTTTGCGGTTGGAGAGATAAGAATGCAACCAGTTTAGAACAATACCTGAGAGTCCAATAGAATGAAGTCATTGTAATAATAGTGGATGGTCAATCAGATCAAATGCAGCACTAAGGCCTATGGAGAGGAGGAGAACAGATTTTGGTTTGTCAAGATAGGTGCGAATATATGTGGTGATACCCAAAAGAGTAGTTTCTGTGCTATGGTTTCGATGGAAGCCAGATTGATGCAGATGAAGTGCATTAGTTATATCAATAAAATCTGTATGTTGATTATGGACTACAGCTTCAACCACTTTTAGCTAAAAATGGAAGATTTGCAATTGAACGGAAATCATTAGGATCAGATGATGCTTGAGAAGAGTTCTTAATTTTAGGGTAAATCGCTGCAGATTTTCAAGGTCTAGGAGTTGTCCCCGAGTGAAGACGGAGATGAATCATAGTGTAAATGAAAGGCAGAAACGTGTTCAGAGATTCTTTAATAAAATTTGTTGGGAAAGGATCAGATGGAGAAGTGCTACTGTTGGGATACAATAGTATGGTGATGATCCTGAGAAGAAGGAAGACAGAAAGCAGTCATAGAACTGCAAAGAGTCAAATTGACCAATGGGGTAGGGGGAATTAATTCTGAGGAGTCCAGACTGTTAATGGAAGAGTGTGGCAGAGTTGGAAAAGTATTTCGTAGAAAGCGGTCATAGAACTGCAAAGAGTCAAATTGACCAATGGGGTAGGGGGAATTAATTCTGAGGAGTCCAGACTGTTAGTGGAAGAGTGTGGCAGAGTTGGAAAAGTATTTCATAGTAGTGTAGTGACTTTTATCATAAAAATGGTCAGTCAAGTTTTGTGTGTATAAAAGCGAAGGATCATTTACGACAAGAATCTGATAAGCAATAAGATTTTTAAGCACTGTGATTGCTATGTGTGGGGAAAGTTAAGTGGGACTGATGAGGCTAGGCTGTTACTGACTAGCCTTTGAATAAGGGTGAAATGTGTATATTTAGGCCATCTGGCAAAGGGTGTTAAGATTGTTCTATATTATGGAAATTGTTCTTGAATTGTTGATAAATAAATACAACTGCAGCCAATTTATTGTATTTTAGTTGTATTGTTGTTATTTAGTGATTGTTGGTAGTTGAATGCTGTGTGAATGCCAAGGTTAAAGCATAATAAAACCTCTAGTATTGCACATCAAAGATTTTCCATGCTAACATAAATTTATTTAAACATCCAAGGTTTAAGTTCCTTCTAGAACTTCAGATATTCCCCCTTTTTGCCTTAAATTCACAAGCAAGGTAGTCCAGTCTGTGAAGCTAGTCCTTGAAGATTACGGTACATCTCTTCGTAAATGTTAATCCAAAAGATTTAGCGGTCGGAATCTCTAGCTAAAATTCAGACTGAGATCTCAAGTTCACAGATGGGCATGTATTTAAAAACTACAGCAATAAATATTGCATTCAGCTTAAAAATCATGTGGGTTGTTGTTGACCAATAAATATTCTACACCAGCACAGCATCATCGTTGTATTGAATCATCTTCGCTGTCTCCTTAGTGTTATTATCTCTGCAAGGTATTTCTGTCTGCTACACTGGAGGCCAACATAACACAGAAAGAAGGGCGGGAAACACGCTCCCACTTTTTCCTACCCGTAATCAACTTTGCCACAGTATGTTGTACAAATTACAAACAAGACATCTTTTTTGATAGACCCAGATGGATGATATTTTATAATCAATATGCACAACTTAATGAAAGTCCAAATGGAAGAGAAACAACTTGATTTATCTAAACAACATTAATTTCTTTCTTTATTTATTGGGATTTATTAACCACCATTGTGAAGAGATTCACCCAAGGTAGTCTACAGCAGATACAGTTTAACATAAAACTTATAATTTAGTTAACAGCATAACAATTGTAAAAAATGACCAAATATAAACATAAAATACAATAAATGAGGTAAACTTGAGAACAGCAAATTGAAATCTAGTAATAGGATGGCAGAGCTGCCAAGGAGGCTGACCCACTCAGCGGAGATTTAGGGCCCGCCCTAAGTAAAACCCCGCCCATTGCTCCGCCCATCCTGACCCATTGTTCAGCTCCAGCACAGCTGATCATGGCCAGAGGCAAAATGAGTGGTCTCCCTGTCCTGTAGCGGCAGGAAATGCCTTCATAAAATGTGATCTCCTGCTGCTGTGGGATCAGCGGTAGCATGAGATGGTGTTTTATGAAGGTGTTTCCTGGTGCTGCTGGACAGGGAGGTCATTCAATGGGAAATCCCCTCTTCTCGGCTGGAGTGCGGGAGTTGACCCTCTGAAAGTGGGAGACTTGGCAGGTCTGGGACTAACATGAAACAGTATCAGAAATATAGGGGCCCTTTTACTAAGCCGTGGTAAAAAGTGGCTTGTGATAGTGTAGGCGCGGATTTTCGGTGCACGCAGAAATATTTTTCAGCGGACATACCAAAAATGCCTTTTTTTTTTTGCTGAAAATAGACGTGCGGCAAAATCAAAGTTGCTGTGCGTCCATTTTGGGTGTCTGACGTTACCGCCAGCTATAGACCTAGTGGTAAAGAATATGCACGGTAAGGACCTACACACGTCAGTTTCCACTTGGTGTTCGTCCACTACGCATGTCCGAAAATAAAAAAAATTTCCGGACACACGTAGCGGATGCGTGCCAAAAATGAAATTACCGCAAGAGGCACTCGGTAGTCGGACGGTAAGTTCATTTTGGCGCATGTTGGGCACGCGTAGAGCCTAACGCGGCTTAGTAAAAGGGGCCCATACACATTTACCAGCACTGAAATTAAAATAACAGACATATACCCCGGGAGTCTATATGCGGCGTCTTAATCTCTGTGTGGAAATGGAAGTGTATTCTATAATAATGCATGTAACTTAATTGGTAAACTAGCTAATCAGTGCTGTTGAATGTTAACAAACAATTATCAGCACTAATTGGTATTAATTAAGATTTATGCATGCAACTGACTAATGTATTCTGTAATGCGTGCTTAAATTCTAAGTCGAATAGTTGGAAAGGGGGTGTGACCATGAGTGGGGTGTGGGCGTTTCTAAAATCTATGTGCGTTGTTATAGAATACACCCACTCGGCATTGGGATTTACACATGGGCGTAGACCGGGGGGCGAGGGGGGGCAATGCCCCCCCAAACGACAACGACGTGAGACTGGCACCAGTAGTTTAAAAAAAAAACAAGCAGGCACGCGCTCGTCTCCGTCTGCTTCGCTTCCCTGCCCTCTCTGTCTGCATCCCGCCCTAAAGGATGCATACAGGGCAGGGAAGCGAAGCGGACGGAGATGAACGTGTCCGTCTACCCCCTCTCTTCTTCCCTCCCTCCGGCGCAGGCAGCAAACATGCTTCTTCAGCTTTTCTGTGTTCCTGGCAGCGGTAGCTACGCATAGGTGGGAACAGGAACTTGAAGAGAAGGCTTCAGGGGCAGACCGAAGGCAGCGTGTACGTCGCTACCGCTGCCAGGAACACAGAAAAGCTGAAGAAGACTGCTGCCTGCGCAGGAGGGAGGGAGGAAGAGAGGGGGTAAACGGAGTCACGATCCTGGATCTCGCGGGGGGGGGCAGCAGAGGGAAGATGGATGGGACTGGGAGGGGTGGGGAGCAGAGGGAAGGAGCAAGAGTTGGATGGGACTGGGAGGGGTGGGGAGCAGAGGGAAGGAGCAGGAGATGGATGGGACTGGGAGGGGTGGGGAGCAGAGGGAAGGAGCAGGAGATGGATGGGACTGGGAGGGGTTGGGAGCAGAGGGAAGGAGCAGGAGATGGATGGGACTGGGAGGGGTGGGGAGCAGAGGGAAGGAACAAGAGGTGGATGGGACTGGGAGAGGAGGTGAGCAGAGAGAAGGAGCAGGAGATGGATGGGACTGGGAGGGGTGGGGAGCAGAGGGAAGGAGCAGGAGATGGATGGGACTGGGAGGGGTGGGGAGCAGAGGGAAGCCTACTGGAAAGAAGACACTGCATAAAACAGAAGACACTGGGACCAAAGCGAATAGAAAAACTAAATGATCAGACAACAAAGGTAGAAAAAAGTATTTTATTCAGAATTTATTAATTGAAGTATGTCAGCTTTTTGAAATGTGCATCTGTGATATTTTGCCTGTAAATTTCAATTTTTCTGGTATTGCTGCATGCTGAGTCTGACTTCTTGAGTCAACTTTCCAGTTCAGTATTTTGCCTTCATACTTTTTTATTTCTAGTTCCTTGTGTCATGTCTGTTGTGTCATGTGTTTTTCATGTGTGATTAAGGTGCAGTATTCTGCTAGCGTGTAGTATTTGCAGCCCTTTTTGTTTTGCTTTTTTTCACGAGGTAGTGTATTGGTGTTTTAGAGCCTGGTGTAATTACAGTTCTGCCTTTTCAAGCATAAGGTTGTAGCTCGTCCTGTCCTTGGAATTAGTGCTGTTATGGTTTAGTAAGGATATGAGTGTGTTTTTGCACAAGTTTGTGTATAGCGTTTTGCAGTGGGGAGATTGTGTGTTGGCCTTACTGAGGTGGCACCAAAACATCAGAAAGGGTGTAGAGCCTAAATCATGACACACTACCTCTTGAAGGTTCTACATATAGAGCCTATGCATTTCTAAGGTCAACACTGGTATGGTATGGGAAAGGGGGTGAGGAAATACTACTGGAGATGAAGAGGGAGTGCTGGGTAAGGAGGAAAGAAGGAAGGAAGGGAGAAAGAGCTGGCTTGATATCTCATACATATTCATTATGGTTATTCCCCAAAAAAGCTAGCTCTTTTTCCCTTCCTTCCTCCACATTAGCATATTCATTTGCATATGTATATATGCAAATGAATATGCTAATATGCTACGCCCCATCTTTTGCCCCCCCCCCCCCCAATGAAACAGTCAAACTACGCCTATGGATTTACACCAAAACATGGCATAAATGCCCACGACTAAACTTGGTCACTTGGAAAGGCGCTCTATATACCGCACAGAAATTTAAGTCTATTCTATAAAGTATAGGCGTACTTTAGAGAATACACCTAGGCGTATTATTTTTCCACACTAAATTTTCAGACGCTATATATCTATGTAGTCCATAATGTAATGTCAGCATAATACTAATGAAACGTGTAATAAGCACTTATTAGAACATTCAAATTATATAGATACGATGCTAATGATTTTGTACAATACAGCTTACTATGTAGCCGAGGAGCCAAGTGCAGATATATAGATGGGGACAAGATCAGCTTTCTTAATCAGTATCTCAAATACCATACAGGGATATCTCAGCCTCTGGCCAACTCAGCCATTCATCCACTTTCAGTCATTAAGGAGGGAGTACAATAAATGGCACTGAAAAACTTCAGTGCTAAGCGCTATAGTATAAAGGGCGCACAATTTATATAGAATAGCGTTTAGCACAGAACCCGCGCCTAACTATCGGGTGCCGGACTTACACCTGCTAAAACCTGGTGCAAATACCGGCGCCCATGTTAGGTGCAGTTAGGCAGTATTTTTTAATTCTGTAATACAATGGAAAACAGGATTAGGGACTGCAAATGCTACTATTTTTCTGATAAATGACTGCCTGTCAGAGGGGTACTCACACCGGCGGGGGTCAGGAGCCGCCCCACAGGACTCAGTGATGCGGCTCCTGACCCCCGCCGGGGTAAGTACCCCTCTGACAGGCGGTCGTTTATCAGAATAATAGTAAGCAATCAGGTGAAACGGTGGTTCCTCCTGAGGAAGTGACACGAAATGCGGTCCGGCATTGGGGAACCGTTTCGAGTATGAATAGAAGAGTGTGTTTGCCTTGACGGAGGCTTTAGTAACCTCTCACCCAGGACCGACAATTGATTACAACAGATGATATCTGGCAGCGCGTTCTTTTGGGGACTTGGATTGGCATTCAGCGTGAGTGCGGAGGAGTTTCCAGCAGATTAAAGACGAGAGGAACTTTAAACTGTTCGAGCAAGACAAGATAAGTGCTATGGCGCTAGATATGCGATTCTGAACAGTGGTTCATGGACTCAATTCTGCTCCCAAAGATATAAAATAGTGGTCCTTAGTGGACATTTGTGAATCGTGGTAACCAGTTATCGTTATCTTCCATGTATATGATGATTTTATTGATCATTGATATTCAAAGTAATAACGCTAGGTATTATGGGTGAGTGGTGAATGTATGGTGATGAATGAAAGTTTTATTAGATGGTTAACATCAACTGATTTGTAAGGATACAGTGGTGTAATAAAAGTATTTTTGCCAACACTACTGGAGTTTTTAGTGTGTTAACATAACGGTGTATGAAGAAACAATGCGACAAGGCTACGGCCGTGGCCAGAAGGATACTAGGCTGCGTAGAGAGGGGCATAACCAGCAGAAGAAAGGAGGTGTTGATGCCCCTTTACAAGTCGTTGGTGAGGTCCCACTTGGAGTATTGTGTTCAGTTTTGGAGGCCGTATCTGGCTAAAGATGTCAAAAGACTGGAATTGGTGCAAAGAAAATCAATGAAATGGTATGGGATTTGCGTTGCAAACTGTACGAGGAGAGACTTGCTGACCTGAACATGTATACCTTGGAGGAAAGGAGAAACGGGTGATATGATACAGACGTTCAAATATTTGAAAGGTATTGATCCGCAAACGAACCTTTTCCGGAGACGGGAAGGTGGTAGAACTAGAGGACATGAATTGAGGTTGAAGGGGGGCAGACTCGGGACTAATGTCAGGAAGTATTTTTTCACTAAGCCTACATCATGGGAGAATGCAAGATAATCAAAGAAAATATACACCATATTAACACTGGCAAAATTATCAAAATAAGCCCTTATATTAATCTCTAATGCAGACACCAAGGGGTCCTTTTACTAAGGTGCACTGAAAAATAGCCTGTAGTGTAGGCATAGGTTTTGGACACGCGCAGATCCATTTTTCGGCGTGGCTGCAAAAAATTCCTTTTTTAAAATTTTTGCCGAAAATGGACGTGTGGCAAAATAAAAATTGCTGTGTGTCCATTTTGGGTCTGAGACCATACCACCAGCCATTGACTTAGCAGTAAGGTCTCTCGCGTTAGCCATGCGGTAATCACCTACGCACGCCAAGTTGTAGTTGCCGCCCGATTTTCGCTGCATGCCAGGAAATATATTTTCTGGCGCATATAGCAGACTCGCATAAAAATGAAATTACCGCATGGGCCACGCGGTAGTCGGGCGGTAACTCCAAATTGGCGCACATTGGGCGCATGTAGGCACCTACATGGCTTAGTAAAAGGGCCCCCTAGCCTTTAGCTGACTTGACCTCTTTCTCAGTTGGGAACCTTTCTTATTACAAGTGATCATTAAATACATGATCAGTTTGATTATACTTAATCATGCACTTGCAGGAGAACTTCAGGAAAAAAGAAGCTCTAACAGCAAGTCCTCTGGACTTCAACTGAAGAAATGATTTGCACCTCATTTGGGTGACTCTTGCAACATCAGGCTGCTTCAACAGCATAACCAGTGGGACAAAAAGAAGCTGTGTACCCATACATACATATGGAATGTTAATCGCTATGATGTCAAGTATTGGAATATTTGTGTGTCAAGATTAGAAATGTGAATTTAGTTGTACCTGGCTGCGGCCAAATAAATTCCAAATTATATCCAAAGTAGACTCCAGTGTATTAATGGTTTACACAAGAAGTATGACGAGCATTTGCCGAGTGCCCGCGTTGTAAGGTGCGCTGAAAAATGGCCTGTGGTAGTGTAGGCGTGGGTTTTGGGCGTGCACAGATACATTTTTCAGCGTACCTGTAAAAAATGTCTTTTTAAAATTTTTGCCGAAAATGGACGTGCAGCAAAATAAAAATTGTGTGCAGATGGCAAGGGACGTTCCCAGAAACAACATAGAAGGGCTGCCCATCCTTATTAGGGACTCAATGCAACAAAAATAGTTATGAGGGGGGTTGGGGGGAATTCTTAAAGCAGAAAGGAGAAACTTTAAAAAGTCCTACCGCTTCTGAAATCCTTTTCTTGCCAGTGACTGCAGCTTGCAGAGGGAAAAGAAGACAATCCATTTTTGAACTAGTAACTATAACTTTTTTTACACTGTCCCTTTCCAGGGGAACTTAAACCTCACTCGATAACCCCTTAGAAGTTTGAACAGTGCAGAGCTTCGGAAGAAGGCTCCTAGCTTGGGTTATGTCTCAAGAAGTAGAACAAAGCCAGTTCAGTGGCTTAAAAAATGAACCCATGATAAAAAGCAGTACCTGAAGCTGCTGTTTCTTTTTTACACATAAAGCAGTTTGAAGCGTGCACCGTCTGGTTCTATGTGCTGTCAAGATCTGATATTGCTCATTTTGCTGGTGCACAGCACACGTTTTGCAGGTTGCTACTGGGTAGATGTACTTCTGTCTCTATATCTCTGGGATCATGACTATGAAGAAATGTAAAACAAACAAAAAGTGCACCAAGGCGGAGGAACAGTAGAATCTGTCAGGACACATAAGGGTTAAAAAGACACAGGGAAGTGGACAATGGCTCTTCTAGGACAAACCCGAACAACTACAAATGTTCAAAGAAGCAATATTTATTGACCGTTAAAAACTGGACACAGTACTATGTTTTGGCAATGATGCCTGCCTCAGGAATCTAAAGTAATACACAAAACATTCTTAAAAATGTACAGTTCAATGAGGACAAAATATCCTATATAATAATTTGCACCTCCAACATTCTACGTCTGGATGCCTGGGTTCGTAACACAATTCCCATTGGTCCGCCCTCGCGTCTGAACTCGGAGGCGACAGAGGGGGACCTGGAACTCAGAGGAGAGAGAGGGAGGCCTGGAACTCGGATGAGAGGGTGGGGAGGGAGGCAGCCAAGCTGGAACTCGGAGGATAACCTTGCTAGCGCCCGGTTCATTTGTGTGAGAAATGGGCATGTTTTACTAGTACATACATACAAACAACAAAATATAATACAAAACATCATTAAAATATGATCATCAAGAAATATATATATAAAAAAAAATAAACGTTCCCAGTTCCTCCTGCATTGGGGTAATGATTCAATGCAGGAATTTACCCTTTTATAAATGGTGCCCAAAGTTGAATGTGCAATTTAATTGAGTAATGAGACAATTAGTGGCAATAATTGGCTGCTAACAACTACTGGCGTTAATTAGCAGCAATTTGGATTTGTGCATGCAACAAGCAGAGCGCTCTTCTATAAAGATGTGCGCACAAATCTTTTAGCACATAACTGAAAAGAGGGTGTGACCTTGGGAGGGGCATGAGCAGGTCAGGGGCATTCACTAAAGAGGTGCGCAGTAGAATTTGGGGGGATGCATGCCTAATTTACACGTGAAGATTCACAGCAACTTTCAGGAGGTGTAAATCCTCACGCCCAAAGTTGGATGTAGATCCCGGCACTATCCCCCAGATTCTATATAGCATGCCTAGAGATCGGCACTGAAATTTGTGCAGATTCTGTAACGATGCACGCAATTTAACAAGCTTAACAAGGTATAACGGCCCTTAACGAGCAATAATGAGTACTAATTGATGCTGATTAGAATTTAGGAGCACATCTCACTAAACGTATTCTTTAATGATGTGTGCCGAATTTCTAACACGCTCAGACAAAAAGGGGCATGGTTATAGGCAGGAAAATGGGCGTTTCATGGGTATTCTGAAATTTGTACACCTACTTATAGAATATGGTCCAGTGCACCTAAATCTACGCGCTGGGATTTACGCCACATTTTTGTTGGTGTAAATAGAATACGCTTAGTCAGCACAGATTTCAGTGCCAATTCTTTTAGGCCATTTTCCCTATGAAGAAAGACTAAGGAGGTTAGGGCTTTTCAGCTTGGAGAACAGACGGCTGAGGGGAGACATGATAGAGGTATATAAAATAATGAGTGGAGTGGAACAGGTGGATGTGAAGCGTCTGTTCACGCTTTCCAAAAATACTAGGACTAGGGGGCATGCAATGAAACTACAGTGTAGTCAATTTAAAACAAATCGGAGAAAATGTTTCTTCACCCAACGCATAATTAAACTCCGGAATTCGTTGCCGGAGAACGTGGTGAAGGCGGTTAGCTTGGCAGAGTTTTAAAAGGGGTTAGACGGTTTCCTAAAGGACTTGGGAAAAATCCACAATTCCAGGAATAACATGTATAGAATGTTTGTACGTTTGGGAAGCTTGCCAGGTGCCCTTGGCCTGGATTGGCCGCTGTCATGGACAGGATGCTGGGCTCGATGGACCCTTGGTCTTTTCCCAGTATGGCATTACTTATGTACTTATATATAGAATCTCCCCCTATGTGCTATTCTATAAACAGTGGTCAAACCAGAGCACCATTTTGAGAACAGCACTCAATGCGCATTTTTGTCATCGCCAAAATTTGGGTGCCATGTATTGAATTTAGTCCTTATTGTGAAACTATAGCATATCCAAGGAGTAAAAATTTGTCATTTCTTATGAGGAGTTTTCACCCTAGAATTTAATGAGAATTATCTGTTGCAGTGGCATAGCCAGACCTCAACGTTTGGGGGGGGGGGGAGGTCTGGAGCCCAAAGTGGGGGGGGGGGGGGAGCACAGTTTGGCCCTCTTCCCTAACGCAAATCCACATACCTGGACTGGCGGGGGTCCCCAACCCCTGCTAGCTGAAGCCTTTCTCCAATGCCGTTCTCTGTGCATTGCCTGCCCTGCTTCTCCTCAGGTCGCGTGCATGTTCGGTTTTAGTGAAACTGAGCATGTGTGAATTCGCATATGCTCAGTTTCAGTAAAACCAAACATGAGAGGAAGCAGGGCAAGCAATATGCAGAGAACAGTGATGGAGAAAGTCTTCAGCTGGCGGGGCTTGGGGACCCCCGCCAGCCAAACCAGTGGCCCCAGTAACAATTCCAATTTGGGGGGTCTAGGCCCCCAATACCCCCCCCCCCCCCCCCGTAGCTATACCACTGATCTGTTATAATTTCCTCCTGAGAAGTCATAAATGTATGTGGCTTCAATGTAGCCATAATATTTGCTGATTTACCCCTATTTTATAAGGACACATAAATGCCCACGGGGCTCATTTTCAAAAGAGAAAAACATTTAAAAAGTGGCAAAAAGCAGCATTTGGACATTTTGCTTGCCAAAACATTCAAATCGCTATTTTTGAAAACCATTTTCTAATCAGTTTTCTATGCTGTTTGTCCACAGTGCATTCAACTCATAAGGGGATGCGTTAAGGGCAGGATTTGGGCGTTTTCTGCCATATTGAAACAAAACAAAAATGTTCAGGACTAAAACTAAGACATTTTAAGCTACACCTGTTTTAATAACAAGTAAGCCACAAAAAAGTGACTTACTTGACCAGATGACCACTGGAGTAATAAAGGAATGACCCTCCCTTACTACCCCAGTGGTCATTGACCCCCTCTCACTCCCCAAAGATGTGAAAGAAACAGTACATACCAGCCTCTATGACAGCCTCAGATGGGGGACCCAGGACCTATATCCCACTCTAATTGTTACACTTGTGTGGAATGCATAAGCCCCCCTAAAACCCACCAAAAATCTACTGTACCCATATATAGGTGACACCTGCAGACGTAAAGGCTACTAAAGTAGTGTACTGTTGGGTACAGTAAGTTTTTGGTTAGTTTTGGAGGGCTCACCGTACAATATAAGGGGGTAACAGTGAGATGTGTACCTGGGACCTTTTATGTGAAGTCCATTGAATGCCACCTAGGGTACCCCACTGTTCTGCTGGGATGTCTATGTGGCCAGTCTACTAAGAATGCTGGCTCCTTCTACATCCCAATGACTTGGTTTTGTGTGGTTTGTTTAAAACCTCCTTCACTTGGACTTTTTTTTTTCTAAAATGGTCCAAAAAGATGAATGCACTGAGTACAGCAACATCTAAAAAAAGGCCATTTTTGAAACAAAAAGATAAAACATTTTTCGTTTTTGAAAATCATTATATTTGACACTTGGATTTTAGACATTTTGAGCAAAACGTCCAAAGTCAGATTTAAACGTCATATCGAAAATGCCCCTCATGTGTCTTTACTAAACAGGCTAAAACGAGCATCTGCTTGGCCTCCAAACCTAAGCGACCACTTATTATACTATCCTCATTGTGTAAAAGTAGGTCCATACTTGGGATGCACCTAGTTTTTTTTATTTAATTTTTATTATTTTACAATATATCTTCAGGCACAACATCCTGACAGAAAGTGAAATATTCCATAATATAAAAGGAAAAACTCACATATTATATTCATAATATTTCAAAATTCACTCAAGTCCAACAACAAGGAGATCCAAAACTTAAACCAGAGGAATCTACAAAGAAATCATTAATACAAAAAGGAAAATAGCTATCCGCGCAGGACTAGGTGATTAAATTACTCCCGTTGTTGTCTTAGAAGCGATTAGTTTGGAGAGCTGAAATGGATCGGTAAAGGTATATTTTACATTATCAAGCTTAATAATACACTTGCAGGGGTACCTAAAAAAAAAAAAGGTCCCCCCTGCTTGAGTAACAACAGTTTTCATCATGAGAAATCGTTTCCTTTTCTTCTGAGTTTCTCTGGAGAAGTCAGGGAACAGTGAAATTCGTAAACCAAGAAATGGCTTCTCCCTATACCGAAAAAACATTTGGAAGAGCCATTGCTTATCAGGAAATAGGGCCACTGTGGCACCTAGTTTTTGCTGATGTATTTCTGTGCACAGTTTTAAATGAGCCTGTTTCATCATGCAAAACCAGCTTTACCCAAAGAAAAACGTTATAAAAAAAAATTACCAGGATTCTGATGTCTAATCTTACATTTTATCAAACACATTTATTTATTGGGATTTATTAACTGTCTTTACGAAGAGATTCACCCAAGGCTATGCAGAGCAGTTTAACATAAAAGATATAGGGCCCTGTTTACTAAGCTGCGTTATAGGCACGTTAGCGTTTTTAACGCACGTTAACCAGGGGTATAGGCAGACTTCGGCGGGAGGGGGTCCAGAGCCCAAGGTGAGGGGGAACATTTTAGCCCTCCCCCCCGGCGCCGCCGACCCCCCCCCCCCCCCCCCGCCATTGCCGACTTTGCCCCCCCCCCCCCCCACCGACCCTGTCAACCCCCCTCCCGCTGCCAACCCCGCCATCGCCTGGACCCTGGACCCCCCTGCCGATGACCCACCCGACGCCCCCTCCCGACGCCAACCCGCTGTCGCCTGCCTTTGCTGGCGGGGGACCCCAACCCTCGCCAGCCAAGGTCCTCTTCTTTTCACAAAAGGTTTCCTTCTGTTTCTGACGTCCTGCATGTACAAAGTGCAGGACGTCAGACTCACAGAACGAAGCCTTGCAGATCTGCAAGGCTTTGTTCTGTGAGTCTGATGTCCTGACGTCAGAAACAGAAGGAAGCCTTTTGCGAGAAGAAGAGGACCTCGGTTGGCGAGGGTTGGGGTCCCCCGCCAGCAAAGGCAGGCGACAGCGGATTGGCAGCGGGAGGGGGCGTCAGGCGGGTCATCGGCAGGGGGGTCCAGGGCCAAATCTACGGGGGCCAAGGCCCCCTGGCCTGGCCCCATGTAGCTACGCCACTGACATTAATCATGTACTCGCATTAACCATGTATGTGCCTACAATCTCCCTATAGGCACCTACTCGGTTGCCATACGCGCTAATTGTAGGCACGTTAAAAATGCCTTGGTAAACAGGGCCCTTAATTTTTTAACAGCTTAACAATGACCAAATATAAGGATAAATACAGTCAATGAGATAAACTCGGAAATGGCAAATTGAAACCTAGTAATAGGACTAACGTGAAATAGTATCAAAAATATACACATTTAATAGTGTTGTACAAGAATCATATAACAGAAATATGATAAATGTCAGTACAATACAAATGAAAACATAATAGACAGCATGGAAGGACATTCAAATATTCAGAATCACCTCCACTTTTCAGAGTTGCAGCAAAGAAAAAAACCTCAGAAAGCTCTTTTTACTTAACCAAACTACCAGAACTTTAAAAATGTATCATTGGCATAAAAAATCTTCCAACAGAAATGTTTTCACTTTTCTCTTATCCTTTCTTTTTCCCTTCAAACAT
The DNA here is from genome assembly GCF_901765095.1 of Microcaecilia unicolor. Taxonomy (NCBI): domain Eukaryota; kingdom Metazoa; phylum Chordata; class Amphibia; order Gymnophiona; family Siphonopidae; genus Microcaecilia; species Microcaecilia unicolor. The sequence goes on along the minus strand of NC_044031.1, from coordinate 645,669,497 downwards.
TAAACAAAGCAAAAAAGACTGTTTACTTATGTTAACAAGACAATATCTGTTCTTAATCTGTCCGTCCTATTTCATGGCTTTGCTCAAACTGTCCATATCCGATGGTGGCCAGTGTTTCACTTAGCTACTTCAGGGGTCCTTTTACTAAGGTGTGCTGAAAAATGGCCTGCGATAGTGTAGACGCGTGTTTTGGGCGTGCGCAGAATTATTTTTCAGTGCACCTACAAAAAAATGCCCTTTTCTATTTTTGTCGAAAATGGATGTGGGCAAAATGAAAATTGCCGCGTATCCATTTTGGATCTGAGACCTTACCACCAGCCGTTGACTTAGTGTTAAGGTCTCACGCAGTAACCGGGCGGTAATGGTTTATGCGCATCAAATGCCACGCGTCAGAAAATAAATTCAAATTAATTATCGCGAGACATGGTCCATGCTCGTGGTGCAAAGAAAGAGGGGCATGAATTTCTGCATATTCAATATGTCAGTATTGACTCCTATTGTGACCTTTCTGAATATGGTTGCCAGCCTTCCAGGACTGTCCTGGAGTCTCCAGGAATTATAGTGTGCAATGGGACTTCTAAAAACAGTTTTGGGGGAGGGTGGGGTTGTGACGATGCATGGAATACCTTACCAGAGCAGATGAGGAGCCCAAAATAGTAAGAGACTTTAAAAAGGCATAGGATAAGCACAATGGATCCTTATTTGCCAAAACTGAAGCGGTAATGGAAGAATGAGCTAATGATGAGGCAGGCCTCAGGGCTAATCTGGTTGGTACCAGCACCCTATAACTTCGCAGACTGGACAGAACAATGCAGCAGGTTGGTGGCAATGAGGTACCATCCAGAAAAGCCACAGAGATATAGAAGGCCAGATTTTTTAGCAAAAGCCACACATAACTGACAGCTATTTAGACAGCACAAGCTTTGCGGTTAGACATGGGACAGGAAAGGTACTGGGTATGAGCTAATAGGGATCTTGTGTGCTTATCTACTCAAGATGGCGTAGTAGAAAGAAGAAAGGTGAAAAAAACCCATCAGTTTTGGATAAGACGTGATATTCTACAAAAGCTTCTGAGGCTAGCAGTTGGGGAAAATGAACACTCCCTTCGTAATGTGAACAGACACAAACTGGGCAGAATGGATGGCCCAGTCGGTCTTTTTCAATTGTTAACTATATCGTTGCTGCATTACTATGTTATTCCTGGAGATGTCTTTAAAGTGAAAGTGAAGTCCAAGTTCTAATAAAATATTCATACCTCCATAATCATAGTTCTTTTTTGCTGGATATATCTAAGGAATAAAATCTGTGTTTTATATTGCTGATGCATTTTACCAAGCTAGACATCCATTCAGTGTTACCAGGACATGAAACTATTTAGGGTTTTATGCCCAGTAGTCGAAACTATCATGGTTTTCCTTAATAATATATTTTCTTTTCTTTTCTCATCAATAGTATTGGTGGCCTTCTATATTGAAGACTAGTGCCGTAGAATATGTTTATTTATTCATTTACCAAGAAACAAAACCCCGAAAGGATGCCAAAAGCAGCAGTTCTCTAACTTCTGCAATCCGCTACGTTGGCGTCTATTTATTTATTTATTTATTCATTTTATTTTTCAAGATTTACATCCCGCCCACCACTAAGCGGCTTGCGTAATAAAAACATACATAAACTTTCAAAATCACTCAAAGCAGATCTAAAAAAATACTTCTCAACGACAATACAGCTAAGAGAACCTGAACTAGGATACTGCCAAATAGAACTCAAGAAGGGTGTCTTTAAGACCTTTTTAAATTGCTATAATGATGAGCAAAATTAAATATGTCCTGTTAGTGCATTCCATAAAGCTTGGGCCGAGTACTGAAAAGGTACAAGCGGATTTCAATTATTTCTTGATTATTACTAATGTTTTCCATTTTTTATGACTTTGCTGTATTGTTACTTGATATGATAAATGAATAATTTGCATAAGTAAGAAAAACAAATTACAAGAAACCATCAGATATGTTGATCATAAAATACCTAGGGCCCTGTTTACTAAGATGCACTAGCGTTTTTAAGGCCCCTTTTACCAAGCTGCGGCAAAAGGGGGCCTGCGCTGGCTTCAGCACGTGTTTTTGATGCACACCAAGGCTCCCTTTTACCACAGTGGGTAAAACGTAGGTCTTTCTTTGTTGAGGAAATGGCCACGTGGCAAATGAAGCACTTGCCGCACGGCCATTTTGGGGGAGCCCTTACCGCCACCCACTGAGGTGGTGGCAAAGGCTCCCATGCTAACCCGGTGGTAACTGGGCAGTACACAGCACTGCCCCATTACCACCGGGTACACACTAAATCTACAAAAATAAATATATTTTTGTAGTGCCGGATATGATGGCGTGCCGGGGATGGGAACAACCACTGAGCTGCTGTGGTAGCCCAGCAGTACTTCCTTTTTAGTGAGCGGTAAACCTGTGTTGGGCTTACCACCTGTTCACTAAGCCTTAGTAAATAGGGCCCCTATTATATTACTCTATAAAAGATTATTACACTTTTAAATATGATTTATGTATCTGTTCATACATTCATTTGCTGCTGGCTCCTGTAATAATAAATTCTCTGGTGGGGTCAATATTCAAACTCCCTAGTCAGTGTTTCATTTAAACACTAGCCATGCATTTGAAGCTATACCCAGGAATTCAGCACTGAGGCTATCCATATAACAGGCAGAGCTGTGACTGTCCCCAGTAATGGTGACATTCTGTATTGTTATCTATATAACCATCTGGATAACAAAGAACAGCTTTCTGCAACCGCTGAGCTCTGCCTTACAGGTAACTCCCAGCTTTGCCCTAGTGTTCATAGATAGTTTTGGGACATTCTGCGGATTATCTTCTGCTCAGTGTGCAGTGGCAGCAATTAAAAGGAAAAAGAATGTTCCCTTTGTGTAAACCACCTAAAGCTCTTGGTACCAAACGGTATATAAAAACTATCAGCCTGATATTCAGCTCACGGCAGTAAATGGTGTCTGAGCCGCTGACAGATGCAGGCTGAACTGACCCCAGATATTCGCCAGCAAAGGCAGGCGACGACGGGTTGGCGGCGGGAGGGGGAGTCGGGTGGGTTGTCATCAGGGGGGTCCAGGGCCAAATCTATGGGGCCCAGACCACCCCAGGCCCCACGTAGCTACGCCACTGGTGTTAACCATGCACTAATCAGTTAGCATGCAGCAATGTAGATTATTAGCACAGAACATGCCTACTCTCTGCCCCCAAACATGCCCCCAGCACTCAAAAATAAAAAGCATTTTTTAGTGTACGGGTAGCACATGCACATGGCAAAATTACTGTGGGATGCCTCAGCTCTCCCTGTGGTTCACCATTTTTTAAAAATATTTTTATTACATTTAGAAAATACAGCAACACGAAAAGCAGTGCAACAAGATAAAACACACAGTAAAATATACTAAGCCGAGTTCAAGTCATAAAATTAGTTCTTAGCGGAGAGAAAAAGGTCGCCATTTTAAGCTGTGATAAGCATATGCTAGCGCTTGCCGCGGCTTAGTAAAAGGACCCCAAAATTAGGACAGTAAAAAAGACTGTCCTAACTTTGGGGCCCTTTTACCAAGAGGTGGTAAAAAGTGACCTACGGAAGTGTTGGAACGTGGAATTGGTGTGAGCAGAGGCCACGTTTTACCATGGCAGGTAAAAGGCATATTTTTGTATTGGAGTCATTAATGGCTGTGCGCTAATATCAAAATTAGCATTGGCCATTTACTGCTTGAGCCCTTACCGCCACCTATTTAGTAGATGGCAAGGACTCATGCACTAACGGTGGTATTCTGGCAGTACACAGTGAGGGCCATAATCAAACGGGGCCGACCATTTATAAGGGCAGCCATCTCTAACACTGGCCCCATCAAGCGGCATAAAGTCTGATATCAGTACCAGCCAAAATAGTGGAAACTATTAAAAAACATAAAATTACGGAACACATAGACAAATATATTTTAAAGAGACAGAGTCAACATGGATTCAGCCAAGGGAAGTCTTGCCTCACCAATTTGCTTCATTTCTTTGAAGACATGAATAAACATGTGGATAAAGGTGAGATGATTAATGTAGTTTATCTAGATTTTCAGAGAGCATTTGACAAAATCCTTCATAAGAGACCCCTGAGAAAATTAAAAACCCATGGTTTAAGAGGCAATGTTCTGTTGTGGATTAGGAATTGATTGATAGAAAGCAGAGGGTAGAGTTAAATGGACATTTTTCTCAGTGGAGGAGGGTGAATAGTGGAGTGCCGCAGGGATCTGTACTGGAACCGGTGCTATATAAATATTTATAAATGATCTGGAAATCAGAACAACGAGTGAGGTGATTAAATTTGCAGACGACACAAAACTATTCAAAGTAAAACACATGTGGAGTGTGAAAAATTGCAGGAAGACCTTAGGAAGTCAGAAGACTGGGCATCCAAATGGCAGATGAGATTTAATGTGGACAAGTGAAAAGTTATGCTGAATACATTCAGTTCTGGTCACTGTATCTCAAAAAAGATATAGTGGAATTAAAAAAGGTTCAAAGAAGAGACACCAAAATGATAAAGGGGGTGGAACTCCTCTCATATGACAAAAAGCTAAAGAAGTTTGGGCTCTTTAGCTTGAAAAAGAAATGGCTGAGGGGGGATATGATTGAGATCTATAAAATACTGACTGGAGTGGAACAGGTAGATGTGAATCACTTGTTTACTCTTTCCAAAAATACTAGGACTAGGGGGCATGCAAAGAAGCTACTAAGTAGTAAATTTAAAACAAATTGGAGAAAATATTTCTTCACTCAATGATTAATTAAATTCTGGAATTCGTTGCCAGAGAATGTGGTAAAAGCAGTTAGCGTAGCAGGGTTTAAAAACGGTTTGGATAATTTCCTAAAAGAAAAGTCTCTAAGCCATTATTAAGATGGACTTGGGAAAATGCACTGCGTGTTTTAGGATAAGCAGCATAAAATCTGTTTTACAGTTCTGGGATCTTGACAGGTACTTGTGACCTGGATTGGCCACTGTTGGAAATAGGATACTGGTCTTGATAGACCTTTGGTCTGTCCCAGTATGGCAATGGTTATTTTCCTATGTTATGTTCTTTAAGAAGAGATGTCCTTTTAATCCAATTAGACCTTAGTGCCGCATTTGACATGGTAGATCATGAAATTTTATTAATCAGACTGCGAGATACTGAACTTTGTGGTACAGCACTGAATCAATTCTGGTGTTATTTATCTCAGCGCACATGTGAAGTTCATCTAAATGCAACCTCTTCTATATCTACTTCTTCTGCAATTTTCCTGTTTCCTCTGGTGTCCTACAGGGTTCAGATCAGTCCTTGCCCCAATTCTTTTTAATATTTTTCTGTCTCCTCTGGCTGTGTTAGCTTAAGATCATAACTTTGGGGTATATATTTATGCAGATGACATCTCGGTCTTAGTCACAATATGGCCTAACCAGTCTGCCCATCCATTTATTTATTTATTGCATTTGTATCCCACATTTTCCCACCTATTTGCAGGCTCAATGTGGCTTACAATGTATCGTTATTGGTAGATAGAGATTGGAAGATAACAATCAGTGTTGCATAAAGAGCGTGAATAGCATAATAAAGGTAGTAAAGGGAATGAAAGGGTTATATTGACTGAGAACCAATTCAAGGTCTCTTACATAGGAAGCAAGAATGCTACCAACACCATCACCTCTTAGCACCAATTCACCTTGGGTGAATCACTTCATAAAGGACCCTGTTTACAAAGGTGCATTAGCGTTTTAGCGTGTGTTAACCGTGTAGATGACTATAGGAATATTATGGGCCTCTACATGGTTAGCATGTGCTAATTTTTAGCGTGAGCTAATTTTTAGCGTGAGCTAAAAATGCTAGTGCACCTTTATAAACAGGGCCCAAAGGCAGTTAATAAATTCCAAAACATTTGTCACTGGGGATTGTCATAAGATAACAGCTCTGGTAATACAAGTCAGGGGGGACTGTTGTTGTTAAAGGACAGAATATGAAAAAATGTAAAAACTATTGTTCTCCAAGTTCTAAATATATATATTTTTTAATTTAAACTGCTTTGTTGGTTGCAAGATTCAGGCTGCCGTTTAGCTGGTGTTGATATTTTATGCTCTAAACTACGGTCCTCGAGGACCAAAACCCAGTCGAGTTTTCAAGATTCCCACAATGAATATGCATGAGATCTCTTTGTATACAATGGACCCAGGACAGAAAAACAACAAAGCAGATCAATAGAAGATAAACATAAATTTATTAATTGAAAACAAAAATTCAAATCAGCCTGACACAGGCCGTGTTTCACCCAGCAGGGCTGCGTCAGGGGCTACACAATAATCCTTTATAACCAAGGTGCAGTAGATATGTTTGTTGATGAGAAAGCAAATGTACAGAAGTCTGAAATCATAAATCTTCTAAAATATAGTAAAAAAACAGCACAACCGAATGATCAAAAGGTGCTGCCGTGCGCCACATCGAACACACTCGCAACTCTGTAATGCTGAGAAAAATGGAACCAGTGCATGCAAATCAATTTTATGATGCTCATTGTGGAAATCTTGAAAAACCTGACTGGGTTGTGGTCTTCAAGGACTGTGGTTGCCCACCCCTATTCTAATAAATATTCAACCAGAGCTTCCAAGGGTTACTACCAGTGTAGTGAGACAGGAAAAGGCAGCTTGGAAAAATCTGAGAAGATTTTAGCAGTGTCAACTGGTTCTAAGCCAGGGTTCTCAACCTTAGTCAGTCAGGTTTTCAGGATAAACAAAAGAGAGCAGAGTACTGCATTGATGACACAAATATTTATTGACTGATAATCCCCGACATGGCCATGTTTCGCCTTCCAAGAGGCTGCGTCAGGGGCTACACTGTTGAAATCGAAACATATATAAAACAAGATAAAACTAAACTCAAATCAATAGCTTAAAATCATACAAATAAAAATAAATAGCATACATATAAATAGTTCCTATTATCATAAGAAATAATAAATCAAACAGTTAAATAGAAGTTATTAATACTGTCTCTTCGCTTTAAAAGCACAGTCAAAATTCTTGATTTCACCTTTGCTTCTGACCTTTCATTCAAATCACAAATTGAAGCAGTTCTCCAGTCTTCTTTTTTCGCTCTTCATCGAATTTGTGCTGTGCATCCTTTCTTGCCAGTGACCTTTCTTCATCCTCTAATCCTGGCCTCAGTCATTTCCCATTTAGATTACTGCAATGCTCTCTAAGCCGGTCTCCCTGTACACTCTCTCAAGCATGTACAGATAGTTCAGTCAACTGGCGTTAAACTACTTTACAATGCACGTAGATTTGATCATGGTACATCTCTTCTTCTTTCTGAACAGTGGCTTTCAGTTACCTAGGTCCCAAAGTTTGGAACAATCTCTCACTTAACATCCGCAATCAACCCTCTCTCCCGACCTTTAAATGAACCCTGAATACCCATTTGTTTTCCTTGTCCTTCTCCTCTTCTTCATGATGTTTACTTTTTTTTTTAAGTGTTTTTACTGCTCTGCTTGCATTGTTTATTTTATATATTGTTATTTTAACTGCTCTTTTATGTAGATTTTATACTATGTAAACTAGTTTATGCCTTTGCGTTAGGCCATAGCGGTATATCAAGGCTTGGAAATTAAATAAATATAATAAACACTGACAGAAATCATAAACTCTTGAATGCACACATATATTGGAGTCAATCCACAAAAACTATCGAATTAACGTAAAAAATTCAAAATCAAAATGATGGTTACTAGTGCAAAATCATAAAACTCAAAGGCTAAACATCAATAATTATAAAAGACATACAAAGTAGTGCTTTCTTTTGAAAGGGTCACATATCTATTAGGGTCCTTTAAGGCCATTACACCTATAGGCACTGCTGAGCTTCTGCTGCTGTATGTTTTGATTGCAACTGTAGCCTCTGATGCAGCCTCTTGGAAGGCGAAACATGGCCATGTCGGTCAATAAATGTTTGTGTCTTCAATACAGTAGTCTGCTTTCTTTTGTTTGGGCTGTCAATGCGCAAATTGCTGCCTCTCAAGGGCGTACTTAAAAAGATGTGTCAGTGGCGTACACACCCTCTATCAGACCTGACCCCCGCCCCACCTTAAAATTTTGTTTGCAGTGCTGCGGTCTTCACCTAGGCAGCAGCACTCATAGGCTGCCTGCGGCCTGCATCATGAATTCCTCCCTGACCAGTCTCGCCCCAGGGGTGGGACTGTTCAGGGAAGAAGTCCCAGTGCAGGCCGTGGGCAGCCTATGAGTGCCACTGCTGCTGCTGCCTGGGTGAAGACTACAGCACTGTAAACAAAATTTTAAGGTATGGGGGCTGGGCACCGGTGCCACGGGGGTCAAGGTGCAGGGAGGAGACGCACCCCCTATGAACATTTTCTGGCTACTGCCTTTGCTGCCTCTGTTTGGTTGTATAGGTTTTCAGGATATCCACAATGAATATGCATGAGATAGATTTGCATACAATGGAGGCAGTGCATGCAAATCTCTCTCATGCATATTCGTTGTGGATATCCTGAAAACCTGACTGGCTAGGTGTGTCCCAAGGCCTAGGTTGAGAACCCCTGTTCTAAGCAAAGGTACCACTGAGCATTTCACCTTTGCCTGAATGATGCTTTTCTTCCGTTTATTTTTTTCCCAGCACGTAGTTGAACGGGAATTGTCTTATGAAGTAGTTGAAAAATAGTGAACATGAATTCATGCTTATCCCTCCATTTGCAAATGCGTCATTTAAGGCTTTTTTTTTAACTTTCAAATGTCATCCTCATCTTTTGCATACCTTCTTCCATTAACGTCTCCAGAAAATAGTTTCAGAGTGAGGTTTTGCAAAATATTCACAAAGGTGCAGGAAATAACTCTTTCTGGGTGAATTCTATATATGGTACTGAAAAAAAATTTGTGCCAAAAAAAAGTGCTGTTCTATAAATCATGCCTGAAGTTAGGCATGGTTTATAGAATAATGTGTATACCCAGGAATCATGCCTAACTTTAGGCGTGGCTATTTGCAGCAACTGAAATGTGGTGCAAATCTTTGCACTTAAATTAGATGCATTTCCCTCTTATTCTATAACTACGCACGTTAATTGTAGGAATGCCCACATTCTGCCCATAACCCTTCTATTTCTGTGCCCCCTTTTGAACTTGCATGTATATTCCAATTAAATCTATTTAGTGTCAATAATTGCTTGTTAACTAGCCAATTATTGGTGCTAATTAGCTCATTATTCAATTAATTTACACATGCAAATTAGGCATATGCCTAAATTTGAGCACACTATTTTTAGCGAATATTATAGAATTTGGGGGGGGGGGGGGTTGTACATCTTTAACTCCCTCAACCATTCATAGGGTATGAAAAAGACTTTGTAAGGACACTGGTCAAGTTTAAATTCCAGTAAGTCACAAATACATTTAAAAGACCTGATTGGAGATCCAAGATGGTGCTGTAGCGAGTCACAGCACCGGATGCTCCCAGACGCACCCCGTGTTAGCGCTGAGAAGAACTCCTGAATTCCCCTAAAGAAAATGGGGAAAAGGAGATGGAAAGTAAGGGAGCTTCCCTCAACCCCTGCTGGAACTCACCCTCCCCAGCAGCTGAAGCTGAAGCGCTTCGGGGTGATAATGGGACCTAGGCAGGCTTCTTCCCCTACTACCGGCACTGACACATCAGTGTTGGCTGACAGTGTAGACGGGGTTTCCCTAAGCCCTGTCGTGCATGTGCCCCCCCCCCCCCCCCCCCCCACAGCCAGGAGGAGGAGGTATGGAAGCGGAGCCTGCAGTTCAGCTTCCAGAAGAGGGGCAGAATATCCAGGAAGGGAACCTGACCATACCAGAGGAAGTGGTGGAGAGCGGTCTGGTAGGTGAACATACTTCAAGTTTTCCTTTAAAGACAATTGCTAGTTTAAACCAGATCTTTAAAGCTCCCCCCCCCCCTTCCGGCTTTTTCTTTGGGGTTACTGAGTAAACCAGCCGTAGTGACATTGGAGTCACTCTGGGATTTGGCATTTATAGTGCATTCTTCCTTGCAAATTATGGTTTCAAAAAATTCAGAGGAGATTAAAGTTTTGACCGAAGCAGTCCTAATTCAGGAACAGATAAATAAACAGCAGAATCTTGAAGTGAAACAATTCGGGGAAAATTTACAAAAATTGGAGAACCTGACTTTAGTCTCAGTTAAAGAAAGAAATTTCACTTTACGGAGATTGGAATATTTGGAAAACCAATCCAGGAAACTTAATCTGAGATTTACTAATTTCCCAAGGTCTCCATTAATTTCATCTGTGGAAATGGTTAAAAAATATATGGTTGAGGTTCCAGGGATGTCAAAGGACTCACTGCCTCCTATAGTGTGGGTGCAATATCTTCAGAATAATATAAAATCTGGTCATGGAACCTTACAGCCGCATGTGGGAGATGGTATGAACTTAACATCCTTTTTGGAATCATCATTGGAAATAATTACCCAAAGAACTACTGCTGTAGTAACGTCTGCTCTTGAAATGGAGTCAATAGAAATCAAACAAAATAAAACATGGAAAAGAAAATAAGATGATACCTTTTTTATTGGACATAACTTAATACATTTCTTGATTAGCTTTTGAAGGTTGCCCTTCTTCGTCAGATCGGAAATAAGCAAATGTGTTAGCAGATAGTATTTTTTCCATGTTTTATTTTGTTTGATTTCTATTGATAACCTTTAAGAGTGGACTAACACAGACAGCTACCACACCTATCTACTTTTGATATGGAGGAGTGTCCTAGTGGTTAGGGTGGTGGACTTTGGCCCTAGGGAACTGAGGACCTGAGTTCAATTCCCACTTCAGGCACAGGCAGCTCCTTGTGACTCTGGGCAAGTCACTTAACCCTCCATTGCCACATTGAGCCTGCCATGAGTGGGAAAGTGCGGGGTACAAATGTAACAAAAAAAAATGGATAGAGATGCTGTACTGAGACTTTTCTTCAGACACTCTCTTTTTTTTGGGATCTAAGATAAGAATGTATCCAGATTTAGCCAGAGAAACACAGAAAAGATGGAAAGCCTTTTTGGCAATGCGTCAGAGGACTTTGGCTCTAGGGGCCAGTTTTACACTTAAATTTCTGTGTATTTGTCAAATATTATATCAGTTAAAAAATTACCAATTCTTTAATCCTAAACAACTAGAAGAGTTTTTGGTTTCTAAGGAAGAAATGAATGTGAATGTAAATGTTTAATTAACAGGTGCACACTGTAAGATAGATTGGGAAAAGCAATAGGTTAGTAGCGAGTCCTGGGTTAATTTATTCTCAAAAGAATGTAGTAATAATAATACTATATTGTTATTATTTCTTTTCCTTGGATCTATATTGCCTAATGTTAAGATCGATGTATTTAAGTAATTTCAACTTAATGTTATGGAAATATTGGTTTGTTTAAATATTACAGATTGCAATATTGTTTCAGTTTTGAGCTGTATAATAATATAAATAATAAAGAAATAAGCACTAAAAGACCTGCAAGCCTGTTTGTTTAAACCATTTCTGAAATGGCGCTTCGTTCCTTTAAGGACTTAATTGCAGCAACTTCTGAAAGGGAAACAAACTCCACAGAAAATTTGTGAAAACAAAAATTTGTATAAAAACTGGCATTAGATTTTTCCCTGCCTCTTCAATAGAGCCCTTTGAGATAAACGTTTTCTCCAAAACAGATTTTCATGTGGAATTTTCTCCTTTCCAGAAAATTCTGTGCCATTTCAAAAACCATCTGAGGCTATCATGCTGGCTGTTTTGCAGTTGTTTTTTTACTCGATTCCTAACTTTGGAGATCCAAAGCCTTTTTCATTAAAATACATCATAAATTTCCCTTGTCTACCGAGGTAAAATTATAACCATTACTATTAGGCCTCAGGCAGGATTTCCTTTGTGAATATCTGTTATGAAATTGTTTCATTTCCAAAACTTTCCAGAAATCAAGAAAGTGGAAGTGATCTGTTCAAAAGTTGGTTCTGTTTTCCTATAAGAGAGACTGTTGTTTCTAGTTTGGTTGTTTTTTTTTTTCATTTGACCTCCTTTATTTTCTCTCACTTGTATAGTAATGTGAATCAAACAGCATTCTCTAAATGTTAGCAGTAGCAATAATTAATATAAATAAATAGGGTTTCTAAAGACTTAAACATAACTAAAGGCCCAGCTTTCACTTGGAGTGTGTGAGAAATTAAAAAAGGTTTTGAAATGTGGCCGCGTTCTTTTGAATTCTTGAACAAAGGGTGGTAGATAGACCCTGCCTCCCCACATCATAACATGTGGTATAAACTTCACCAGGACACATTTTAGGACTGTGCAAGACAGTTGTTTACAGACATCTCTCAAAGCCACAGCCTTAGTTGCAGATTTTTCTAAAGGACACAAGATCACAGATATTTTTTACGTAAATGCCACAGTTAACCTCACAAAGCCTGGCTATTTTCTTACTATATGAATTTCCTGGACTTGTTCCGGCCAGGTGTTCTATACCTCCTGCATTTTGAACAGTGATAAAAATGTTTCCATATGGAAATCGCACATCAGCTCTTTGGGCTGATAAATGTAGTAGATATCTATGCTCAGAAAGCAAATATGAGCTTTTGTGAGGTGGCAGAACACTGCAGACTGTTCCATAGCAGGCAGAGGTTCAATATCGACTATCGTGAATAAAAACATATCACCTCATTTCTGTGGTGTTTTTAATGGAAGAAAAAGGACTGGTTTCCTGGAGAAAGGCCCATTTCCGGACATAAGGACTGAGGTTTTGATAGCCATGACTCAGAAGAGTTGCCCAGCTTGCCCTCAGGGCTGGATTAAGGCCAACTGATGCCCTAAGAACACTTAAGAAAATACGTGATGGCTCTCAATAGTCTACTATCTAAAAATAATAAACTCAACAAAAAGCAGACAAAGTGTTCACACACACAAAAAGATTTTCTCCTAACGGGGGAAAAGGTCTCATTTGTCACTGGGATATGGTATCAAATGTCGACACCAAATAATAGATAAATCCCACTGGTGACTAAAATAGTCATCTACCAAAAAAACCCCTCCTACCAAAAACAGTGCATTCTAATGACTAGCGATTGGCATGGAGCTGTCAAATGCAGTATCACTTATCTAAAAGCTCAGTAGACCCCCCCCCCCTCCTGACAGGCACCCGTTTCGCTGTCGCTTTTTCAAGGGATCTGAGCCAGAAGAAACATCTCTTTTCTTTCATGCCTTCCTGTCTTTTCCTTTATCCACCAAATGCCTGTAGATGGTGACCACATCACATACAGATGTGCTGATCCCAGCAATGGGCTGTGACTGCCAGAAACAGTCTCTGCAAACTCCACAGTTCTATGCCTATTGCTAGTCATTCTGTCATGGTTTTGTGAGCGCTAATAGTGTTTGTTTTTTTTAAGAATGATAGAGTAATAGGAAAGAAAGATATAATATAATTGAAAGATTACATTAAAAAGTTATAATGCACTGTTTTTGGTAGGGGGGGGGGGGGGGGTTGGTCAATGATTATTTTAGTCACCAGAGGGTTTTATCTATTATTTGGTGTCAACATTTGATACCATAATCCCAGTGACAACTGATGCCCTAAGCACAGCCCAACAATGATGCCCCTTGGCCCTTCCATTGCTTAACTGACAAGACATTAAAACTCAATAAGTGCTGAGAAATATCATTATTGTACAAAACAAAACATCATATATATATATTTATAATGATTAGAAAAACCAACCTCTTCAAAAAGGCCTACCCCAACGATCTTACGTAAACCTCTTCACCCAGAAACACAGCATGCCTAATGATCATACTGGACAACACACAATCTTCATCCCTTCCGACCCTCCACATATACCTCATTCGATCACTATACAACCTTGTATTTGCTATCAACCGACTGGGCAAACACCTTGACGGTACTATGTAAGCCACACTGAGCCTGCAAATAGGTGAGAAAATGTGGGATACAAATGCAATAAATAAATAAAACACTGAAATTCATGTTGGATAATGGGTGTGGCAGATGGCAGTGAAAGAGTTAAGGGTGCCCCCCTTCCCTTGGTGCCCTAAGCATGTGCTTATTTTGTTTAATGGTTAATTCAGAGCTGCTTGCTTTGTATTTGTATTTGTCTCTCTCATTAATATTCGGATACAGGAAGGTGACATTTACATTTCTGTTTGGTGCTGCTGGTAAAGTTTTTGTCAGGCAGGCAGCTATAACGTGGAAGCTGTGGGCTCAGAATGCCTGTGTGTAATGTGCACAGCAGGGCAGGAATAAAATCTAGCCAGGAAGAACAAACATTTGGGAGGGCACAAAGTACTCACCTTCAGGCTGAAAAGTGCTCATTGAAAGAAAATGAATTATTTTAAGAGGCAAAATTGGAGATAAACAAGGACAAAAGCGCTACGATGCAGAAACTACAGAAACTTCTGGCGAAAATTAAAGGGCTGCTTGTGAACCAGCCTGGAATGTCCAAGTCGTTTGAGAGCTCTGGAGTAGCTCTGGAGTAAATTTTGAGTGAAATGCTTAGCTGTGCCACGTTTATATCCATGTAACTTTATGTAAAAATTCAAACAGGTACACTCTACCCAAGTATACTTCCACCAACCATTTCTGGTCAATGACTTACACAGGAAAAATTGTGCGCATATATTGAACAATATTAGAATATATTTCTTCCTAACCCAAAGACGTCGTGGGAATGCATATTTTTTAAACGTGAGTTACAGTGTGCACCAACAGAAATATGAACATACTTTTTCATCTTCCATGCTGACCTGAGGAAGAAAGTCCTAGCCTTCAAAAGCCAGTCAAAAATGTAAGTTAGTCCAATTAAAAAATAAATAAAGATAAGAAGAGAGTTGCTGACCTGAACATGTATACCTTGGAGGAAAGGAGAAACAGGGGTCATATGATACAGACATTCAAATATTTGAAAGGTATTAATCCACAAACGAACCTTTTCCGGAGACGGGAAGGCGGAAGAACTAGAGGACATGAATTGAGGTTGAAGGGGGGCAGACTCAGGACTAATGTCAAGAAGTACATAAGTACATAAGTATTGCCATACTGGGAAAGACCAAAGGTCCATCGAGCCCAGCATCCTGTTTCCAACAGTGGCCAATCCAGGTCACAAATACCCGGCAAGATCCCAAAAATGTACAAAACATTTTATACTGCTTATCCCAGAAATAGCGGATTTTCCCCAAGTTCATTTAATAACCGTCTATGGACTTTTCCTTTAGGAAGCCGTCCAAACCTTTTTTAAACTCTGCTAAGCTAACCGCCTTTACCACATTCTCTGGCAACTAATTCCAGAGTTTAATTGCACGTTGAGTGAAGAAAAAGTTTCTCCGATTCGTTTCAAATTTACTACATTGTAGCTTCTTCGCATGCCCCCTAGTCCTAGTATTTTTGGAAAGCGTGAACAGACGCTTCACATCTACCCGTTCAACTCCACTCATTATTTTATAGACCTCTATCATATCTCCCCTCAGTTTTTCATGGAGAGGGTGGTGGATATGTGGAATGCCCTCCCGCGGGAGGTGGTGGAGATGAAAATGGTAATGGAATTCAAACATGCGTGCGATAAACACAAAGGAATCCTGTTTAGAAGGCATGGTTCTGTGAAATCTTAGCAGAGATTGGGTGGGGACGCCGGCAATTGGAAACAAAACGGGAGCTGGGCAGACTTCTATGGTCTATGCCCTGATCGTGACTGGATAGGGATGGGTTGGAGTGTAAATTTTAAGGGGCTTCAACATTAGCTTCAGAATTTAGTACAAGAACAGTACTGGGCAGACTTCTACGGTCTGTGCCCTGAGAAAGGCAAGGACAAATCAAACTCGGGTATACATATAAAGTATCACATACCATGTAAAATGAGTTCATCTTGTTGGGCAGACTGGATGGACCATACAGGTCCTTATCTGCCATCATTTACTATGTTACTATTGTTACTATCTTATTTTCTTATTTGTTCTGATTCTATTTATTGCTATTAATTGCTGCTCTTGGTTCATCGAGCTATGTATCAGGATACAGCTGCGTATTTGACAACTGCATTGCAGTAGTATACACCGCCACAATCACTGCAATCTGAATGTCAGCAGTTTCTTGTGATTCCTGCACTACAACGTATATGCTTGGAGATTACAAAGCTGGGAACTTTTTCCATTCGAGGTCCAATTGAGTGGAACAATTTGCCATTACGACTTTAGTGTGAAACCAATGGTCCTGCATTCCGGAATCATCTCAGAGACGTTTTTTTTAATTTAAATTTCTTTATCAGTTTCAAATTAAACAAAGATACATCTCTTTGAATAGATACATCCATTTCAAGCATCAAAGAACATATAAAGAATATTATTACAAAGAAATTTTCTTGAAAAATGGAATTATAGTCCACTAATATAGGATGGTGGATTCAAGACGGTATAAAGCCAAAGGAAGTTAGCATAACAAATAAGTAAATTAAAGTATACTAGCATTGGTTCTTTAAGTATTTTCGGGACTCGGTGTTTGGGTTAAGGCCTGGTTCCTCTTCGTATCAAGGAAAGACCGCAATTGTTCAGGTTCAAAAAATATATATTTTTTCTCCCTAAATATCAACATGCATTTACACGGAAATCGTAACTGGAATATCGCCCCAGTTGTAAGAGATTCCTGTTTCATATCCAGAAATTTTTTTCGCCTCTGCTGTGTCCATCGTGCAATATCTGGAAATATAGAGACCTCAGAGACGTTTTTAAGGCTTTTTTTTTAATCCTAATTGATTGTTGTAGTTGTGTGTTAGCTGATTCTTTTTGTGTTTTTTGCTGAATGTTTTAATGGCTGTTTTATTGTGACCCACTCTGGATAAGAGCGGTCTAGAAGAAACTAAAAAATCTAAATAAATTGTCTATTTATTTCCTTTTACCGAATACATTCATGCAACACCCAAAGTTACGCCAATATATCCTGACTAATCTTTTGAAAATCTATTTATTTATGGGAGTACAGCCATGTGGTTCCACATGGACATCGTTCACATTCACAGGCTCCACCACTGCTGCTGCTGCTGTGATTCCAGCGATCATTTCACACCAAACATATGTATAAATGTATCTGATTTTATCTCACAAGTCATTAGGATCATAGGAGCCAACTTTTCAAAATTATTGGGGGTGCTAAGCCCAATGGAAATGACCCCTCCCTGGAAACATACAAGAAATTTTCTCAATATTGGGGGTGCTCAAGCACCCACAGCACCCACAGCACCCACAGAGTCGACTCCAATGATTAGGATTCTTGTGAATTATAAAACCCTCTTTTTCAAATTGGTTTTAGACAAAATAAATGGCTTGTTTTATCTGATCTACACCAATTCTGGCACGGAATCTGAAAAACTGTTACATTGCTTATTGCCTAGAAATATATACCATTGCAAAAAAATAATAAATATAATTCCTTAAAAAACAAATAAAGCAAGTCCCTGTGTATTAAGGACATCATTCTATCCAGGGTAAGGTTGCTTCTCTCACTGACTGTCTTTCTGTTAGCTCTGTATTATACATACTGCACATTAAGGACAGACACGGGGGAAGAAAGGCCGCTGCTCCTGCTGCAAAATGATCTTTCCCTGTACAGCTCAAAAGTGATTTACAAAAATTGACATTTATAAAAGAAACCTTGCTTTTGGAGTATTTCTATTTGTAGAAACTGAAAATATTGGAACAATGCCCTTCCCTCTTATCGTAGGTCATACTTGAGTTATGCAGTATTACTTTATATATTTTTTTTTTTTTGTTACATTTGTATCCCATGCTTTCCCACTCATGGCAGGCTCAATGCTGCAGGTAATGGAGGGTTAAGGGACTTGCCCATAGTCACAAGGAGCTGCCTGTGCCGGGAATTGAACTCAGTTCCTCAGGACCAAAGTCAACCACCCTAACCACTAGGCCACTCCTCCACTTCAAATTGGTTAAGGAGAATTGGTTAAGGAGAAAGCACTTGCTTCCCTTCCATCCTACTGATTCTTGCTCTTCACACAGGCTTTTAATGGAAGAAGTAACTAACCTGCTAGTCACACATACACACAAGGACTGCACATACTATAGCAGGGCATGTTTATCTACTCCTCCCTAGGGATGATAATATTCAAGCATCTTTCTGACCTCATGTGCAACTTTCTTTAAATTAGTACCCATTTTCTAACTCCTGTTACCCTATCTTATCTATCTATGGAATCCTTTTACAAAGGCTTCTTAGCGTTTTTAGTGCATGCTAAATGCAAGAGGCACCCACAGAAATATATGGGCGTCTCTAATGTTTAGCATGTGCTTATTTTTAGCGTGCGCTAAAAACGCTAGCGCATCTTTGTAAAAGGACCCCTATGTGTTCCATCTTTGCTTACAAACTATGTTGTCTCTTAAAATGGTTTATTGTGTATTGTGTTCACATTGTAAGTAATTTACTATGCCGTACCTTTTATTGTTAGTTGAATATTTTTTACTGCTGTAATTGTTTATTGCTTATGTTTGACTTATTCTCGCTGTATACCACCTTGAGTGAATTCCTTCAAAAAGGCGGTAAAGAAATTCTAATAAATAAATAAAATAAATGAAATGCTCGGTTTCCTCACTCACTGTGATACACACCCAGTGGTGCCCTCACCATCCACCTTACACAGACTACCCTGTATAAATTCATATTAAGGAGGAAATGCTCTCTCCCCTCTCTATCCACTTACATGAATATACTATATAACTTTATATTAAGGACAAAGTGCTCACTGCCCTCACTGTCTCTCTTACATGGATTAAAGTATATAGTTTCACATTAATGAGGAAATGCTCTCTCCCCTCTTTGTCCACCTTACATGAGTATACTATATAACTTTATATTACGAACAAGGCGCTCACTGGCCTTACCTTCCCCCTTATACAAATTACACTGTATAATTTCACATTAAGGAGAAAACACTGTCTTCTTCCCTGCTCCCTTTTCATGGGTGAGACTGTTCGTATTTTGGATAAACTGTTGCTTCTAAGTTCTTCTGCCTCATGGTACAGTGAAAATCTTTGGCACATTCCTGCACAGTCAAGTGATCTTAGTGAAACCATTACTCTAAGATTTCACTTGACCTTTTCTTTTTTAAATAAAATCTAGATTAAGTATAATTCTCTGTTTTATAAACAAAGCTATTAATGAGACATTTGAGCAAAGTCTGTGTTAGAGCGGTGAGATTAAGAATAGCGTCCAACCCTCTCCTTAAAGTAACACCACTGCGATGAGCCTCCAGTTCTCTGGACTAGCCCCTCTTTGGAACCAGGTTTGCTGTCTTCTACCCAGACTCATTTGTATAGATCCCTGGCACACAGAGTGGCAAAGTGGAGGGCCTACCAGCCCCCAAATGCAGAAGTGAAGGCATGGGTGCACGATTCCTTCCAGTGTTTATAAACTTCCCTTCTCCTGCTGTCAGGCACTAACTTGCCATTCCATGCCCTGAACCCTGTGAGCAAAGAAACTTCCATCTTAAATTTATTTACTTATTTATTTATTGCATTTGTATCCCACATTTTCCCACCTCTTTGCAGGCTCAATGTGGCTTACAATACACAAATGGTGGAAATATATTAGAAAATAAACATTTAGTGTTACAGAAGGATCTTGGTCAACATGATAATGATAAAACATGATAGTAGTGTTACAAGCAGATATTGTAAGATAGTCCTGAATATATGTGAGGAGTTGTGTGTATTCACATTGGTTGGTCTTTGTGGTATGCCTTGTTAAAGAGATGGGTCTTCAGTAGTTTGCGGAAGCTCGTTAGTTCGTGGATCGTTTTTAAGTTGCGTGGCAATGCGTTCCATAACTGTGTGCTCAAGTAGGTAAAGTTTGACGTGTGCATTAGTTTGTATTTTAGACCTTTGCAAATATATAAATTTGTAATTAAGTCTAAAATTTGTTTGTAATTATTTTTGCATTTAACTCCCAAACAGCTTACGGCCTTATCCTGTCTCTTTCTGCTAGCCATACCGGTCGCACTGGCTAGTGCAAATCTGTTCCCTCTTAAAGACATTCTCAGATCCCCTCCTTTACATAAAAACATAAGAACAGCTATATTGGGTTAGATCGATGGTCCTTCTAGCTCAGTATCCTGCTTCCAACAGTGGCCAATCCAGGTCACAAGTACCTGACAAAAACCCAAATAGTAGCAACAATCCCAGGGGTATTTTAATAGCAGATTTTGGACTTTTCCTCCAGGAACTTGTCCAAACCTTTTTTTAAACCCAGATACACTAACTGCTGTTACCACCTCCTCCAGCAATGAGTTCCAGAGCTTATTTATTGAGTGGAAAAATATTTTATCTTATTCATTTTAAAGGTATTATCATATTACTTCATGGATTGTCCCTTAGTCTTTGTTCTGTGAGTGTCCCCAGCACAGCCCAGTAATAGGTTTCATTAATGATAGTCTGTCATGGCGGAGAGAGAAAAGAGACGAAATGAACAGGAGATGGATGAGAAGTGAAGTAGCCTTATATAAGAGAGTTTTATAAGAGAGGGAGCCCTCAGGGAGCTTCCAATAGAGAATGACAGACAGGAATTAGGAAGTGATACAGCTTTATATAAGAGACAGTGTTATAGCAAAGAGTCCTGGAACTCAGCAGAATATTGTGGAGAGGAGTTGTATTAGCAGCCTTTTATCAGAGTAGTAATAACTGAGTTACACCCTAACCTCTGGTTAAAAATATCAGAGAGCAAGAGCCAATACTACCCAAGTGCTTTTCCCATAGCCAAAAATAAAGCAAAGAATAGAAATATCAGAGAAACCCAGTATTTCCAAGGAGCCATGAGACTAGACCAATCCCTTCTTTTTACCTTGTCCAGGTGCAGCTGCCGTAAGCACAGCGAGAATGAGTACAACTGGTGCTGGACCCAACGTGCTATCCATCACCTGCTCAGCAAACAGATCTCTTCACCGGCAAGAAAAGAGGCTATATTCTTTCATGCTCTTCCTTTCACTTCCCCTCTTTCCTATTTCTTTGGTTTTTTCCTCTCTGTCTCTCTTCTTTTTTCCTCTGTTCCTCGTCCTGTTTGAGTTTTATTTCATGCAACCTTTTCTCATTTTTTTCACTAATTAATACATCTGCAGCTAATCTTGCCTTTTCTTTTTCTTCTTTCCCTGTGTAATGTGATTTCTCTTTGTTTCTTGCACTCAGGGTTGTGCTTAGAGCCTCCAGGAAGTTAGGTGACTGCACGTCACCCAGCAGAAAAGAATATGAGGTGACAAGAAGAGAAACCCCATGACATGGGCAGGGTGAAAGATGAAAGGGCTGGTAAAGAGAGACAAGAGAAAGAAAGAAAAAAAAAAAGATGGAGAGAGTTAGAGTTAAAACAAAAGATGCAAAGAGACAGAGATGGGAAGTGAGTGAAACAGTAAAATGAAGATATCAACAGTGGTCCCATCTGGTTTGACAAGTTGTACCATCTACACTGCAGTGGATGTCTCTCAGCTACCAGGCACACAAACATGGCCACCTGCAGGCTATAAAAGGTGCAGAAGAAGAAAAGAGAAGAATTAGAAAAAAAAAAAAAACATTAAGAGAAAAAAGAGATGCAGAAAATGAAAGACAAAATTGGAGTGACAAGGAGGAAGAAACAGAAAGAAACAAGCTTACATATGCAGGCCTAAAGCAAAGAAAATCAGCACATAAGTACATACGTATTGCCATACTGGGACAGACTGAAGGTCCATCAAGTCCAGCATCCTGTTTCCAACAGTAGCCAATCCAAGTCACAAGTACCTGGCAAGATCCCAAAACAGTGCAATACATTTTATACTGCTTAGTCTAAAAATATGCAGAGGATTTTCCCCAAGTCCATTTTAATAATGGTCTATGAACGTTTCGTTTAGGAAGCCATCCAAACCTTTTTAAACCCTGCTAAGCTAACCGCTTTTACTACATTCTCTGGCAATGAATTCCAGAGTTTAATTGCACATTGAGTGAAGAAAAATTTTCTCTAATTCGTTTTAAATGCTGAGTTCTTTATAACTGCATTTTGTATTTTCATGCATTTATCTGTGAATTAACTGTATAATTGTATTTATAATACCGCTTCCTTCTATGTTAAATGTTTATGATTGTCAATTGTACTGGTTGTCTTAGGATGTGAAAGTGATATAGAAAGGAATTAAGGGGAGAAGTTATCAAAGTGGGCTACTGCTAAGATGTGTTATTTTACCAAAAGTCATGCTATTTTAGCACAGGTCCCATTTTATGCAATGAGACCTAGTTATTAATAACCTGAGTTAACAGTAAAATAACATGCCTTAACAGGAGCCTACATTGTTAACTTCCTCCCTAAATTTATGTTTTTGGTGCAGGGGGCATGTCTGGGGGTGAAGAGTGAGCATGTTCTGTGCTAGTTACCAGGGGCGTATCTAGACTTTGCTGGTAGGGGGGTCCAGAGCCGAGGTGAGGGAGCACATTTTAGCCCCCCCCCCCCCCCCCCCCCCCCCGGCGCCATTGCCGCCACCCTCCGCCAGAACCACCTCCAAAAACTGTGGCCTGCCTGCCCGCCCAACGACCCTCTCGACCGATGACCCTCTTGACCCCCCGCCCACTGTCGTCTACCTTTGCTGGCGGGGGACCCCAACCCCCGCCAGCCGAAGTCGCCTTCATTCATTTGGGTTTCTTCTTTCTGAGTCTGACTCTGCCTCAAATTCCGTACCCACCTCCATGACAGCAGAATGTGTTCTATCCTCTGACAGCCTTTCCCTGGTTCTGATGTGGGTCTCGGGTAAGTGTGACACCTTTTCTGTTAAGGGCACTGCAGAGTCACATCAGCAATGCATTGTGGTGGGTGTAGGGTATTGGGCTCCGTGATTCCACTAGCTTGTGTTAAATGCTCACGATGTTGGTAATTGGTAGGCTCTACTCCCATGGTGCTTTTCCCTCTGCTTACTGGGTCAGAGTGTGCCCTGTTTTGTTTCCGGTAGTCCATGAGGTAGTGGCCATTTTTGTAAGCCAGTTTTAGATCCTGTTCATGTGTTAGCCACGTTATAGCACTTAGTTCTTACCTTGAATTTTGCTGAAAGAGGGCATTGTACAGCATTCTGCCAGCTTGGACCTACTGCGAGACTTGTTGCCAGTGGGGCACAACCTCTGATCTGCGGTTAACTGTGAGTAAACGTGCTTATTCAAATAAAGGACGTTTTCAGCGAGATTAGTCTTCAGGTGTCAACTGGTGTGCCAAGGTTATACAGCAGCAACAAGCCCTGTCCCTGGAGCACTTTTAGTGGGTATTGCAGTGCACTTCAGGCAGGCAGACCCAGGCCCATCCCCCCCCCCCCACCTGTAACACTTGTGGTGGTAAATGGGAGGCCTCTGAAACCCACTGTACCCACATGTGGTTGCCCCCTTCACCCCTAAGAGCTATGGCAGTGTTGTACATTTGTCCCTCCCACGACCAAATGGCTTGGATTAGGACGTTTCTGAGATGGACGTTTTTATTTTCCATTATAGCAAAAAAAAAAAAAAACACGCCCAGCTCAGAAAGGACCAAATCCATGGCATTTGGTCCGTCCAAACCGTATTTTCAAAACAAAAGATGGACGCCCATTTTTTTTTCAAAAATACGGTCTGTCCCGCTTCTTCACGTACCCGTTTTCGGACATAGTTCGATTATGCCCCTCTATGTCTTACTTTTCATTGTTATTTGAATAGTTTTACTGCTGTAATTGTCTGTTGTTTATGTTTGACTTATTCTTGCTGTACACAACCTTGAATGAATTCCCTCAAAAAAGCGGTAAATAAATCGTAATAAATAAATCGATTATGCACTTGCCTTGGAGCCTTGACCAACTAGACAGCCCACTACATACATAAGTGTAAGGGGCTGTTATTACTTAGCAGTAATTCTATATATGGTGCCCAAATTTCCACATGCACCCATGATGCGTGCACAAATTAAATAACAAGCTCTGAACCTTTGATAATTGGGTGGCTAACTGTCACGATTGTGACTATTTTCCATGTCTGTACTCACTTTGCCCCCTGGTGGCCGCACCCTGTGGCTGCTAGTTTTCAGCAGGCGCAAGTCTGGCGCCCAAAGTTAGGTCATGGGGATCAGCGCTAAGCGCTATTCTATAAAAGGGTCCGCACCAATTTTTTTGGGCATCCATTTTTGAACTACATTTGTCCGGCCCATTGTGTTTGCATGTTTTAAATTTATGTATGTTCTTTTGCACCCTGCTTAGGTGTAACATAGAAACATAATAAGTGATGGCAGATAAAGACCTGAATGGTCTATCCAGTCTGCCCAACAGTCACACTCTTTATCAATTCAGGATTAAATCAACAATGAACATGATATTATATACTTGATCGTGGTCTTTCTTTGGTGTTTCTAGGATATAGACCGTAGAAGTCCACCCGGCTTATGTTCCAAATACTGGAATTGCCATCAAAGCCCACTCCAGCCTATTCGAATCTGTCTTATCATTTGCAGGTCACAGACCATAAAAGTCTGCCCTGTACTTTCATCACGCTCCAAATTACTGAAGTTTCCATTGAAGCCCTCTCCAGCCCATCCTAAACGGGATTGCCATATACAGGATCCAGACTGTATAAGGTTGCTCAGTCCTAGTCATAATTCTTCAAAGACAGAGTCACTATCTAAGAGCCACTTGCAGGGCTGGTCTTAGGCAGGGGCAACAGGGGTGGTCGCACAGAGCCTCACGCTCCTAGGGGCCCCGCATCTGTGGAACATCTATCCTCCTGTCTCGGAACACTTCCCTGCTCCATACCTTAATGTGCATCCACATTTCAGTAGAGAGCATCAGGCAGTGATTTTCATATCCTGTCAGTTGCCAAGCCCAGAGCCTCCTCGTTGCTACGTCCTGCCCCCTTTTCATGTCACTTCCTGCTTCCACAAGGGCGGGATGCAGCATCGAGGAGGCTCTGGGCTCAGCAGCTAATGGGATATGAAAATTGCTGCCGCTGTCTGCCGCTCTCTACTGAAACGTGGTAGATGCATATCAAGGTATGGGGTGAGGTGGGGTTCCGAGAGCTCTAAACCTCCTTTTAAAGATATATTATTGCTTATGGTGGTGGATACAGGTGGGGGAGCAGGGGGGCCCACTGAACTGGTCTGCACAGGGCCCCGCAATTGCTAAGATCGGCCCTGGCCACTTGAAATGCAAATACACATGCAACCCTTTAAGTTTTGTTTTTTACACCATTCATTTTCTAATTAGAGATTCTTTGTGTTCAGTGGATTATAAATATATGTTCAGTGGATTATAAATATGGTAAATAAATAAATACAAACCCTTCCCCACCCACTACAGCAGCTCACATCTGCATCCATCATACAGGCACTTCTTTAAGCATTTATTTCCATGCAGAAATGGCTTTTTAAATCACCGACCCTATGCCATTAGACAAGAGAGAGCTAGAGTTAAGCTCTGCAAACATCTGAGATTTTTACCAGCTTTAGATAAAAACCTGAGATTTGGTCAGGGCAGTGGCGTAGCAAGGGGGGGGGGCGGGAGGGGCGGTCCGCCCCGGGTGTCAGCTCAGGGGGGGTGCTCCCTACCAGCGAATCGACACCCCCCCCCCGACCAGCTCCCGCACCCTACCTTTAAAAAGAATATCGGGAGGCGAGGCGCAGCGCCTCGCGCCTGCCCTGCACTTAAAAGAAATGTGGACCGTCGGGTCTTCCCTCGCTCTATCTGTCCCGCCCTCCGCTGACGCAACTTCCTATTTCCGCAAGGGCGGGACAGACAGAGCGAGAGAAGGCTTGACGGTCCACATTTCTTTTACGTGCAGGGCAGGCGCGAGGCGCTGCGCCTCGCCTCCCGATATTCTTTTTAAAGGTAGGGTGCGGGAGCTGGTCGGGGGAGGGGGTGTCATCGTGCTGCACCCGGGGGGGGGGGGTGCAATGGCGAACAGCCCCGCCCCGGGTGGCAGCCCCCCCTGCTACGCCACTGGGTCAGGGTCCCAAAAGGTAGCTCATACTACTACTACTACTACTATTTGACATTTCTAAAGCGCTACTAGGGTTACGTAGCGCTGTACAATTTAACATAGAAGGCCAGTCCCTGCTCAAAGAGCTTACAATCTAATCAGTATTTCAGAGCAAACGTTGCCCCTGCTTGTAGTGCTGCAGTACAAATCAATAAAAAACTGTTTCCTTTCTAAGCTGCGTCACATGGCAAACATCTGGGTCCATTTTTATCTTGGAGCCCAAAAATTCTTTATCCATACACCAACGGAAAAAGAACAGAGATTAAGATTTTTATTGTGCTCCAAGACCAGTTCTTCTTTTTCTGTAACTCATTATTTGTAAGATGAAACCTTAATTAATAGTGTCCAATGTTCCCATCAATCTGTTCCCATATGGCTTATTACAGGAACATTGGACACTAAAGGGTTAAAAACACAGATCGCTTTAACTAGAGGCACTGATCCCTCTAAGCTAAGCAGGAGTCCTCAACCTACAGTCCTGCCAGTAGGGGGTGCTGTTTCACTATCACATTTTCAATACTACTACTTAACATTTCTAAAGCGCTACTAGGGTTACGCAGCGCTGTACAATTTAACATAGAAGGACAATCCCTGCTCAAAGAGCTTACAATCTAAAGGAGGGACAGGGACAGGCAAGCTCTGCAGGGCTCCAGGGAAGCTGCCTGTCCCTAGAGATTGAAAACTCAATATTGAAGCACCATCTCTCAAAGGCAGCAATGCAGTTGGAGGACTCCCACTCAGTTCAGAGGGAACAGTGATTGGATATGGCCAGGCTTCAAAAGAGAAATGTAAACATTTTATCAATAATAAAATCCATCCTTTGTAGCATAGCCCATAAAGTCACTTCCGTCGGGGCAGCGGGAAAACCTACTGCTCCCTTGTTTTCAACAAACTGTGGGCCCTGTTTACTAAGCCATGCTATAGGTGTGTAAACATTTTTAGTGTGCGCTAACACTAGAGACACCCATAGGAATATATGGGTGTCTCTAGCATTAGATAGAAACATGATGGCAGATAAAGGCCATATGACCCATTCAGTCTGTGGAGCGGAGTAGTAGTCTAGTGGTTAGTGCAGTGGACTTTGATTCTGGGGAACTGAGTTCAATTGCCACTGCAGCTCCTTGTGACCCTGGGCAAGTCACTTAACCCTCCATTGCTCCTGGTACAAAATAAGTACCTGAATATACATACGTAAGCTGCTTTGAATTTAGTTGCAAAACCTGAGAAAGGCAGTATATCATTTCCCTTTCCCATCCTCTGTAACCCCTAATTCTTCCTGTTCCTAAGCTATCCCATGCCTTTTTAAATTCTGGAACAGTCCTCGACTCCATCACCTCCACTGGGAGGCCATTCCACGCCTCCACCACCCTTTCTGTGAAATAATACTTCCTTAGGTTACTCCAAAGCCTATTCCCTCTTAACGTTGTATGCCCCTCATTCCAGAGCTCTCCTTCATTTGGAAAAGGCTCTCTTCCTGTGCACCAATCTGGAATTACCACTGGACTACTGCAGGAGCCCAGTGGTAGTTCCCACCCCCAGAGCACGTGTTGCCCGGTTACTACCAGGTTAGTGCAGGAGCCCTTAGCACCACCTCAATGGGTGGCTGAAAATTCCCAACAACTGTCCTTCCTGCATACCAGCCTTCCTCTAATGTATTCCCCCCTATGGAGAAACAGGAAGTTGCATTAGAGGGAAGGCTGTGGGGCCAACATAAGCAATGTATATTAGTTGCTGCTCGCTGCCAGTGAAAATCTGCTATTTAAAAGGTATGGGGGAGGGGGATGTTTGAGAGACCATGTGGCATGCAGGCAAGAGAGGGAGAGACCAAATCACTTGTGGGACAGGGCGGAGTTCTTTTGCCAGTCTGCCCACCCATCTTGGGCCCAGGCCCACCCAAAATTGGGTGTCTGGCTACGCCCCTGCTACTACTACGACTATTTATCATTTCTATAGTGCTACTAGATGCATGCTGTGCTGTACACTAAACACAGATACTACTACTACTACTTATCACCTCTATAGCGCTACAAGGCATGCGCAGCGCTGTACACCATACATCAAAAGATAGTCCCTGCTCAAAGAGCTCACAATCTAAATAGGACAGACAAACAGACAGAACAACTAAGATGAGACACTCTCTGCTCAACAGAGTTTACAATCTACTTGGGACAAACAGGACAAATAAGGGTTAGGAAATTACTTAGGGGTCCTTTTACTAAGGTGCACTGAAAAATGGCCTGCTCTAGTGTAGGCCCATGTTTTGGACGTGCACAGATCCACGCTTCAGCACACCTGTAAAAAAAAAATGCCTTTTTCTGAGGGCCGAAAATGGACGTGCGGCAAAATGAAAATTGGTGCACGTCCATTTTGGGTCTGAGACCTTACTGCCGCCCATTGACCTAGCAGTAAGGTCTCATGCATTAACCGGGTGGAAATAGTCAATGCACGTACAATGCTGATTACCGCCCGGTTAGCGCCACGCGCCAGAAAATATATTTTCCAGCGTGCATAGTGGACACGAATTAAAAAAAAACAAAATTACCACCCGGGCCACACGGTAGCCGGGTGGTAGTTCCAAATTGGTGTGCATTGGGTGCACATAGGCGCCCACGTGGCTTAGTAAAAGGACCCCTTATTGTGGCAATGATTAAAAGAGAGATGAATAATGAACAAAAAATTAGGAGCTAAAAGCAGCCTCAAAAAGGTGGGCTTTTAGCCTGGATATGAACCCAAATTCATATTGGCGTGAGAAGTATTTTTTACTATTTATTGGAGGGGTTGTGTCAGGGGAGCAGACAGTGGGCATTCCTGTGCTAGTCAGTTAACGCATCAACATTACCATGTGCTAACTGGTTAGCGCAAGATTACTGTGTGAGTCCATACCACAAATAAAACAGATGTCGGTAAGTGCTCATGTGGTAATTTTTATTAATGGCTGCGCAGTTATGGCAACATTAACACACGAACAAAAAGAGAAAAGAAAATTTTACTTAAACAAACAGAACACGAGGGAGTGCTGTGACATGAGGCCCAACACCAATCTATTTTAAAAAATGAAACCTCAAATCCCCAAAGCACTTTAACTTCTACCCCTATCGGAGTCCAGTTTTATCTCTGATTTCAATAGAACACCAGAAAAAAAAAGAGTAGGAGATAAATAACTCCAAAGACTGGAGAAAAATCTCCTGCTCCAAACAAAACGTTGAGTTCCCAAAACTTGTAAATAAGCCACTGCACAGTATTTATTTTTTTATTTACTTATGTATGTGTGTAAAACATTTATAACCCAGAGCAGGGAACAATTTACATTCATATTAATACTTATTACTTACAAACATCAAAATAATATATGCTAAAACATGAAACTCAATGACAAATAGTCCAAAACTTGCCCCTAAGAAGAAATATCAAATGCTCGCTGAAACAAGACAGTTTTTAAAGCCTTCTTAAATTCATCCATATTCCGTAAGGCTCGTAGCTGAGCAGGTAAAGAATTCCACAGTCTTAGTCTTATGATATAAAAGACTGAGGGCCCTGTTTACTAAGGTGCATTAGCCTTTTTAATGCGCCTACAATTAGCGCACGTGCTAACCGTGTAGGCGCCTATAGGGATATTGTAGACACGTACATGGTTAGCGTGCATACATGGTTACTGTGTGTTAAAAACGCTAACGCGCCTATAACATGGCTTAGTAAACAGGGCCCTGAGTTCCTATACTTTTTTTTTATCCTTTATTAATCATTTAACAATTCACACAATGTGATGCAATTCACATTCAGATAACAAGAAAATCTCTTTACATAAAAATATGAGGAAACAATAAGAACTATTTTCCATCCACTATAAAAAGAAAAGCGATTCCAAGAAAAGGAAAAAAAAACAAAAATATTAGATTATTGTTACACAATTGCTACTTCTAAGTTTAAACTCCAGCCTGCTATGTAGGAGGGCATGTAACAGTCACTTCAACTCTAGCGTCTAGGAAATCTTTAAGCTGTTTAGGGTCTACAAATTGAAATTGTTTGCCCTCAAGCAATACGATACATGTACAAGGAAAACGTAAAACAAAATTTGCTTTCAAGGCTTCTACTCTGGGACGCAGTTCCAAAAAGGCCCTACGTCTCGCTTGTGTCGGCCTGGAAAGATCAGGAAAGATCCTAACCTTGGAGCCCATAAACAGTTCATCTAAATGCCTCAGGGAAAGTCTTAACACTGCGTTCCGATCCGGCTCCAGCACAAAAGTGACTAACATTGTAGTCCTATGAGTAATCACATCCAGTGAACTTTCCAGGAAGGAAGTAAGGTTCATTTCTTCACCCATTTCTCATCTAGGGGGGTCTCCCAATGTCCCCCTGATATTCCAGATGTAATGGGCCCGAGTTATGGGAGGCAATGAATCTTTGTCCATTCCCTGAATGTCAATCATATATTTTTTCACCATCTCAATTGGAGGAATTAAAGGGGACTTGGGGAAATTAAGGAACCGAAGGTTAAGTCTCCGAGACTGGTTTCAAGGTATTCCAAACGTTTATGCAAAAAGTTATTATCCTTAACCAAAGCGGATTCCAAAGACCCCATTTCCTGAATTTTGGTATCCACTTTTTCAATCTTAGAGGACTGCTGTGCTGTCACCTGTGCCTGTATCAGAACTGCTTCTGAAAGAGTTTTAATATCGTTAGTATTTTCTTTTAACATACTTTGCATGGAGGAGTGGGTGTTATATACCATATCCCACAGTGACTCGAGTGTCACAATAGAGGGCTTGCTTATTCCACCTGATGGTAACAGGAGGTGTGGTGGGGTCTCAGTACGAGAGAGCTTATTAACAATACCTTGTGGCAGTACCTTTAAGGCCAATTCGGCCGAAAACACAGGGTCTGAGGTCCCACTCAAATTCACCGCTGTCCTCCCTTCTGTCAGCTCCGAATTTACCCCTTCGGTGTTGGATACTGGCTGGGCTGCAGCGAATAGTTCACTTCCTGGCTGTGGTGGAGCCCTGCGGTCTCTGGGGCTCAGAGAAACCCCGTCTCTGCTTCCCATCGACGTCAGCGCGTCGACAGTTGCAGAAGGAGTCAACGTGCATAGAGGTCCCGGTGGCGTCCTGGGGAACTGTAAAATCGATTGCTTCAATGCTGACGAGGACCCAGGAGCTGAGGGGAGCTCCCTTACCTTCTCCCTCCGTTTTCCCATCGCGAACGACGAGACGAGGGACCCGGAAGAGGCAACAGTTCACAGCGTTCCCAGGGAGCTAACTCAGGTGCATGTGATCAAAGCACCATCTTGGAATCAAGTACTGAGTTCCTATACTTATCCAAAAAAAGACAGTCTTATAAGAGGGAACATCAAGCAAATTAGAAGATACTGACCTCAAAGATCGAGAAGGCTGATATAAATGTAGACTTGCTGAAATCACTGGAGAGATTTTATTGGTTATCACTTTGAATACCGTAAGTAAGATTTTATATTGCACTCTATACACAATGGGCAACCAATGCAAACAAACAAGAGCAGGAGTGATATGTTCAAAATGGCTCATTCCCAGAATTACATGGGCAACAGCATTTTGTGCAACTTGTAATGACTGAAAGGCATATTTTGGTAACCCTAAGAATAGCGCATTACAGTAGTCAAAGTGAGGCATTATTATGCTTTGGATCACTATTCTCACAAGATAAATAATCCTAACAAGTCTTAATTTGAAGAATACAGTACAAATCAACTTAGTTACTTGAGATTTCATAATTCAATGGTGAATCAATCAAAACACTCAAAGATTGGATTTTCTTTCCAAGCGCAATCTCACAAAGATCTATAAAGAAAGAATTGGGGACATCTGCTACTGCACAACAAGATGCAATAATAGCCTGTGTTTTTGCCATGTTCAAACTAAGATGATTCGCTCTCATCCATTGCTTAATTGTCTGCAAATATAAACATAATACCTGAATAGTCTCTTTCACTGAATTCTTCAGTTTTAAAGAAAAATTGGATATCATCCACATAACTACAGTACTCCAAATCCCCAACAAGGGCAACTTGTTTGGCAGAAAGCTGCATCAGGAGGAGAAATTCAGTTGTTCTCGGTACTGTTCAAGATAGCAGATGAAGGAAATAGACGCCAACCTCGTAAATTTCCTTCATCTGGACTCTGATAGGGGTAGAAGTTAATGTGTCTTGGTTCCCCCAGTAGAGTTTTGAGGTTTCATTTTTTAAATATATTGGTGTTTGGCCTCATGTCACAGCACTCACTCATGTTTTGCTTGTTTAAGTAAAATTTTCTGTTTTTGTGATAATTTTGTGAGTTTTTCCCATTGTGTTTTTTTCTTTTTCATGTTGGAACATTGCCACATGACCATTTTTCTGCTGTGTTAAAAATGACCATAGCATGCAGGGAAAAACCTGTGCAAGGGCGCCCTAAGGCCACTGTTTACTGCAGCTTAGTAAAATGACCCCTTAGTTAGTTATGTAAAACCATTTCTAACCTGCTTATCAAAACTGTCTAAACAGGATACAATCAAACATTCACAAAAATACAAAACAAAAATTGCTTTCTGTATGTCTAGAATTGAGTAACGTTGGGATCTCAATCTACATTACCCCAATTGCAAAGGACTCAAGTACAAAATCTATAATGGATCCAACTTCTCCTTCTTAGGCAGCCAACTCTGGAATGCCCTCCCCAGACCTATCCGATCAATCAGGAACTATCTACCCTTCCGGAAATCACTAAAAACCCATCTGTTCAAGCAAGCCTACCCAAATGGACCAAACTAATCCTATGAACCCATTTACCCAACACTTGCACATCTCTACCCACCTATATCTTTTATTATTCTGCTATACTTATATTTTCCATATCAAGTTTCACTATCAATAATCTGTAATCCCTATTACTATGTAAACCGCATTGAACCTGCTTTGAGTGGGAAAGCGCGGGGTACAAATGTAATAATAAATAAATAAATAAAGTCTTGGTTTTTTCTCGCAATAAAGAACCTACACTTTAGTTCATTTAGGGGTCCTTTTACCAAGTGGTGATAAAAGGTGGCCCACAGTGGCATCAGCGAGTGGGATTGCCACACACCAATGCCACCTTTTACTGCAACAGGTAAAGGGGCATTTGTCCACTAGAGGCAGTAAATGGCTGTGCGCTACTTAAAAAATTGGCGGTAAGCCAACAGTGCGCTGTGGTGCCCGATTACCACCAGGCACACTTACTCCTTGTCCACCGGTGCTAGAAAATAAAAACTCTTTTCTAGCACAAGAAATGGCGTGTGATGGATCTGGAAGTACCGCCAGGCTCCTGTTGATGAATTTTAGTATTTGGTGTGTCACAGATGAACACTGCCTGACAGGTGTGTCACAATAGAAAAAAGGTTGAGAACCACTGCTTTAACAGCATAGGGTGTTCCCAGAGTCCTCTTAAGTTTGGGATAGGAAAATAATGTACATACACACTATTTCACCCCTCTTGGTTGCCTACAAAAAAAGCAGATGCAAACTGTATATGTAATTTAAAAATCCATACATTAGCCAGATTTTCAAAGGCAAAGTGCCTATGTGACTAGTATCAACTGTGCAGTCTGGTTTAAAATTGTTCCTATAATTTTCCACTTCCACCATTATGAATCTCAGTAAATCAGGACCTGCTGTGTAGATCTACAGAGCCCAATGCTGACATCACACGGACACATGTAAAGCATGAATACAGCATAAATCATCATCGAAGCCTCACGCATGTGTCACCCTGCCATATGAAAAGCACAAATACAGCATGGAGACAGAAAGGCACAATTCTGAGGCACCTGCTACCCTCAACAGCCCAGGCACAGCATCAGGACACATTTCCAGTGAACCTGGGTGACTCCCATAGGAAGCTGATAAAGATAAATTTGGTCAATATGGTAATACTATGTGATATTATGACATCATCGATGAGTGGCCAATAGGTAACAGGGATCTGACTGAGGTGAGATGTGGCATTGTGACTTCACCCTGTCAGCTCTGGTTACCAAGGAGGCAAACTTCTCCCTGTCTCTTCTTGGTACCTGGGTCTCCTGTGCTGTTTGGCATTTGCCTTTGCAGTTAGGTGTTTGGCATTGTTTATTGTTTGACTGTGCATTTGGTCTCTGTGCTTGGCATTTGTCCTTAGTGTTTGGCTGTAGCTTGGCATTAGACTTTGGTTCAAGAAGTAAACCTATTGAACTTAATTTTTTCAAAATCTATTTTTAATTTACAACTAAAAAGAGGTATTTCATGGAGTGAACTTAAGAATTGATTAGCCTGGCAACTCCAACTCAATGAATAACACTCCTAAATCTAGTTGAATTAGGTCTGGCTACAACCATGTCTAAAGTCAGCAAGTTATCTCACCTGTATAGCGAGTCTTTCAAAATTGACCCCGTTGGCTTTGAGTTTTGGCACCTGACTTGAGCAAGCGACTATCCTTTGTGCATTCTTTTGGAGGTTTGGTTCTGACTGTTTTCTTTCTCAGAGACACCATGGGGAACAGTGTTGTTAACAAGTGCTGCCGTTCCTGGACCAAATGGACCTGTCCTTCCTCCTGTTGTAATGGCAAGAAAAGGTAATGAGAAGAGTGGGCATCTTGGTTCCGACCCACATTGCATAAGGAGTAGGCATAGCATAGATTTATAACCCCTTTCTTCAGTCCAATCTAAACTGGAAAGAGTGAAAACTGGATCACCGTGATGATTTTTTTTTAAATCATATGTTTCAGCTTAGATTTGCCCTTCTCACTGGATGAAGTGCAGAGGGGAGGGTTAAGTACCCTTCCCAGCTAACCTAGGTTAGAATCTAATTCAACAACTGAAGAGGATAAAAGATTAACCACACATACAGTACTAGAAAGTGAGCAGGTTGACATTACTGGGTTTAAAAGGATTTAAAGGGCTATTGTATAACTACTGAGCACCTCATAAATGCCTCCCTGGAGCATGTAAATGTACAGAATACCAGCACTTTCTCGGGGTAAGTGTACAGAAGTTGCAGCAAAGCAACTCAGCGCACCTACGTGGCATAGCGTAAAAATGCAAGGAGGGGGCATTAACATGGGTGGAGCATAGGGGCATGAGTGGTGCTCCTTCTTAAACACACCACTTACAGAATACTATAAAATATCTATGCCACTGCCGCATCTAAGCTCCCGCAATTATACCAGGTCTATAGCTGGCATAACCGTGGGTGCCTAAATTATAGGTGCAATGATTATGCTGGTATTCTATAATTGAATTTGGGTGCCCAGATTCCATTATAGAATAAGCTCTCTCACCATATGGCACCAGGATGCCTACAAGGTGGTGCCCTATAGAATTTCCCCCTTGGTGTATATTAAAGGTAATGCTGCTCTGAAATTCTTCAGGAAGTCAACAAAGACCAGCACTACTACTACTACAGCAGCAGCGCTGTACAGTTTAACAAAGAAGGACAGCAGTAGCCTGTCTTGTGCCTCACTTTGTACAAAACATCATAATAGTGATCTTTTATTGCTATCTCCATTCTGATGATATTATTATTATTATTTGTAGCATTTGTATCCCACATTTTCCCACCCATTTGCAGGCTCAATGTGGCTTACATTTGCCGTTATGGCGATTGCCATTTCCGGACTTTAGATATGCAAATGATTTTGCAATCAAGTGCGTACATACGTGGTAGAAGAATGCATTGTGTGCTTGCATACTTGTTAACACGTGTTTTTGCAATCAAGTGCGTATTTATGTGGTAGAAGAAAACATTGTAGTCTTGTGTAGGTGTCGGCTTTATGTAGTTGCTCAGATGATGGTATTATGGTGAGAGTAATAGTGTTGGGCAGTGATTATGTTGTTTCGGTCTTATTCTTCGTTGTTGTTTAGAAATTAGGACGATTGTTTGTTGTATGTTTTTTGAATAGGTCCGTTTATATTAGTTTACGAAAGATGGTTAGATCTTGCGTTGACTTTATGGTCTTTGGGAGTGCGTTCCATAGCTGTGTGCAAATGTAGGAGAAGCTGGTTGCGTACGTGGACTTATATTTTAATCCTTTGCAGTTGGGGTAATGGAGGTTGAGGAATGTATGTGCTGATCTTTTAGCATTCCTAGCAGGTAGATCTATGAGGTCTGACATGTAGGCCGGAGCTTCTCCATGTATAATTTTATGGACCATGGTGCATACTTTGAACGCAATTCGTTCCTTTAGTGGAAGCTACTGTAGTTTCTCTCTTAGCGGTTTGGCGCTTTCGTATTTTGCTTTCCCGAATATAAGTCTGGCTGCCGTATTTTGGGCTGTCTGAAGCTTCTTAATGACTTGTTCTTTACAACCCGCGTATATTGCGTTGCAGTAGTCTAGGTGGCTTAACACCATTGACTGTACTAGGCTGTGGAATGTGTCTCATGGGAAGTAGGGTTTGATTCTTTTAAGTTTCCACATGGCGTAGAACATTTTCTTTGTTGTATTTTTCGCATGGTCTTCTAGTGTAAGTTTCGATCAATCGTTACTCCCAGGATTTTCAAGCTATCGGAGACCGTAAGAGTGTAGTCTGGGGTGTATATAGTGTTGTTGTTGTTTGAGTTGTATTGTGAGGATAGGATGAGACACTGTGTCTTTTCTGCATTTAGTTTCAGTTGAAATGCATCTGCCCATGAATTCATTATTTGGAGGCAATGTTGGATTTCTTTTGCAATTTCTGTTAGGTCATGCTTGAACGGGATGTATATCGTGACATCGTCTGCAAAAATATACGGATTAAGACCATGGTTGGTTAGCGATTTAGCTAGAGGTGTCATCATTAGGTTGAATAAAGTTGATGACAACAGTGATCCTTGTGGGACACCACATTCTGGTGTCCATGGTACTGACGTTTTTGATTTTGAGATCACTTGGTAGGTTCTAGCTTTTAGGAATTCTTAGAACCACTTTAGTACATTTCCTCCAATCCCGAAGTAGTCTAAGATGTTCGAGAGTATTTGGTGGCTAACCATGTCGAATGCGCTGGACATGTCGAATTGGAGGAGTAGCACACTGTGTCCTGTTGCTATTAGTTGTATGAATTTAGTTATGAGGGTGGTTATCACTGTTTCTGTACTATGGTTGGATCTGAATCCCGACTGTGATTCATGCAGTATTGTGAATTTGTCTAAGTAGTTGGTAAGTTGTTGTGTTACCATACTTTCCATTGTTTTGACAATCAGGGGGATGGATGCCACTGGTCGATAGTTGGTCGTGTCGTTTAGTTTTTTCTTTAGGTCTTTGGGTATCGGTGTGAGTAATATGTTTCCTTTGTCTTTGGGGAAGAGTCCGTGTTGTAGCATGTAGTTCAGGTATGTCGTAAGTTCTGTTATGAAGCGTTTGGGGGCAGACCTTACTAGATAACTGGGACAGGTGTCCAATTTGGAGTGGGTTTTGAAAAATTTGTTGATTGCTTGAGAAATAGTGTTTTCAGTTAGTAAATCGAAGCTGTTCCAAATTCGATCCGCTGGGTATTCACCAGGGGTTGGGTCTATGCAGTCCATAAATTTTTCGTGGTCAGTGGTGTTAAGTAGTAGCGTGGACCGTAGTTTTATGATTTTCTCATTGAAGTACTTGGCCAGGTCGTCTGCCGTTGGGATGTCTGTGCTGGTTGTAGTAATTGGTGTAGTGTCTATTAGTTTATTTACGATTTGGTATAGCTTGTGTGTGTCTTTGTAATTAGGCCCTATTTTGGTTCTATAGTATGCTCTTTTGGTTTGCCTTATTGCATATTTGTATTTTCTTTGATGTTGCTTCCATTCATTAAGTGTCTGCTCGTCTTTCCTTTTCTTCCACATCCGTTCAAGTCTTCTGGCCTGTGTTTTTAGTTCTTCATTATTATTATTATTATTTATTGCATTTGTACCCCACATTATCCCACCTTTTTGCAGGCTCAATGTGGCTTACAGAGTAGGTTATGATAAAGACAGTGCCTAATTTAAATACAATTGATCAAAAGCCAGAGGTAAGAGAGGTGGTAGTTGGGCGGAAGCTTGGGTAGATTATATGAGAGGTGTTTAGGTGTGTTTGGGTGAATTGGGGGAAGAGTTGTATCATTGATGGAGACTTTTGTAAGCTTTGTTAAAGAGATACGTTTTCAAAGCTTTGAACCATGGTATTGAGTTTTTTCTTCATGTAGTCTTTTGTTGTAGTGGTGCAATTTTGTCTAGTGTGTTCTTGCATCTGTCGTCCCAGTTTTGAAGGAATTGATTAGAATCTGGCTGTACTGTCCATCCATCACTGTAGATCTCTTGCCAGAATGTCGCCGGGTCAATTTGGCCTCTTGTCATATATGTTGTGAGTTCTTGTTTGGGTTGTGTACCTTTTTTCCGCCATTTTAAGTTAAAGTTTAATTTGTAATGGTCTGACCATAATATTTCTGTCCATATTCTGTCTGATATTGTGATATTTAAGTCTGAGGATAATTTGTATGTGATGAGATCAATTGTGTGTCCTTTTTCGTGGGTGGCTTGCATGCTGGGCCATTTAAGATCCCATAGCTGGAGGAAGTCTTTGCATTCGCGTGCATTATTTGCATTCGGTCTTCTAGGTGTATATTTATGTCTCCTGTTATTATTATATTGGCGTTAGATACACAGGTATTTGATATGAAATCTGTGAATTGCAATTGACTTTCTTTCCAGTTGCCTGGGGGTCTGTAGAATAGGACAATATTTTTTTTTAAATATGGATATTTAAAAGGAAGAATATTGAATCCTTCTGCTTTAGATTTAAGCTTGAAAGGCTGCATAACTCTGATGATGCGACACACTTAAAAAATTGTTTTGTTTATGACTGGATGTGAGTATTGTCACTTTGTACAAAGATACACAACCAAAACAAAAGAAGAAACACACTCCATTGATTTTGTAGAACAAAGAAAGATTTCATCCATATTGTGTGGCTCCTGTGGCATTCCAATTCACTCCCTTTGGCCAAATTCAGTCTTTTCTTTCTTCATTTTGTACAAAGCCCATTGCCTTACACTGCACTTGTAGACATCATGAGATTCTGGAAGCTTCTTCTAGAAAATTCCCTTAGCATTGGGACAGAGAAGTCTCAATTACTCCTCCACTAGCTGGCCCAGTGCCACTAATGGCCAATGGTAATACCAATGGATTAAGAAATCTACTTACAGCAGTAATAGAGGATGGGGAAGGGGGGCTGAGGGTCCTAACCATTCCTAAATTCCCTCTGTTCTGTACACACTGCAGTGTTTTTCTTAAAGATCACAGTACTGCTATTAGCAAATTGCTTAAAGCATCTACAAGGGAAGTGGCGTGTAGGGGTAGCAGTCCTGATCAAACTGCTCAGAGTCTCTATCCCCCACCTGTCTGAGTCAGAATGCCTCCTAATCCAGCTAGGAGATAAGGAACTACTTACTTGTAGTCTACAGAGCACCTCGCAACAACACATCATCTGTGCAAGAAGTGACTGAGGTAACCCTGAGCTACCCTAGGTTACTTATCATGGGAGACTTTAACCTACACATCGAAACGCCAGACACCACCACTGCTGCCTTCCTTGATATGATGGAACCTCTAGGATTCGCTCAGGTGATCAAATCTCCAGCTCATGAAATGGGCCATATGCTAGACTTCGTGTTCGGCAAAGAGATCAACAACTTTGAACACAAGGTTGGTGGCATCAAGATAACCCCCCCTATCATGGGCAGATCACTTTCTAATTATATTTTCTACTAAGGACTACCAAAAACAGATAAGAACATAAGCTTTGTTGTACTGGGACAGACCAAAGGTGCATCAAGCCCAGTATCCTGTTTCTAACAAAGGCCAATCCAGGTCACAGGTACCTGCAAGATCCCAGAATAATAAAACAGACTTTATGTTGCTTGTCCTAGAAATAAGCAGTGGATTTTCCCAAGTCCATCTTTGGGAGGAGTTGTTTTCACTGTTACTTTTTTGGTGCTTTAATGATCATTTATGTAGACCTTCTGTGGCAGTTGAGGTTTCATTTATTTAATATTCTTTATTGAATTGAAGTGTCTTCCTTCAATGCTCAGTGTGTGTATACAGAGGACTATGACTGATTAATTCAAGTAAGCCTAACATCAGTTAACAGAGACTGTATTCTGTACGTATAATAACTATCGCCCAGTGGCTTCGATACCTCTAGTTATCAAGCTGATAGAGAGTCTGGTCAATGTTCAGCTCAACGAATTTTTGACTAATTTTGATATCCTCCATCATTTGCAATCAGGTTTTCGAGTTCATTACAGCACGGAGACTGTCCTGGTCACCCTCTTATCTAACTTTCGACGAGAACTATCTGTTGGACGGAAGATTCTTCTGCTGCAATTTGACATGTCTAGCGCTTTCGACATGGTGGATCATGAACTCCTGCTCCACCTACTGGACTCTTTTGGTATAGGAGGGCCAGTTTTGCATTGGTTCAAGGGTTTCTTGACTTCAAGGTCCTACCAGGTCATGGTGAACTCCTACACTTCTGAACCGTGGAATGCTTCCTGTGGGGTCCCTCAGGGCTCTCGCCTTTCACCTACCCTATTTAATATTATGATGATGCCTTTAGCCACAGCACTTGCAAACCTGGACCTCAACCCTTTCATCTATGCGGATGATATTACAGTCTACATCCCTTTTCACTCCACAGTATCAGAAGTTGCCAACCTCATAGATGCCTGTTTCTCCACTTTAGAACATTGGGCCAGGGTGTTCCGCTTCAGGCTAAACAGGGAAAAAACTCATTGTCTCATCCTCTCGTCCACGCACGCTCATGTATCTGACACAATGCTTCCAGTTCTGGGCTCTGCCCTCCCGAATGCCAACAGCCTGCGGCTTTTAGGAGTGCATCTGGACTCACATCTCCAGCTGGTTGATCATGTACACTTGGTCTCCAAAAAAATGTTCCAGGCCATGTGGAGGCTTCGGCGCATCAGATACCTCCTTCCCAGAGACTTGTTTCGTACCCTTGTCCACTGGCTTGTCCTATCCCATCTGGATTACTGTAGTGGTATTTATGTGGGTTGCCAGGCCTCCTTATTGAAAACGTTCCAAACGGCTCAGAACACTGCGGCGAGGC
This sequence comes from Microcaecilia unicolor, assembly GCF_901765095.1. Lineage (NCBI taxonomy): Eukaryota > Metazoa > Chordata > Amphibia > Gymnophiona > Siphonopidae > Microcaecilia > Microcaecilia unicolor. The sequence goes on along the minus strand of NC_044031.1, from coordinate 645,628,359 downwards.
TCATCCTTAGAGAAACGCGTTTTGCACACGCCGAACCCCTGCGCTTTAAACTTCATTGGCTGCCTGCACAGGAGCGCATTGCTTTTAAGATCTGCTCCCTAACACATAAAATCATCTATGGGGCTGCCCCGGATTACATGCTCCCCTTGATCGACCTTCCGCCTAGAAATGCCAACCCTGCTGCTCGGTCCTATCTCCACCTCCATTTTCCGAATTGTAAGGGCGTCAAGTACAAGAAAATCTTCGCCTCGTCCTTCCGTTATTGGAGTCCCAAACACTGGAACACGTTACCTCGTCACGTTAAAGCTCAAGTGGACCATGCCCTTTTTAAGAAGTTGTTAAAGACATTCCTCTTTGCTAAGACTTACCCCTCAACTTACCATGTTGATTGATGCATCCCTTGTCCCTTACCCTGCCTAGTTCACGCTGTTAGTTTCTCCCCTCCTATTTGCTTCTTTTATGCTTGCCTAAGCTTTTAACTTTGTACTCTTATTTAATTCTCTGTAAGCCACATTGCGCCTGCATGAGTGGGAAAATGTGGGATATAAGTAACAAACAAATAAATAAATAAAATAAATATGTTTATCAGATGTCAAGCTTCTTTGGGTCACAACAGTTAAGTGCACGCTCCGGTTAACTGCATCTATTTCTTTGGTCCCAGACCCTTGGCACTTAAGTGGATTGCACTGTATATATAATATATATATATATACATGGTGTCCAGAAAAACAGGACCACCCCTTACATAGTTTTAAAATAATTTGCAATTGTTTAAACATTTAGTATGACCATTGAAAATATATTAATATAATGGGGGGGGGGGGGGTGGTTCTTAGTTAATTCGTAATTTGTGTGTTTAAATTGCTTTCATAAAATCTTCAACACCACTGAGCTGTTGACTCAATGAATTCTGGTGTTTCATTATTTAAAGAACTATACTGTTTTGCGATCTTGATGCGCTGGAGCTCCATCCTGTTGAAAAATAAAGTACTCAGAAATGTCTTGAATTTCAGGCAGAAGTTTCTGCTGTAGTAGGGGTTTTTTAGGTTATTTGGAAAAACGTTGGGGGTCCCATTTTTTCCAGACATCATGTAGATAGGTAGATAGATATAGATGTATACAGTAGAGTCTCGCTTATCTGACATGCTGGATTATGCGATATATCTAGGTGACGTCATAACATTGTTCAAGAGATGAACGCGGGTTTCTGTCTTTTTCTTGGCGTTCCATTTAGTTAAAAGGCAGCAGTGCCAGGTAAAAATTTTGGGCACATTAGGGGGCCCTTTTATTCTTTTATCCTTCATCCACTTTTTCTGTATTATCCAACTTTTCGATTATCCAACCACCTGTCAGTCCAATTATACCAGATAATTCATACTCTCTCTCTATAGATATAGATATTTGTACATACATACGTATACAGATAGATGCTCAGGGATTTTTGACATTGAGGTAGGGCAGATGTTACACATGCCAGGGACTGAGGACACAAATTTGCAAGAGGACCCTAAGACCTGCGCCTCCTTCAGCTTCTGGCAGTTTTGGGCTCCCCTGTAGCATAGAGGGCCCTGAACAATTGTCCTGGTTGCACCACTAAAATACTGACCCTGGTTTCAGGCCTTACTTCCTTCAGAGGATAGTCAAGCTTTTCGTGTACATATTTTATGCTAATTTCTAAACCACATGGTTTACATTTTCAGAAAATTAGCATAAAGCACATATGGTAAAATCACCCATTTACTTTGCACCTGTGATTTGAGCAGGCAACTGATGGGAATGTTGCAAAATGTGTATTGAAAATGTTACATATAGGCATTGGTTTTCTCTCCAGACCTAAAAACGTATCTGGGAATGCCTTCTCGCAAACTAAATAAGTGTACTCAAATTGTGGCCTGTGCTGTTGACCAAGAGGAAAAGGACAGTTTTGAGATGAGACCGTATAGTCATGTTACTCCATTTTAAAGTGTCTGCTTAAATTCTCAGAGTGTTCTAAATGTGTGGAATTGTTTTCCCCCCAGGGAGATCGAGCTAGAAGAAGAAGGGGTTGCCATCTGTGTGGGTGAATGGTTTCCTGGGAAAGATATATTACAAAGGCTCCAAGAGGATGATGGTAAGCAATCCCATCCTACTGTTCTCCTGCAAACCTTCTGATGGGCCGACATTGTTGGGAGCAAGGCCACCAAGTGGTTCTGATGGTAAAAAAGGAACTGGTTATAATTAGGACTTCTGATTTTACATGTTTAGAAAATGTAAACATAACCAGTGACAGGGGTCTGAAAGGGAGCAGGGGTAGTCATTTCTCAACCCCAAAGCCCCTGGAACCATGCTGTCAGGGGGAAGGGGGGGCACTCTTCCAGGACATCTCACTACCTTCATCCTATCCAAAATCAGACCCCTTTTTAATCATAAAATTGGTCATATTGTGAAGAAAACAGACAGTGATACATCTAACTACTAAGAACATTTTTAAAGAAAGAATTTTGCTGTTGGTGCCACCATCAACCACATAAGTGCTTTTGGGAATATCAGTCTTCAAAGGTCCAGTTAGGACTGGCTGTTCAAATTAAAAGTGGGCTGTCAAAATGTACAAATTTTCTCAGGTATGGCAAGAAATGTTTGGGTTGTTTTTTTTTTTTTTTACTGAAATCACAGGTTCTAGTAGTTGGAGCAGTTTTTATTCTTAAAATTTCCCTGCAAGTCCTTAGTCAGCCATTTTGGGAATAACTAGACCTTTCCAGGCCCAGATGATTTGGAAAATTTTCTAAGAAACTGAAATTCAGTGGTAGAAATATGTCTTTTATTATCCTCTTCTTTGGGGAATTTTGTTGGGTCTAGATGCCCGCTTAAACCACACTGACCTGGCTAGCCACCAATATTCTGTGGCAGTTAACCAGGCAGCGCCACTAAATATCAATGCTAACTGCTGTAACACAGTCCATGCAGCGTTGGGTGGTGCTGGGGAAGGGTTGGGGCGGTTCCAGCAGTGTTTCTCTGTGAAAATTGATAGCCTTTTCACATTGGAACTGTGCTATTAGGCTTTATCAAATATTACCAATAACTAGAGGCTGCTGTTCAGGAGATTTGCAATACATTAGAGAGGACGGGACAGGTAGATGCTAGGCTATAAATGTGGGTAGGGGAGGGGGACAGGAAGATGCTAGGCTAAAAGAGCGGGAAGGGGAGGGGGACAGCGAGATACTGGGTTACAAGTGTGGGAAGGGGAGGGGACAGGGTGATGCTGAGCTACAAGTGTGGGAAGGGAGGGGACAGGGAGATGCTAGACAACAAGTGTGGGAAGAGGGGATCAGGGTAATGCTGGACTACAAGTGTAGGAAGGGGAGGGGACAGGGAAATGCTGGGCTACAGGTATGGGAAGGGGAGGGAACAGGAAGATGCTGGGCTGCAAGAGTAGGAAGGGGAGGGACAGGGAGATGCTGGACTACAAGTATGGGAAGAGAAGAGGGACAGGGAGATGCTGTGCTACAAGAGTGGGAGGAGTGAGGACAGGGAGATGCTGGGCTATGAGAGTGGGAGCAGTGAGAACAGGGAGATGCTGGGATATAAGTGTGGAAAGGGGAGAGGGACAGTGGGATGCTGGGTTACAAGTGAGGGAAAAAGAAGGGGACAGGGAGATACTAGGATATAAGTGTGGGAGATGGGGGGACAGGGAGATGCTGGGCTACAAGTGTGGGAGAATAAAGAGAGGGTCAGGGAGATGCTGGGATACAATGTGGGAGGAGGGAGGAACAGGGATATACTGAGATACAAGCATGGGTGAAGAGAGGGAATGGGAAGAGAGATGTGGAGGAGTAGTCTAGATTAGAATGCACCAGGTTGACAATCAGCAAAAGCCAGGTTCAAAACCCACTGCTGCTACTTGTGAGCTTGGGCAAGTTACTTAACCCACCATTGCCTCAAGTACAAAATTGGTTTGCAAGTCCTCCAAAGACTAGGAAATACCTAGTGCACCTGAATGTAACTCACCTTAACCTACCAATGAAATGATGCAAGTTAAATCTAAAACAAATAAAAAATAAAACGCTTGCTATCATGGAACCATGTGAAAGGAGCCATGGTAATTGTGAATGAGATGAGTGAAAGGTGGATGGTGAGTACAGAGGATAGAAATAAGGTAATAGGTAATAGGGAATGGATGAAGGAAGAGAATAGGAGGCTGAGGGAGACGGGAGAACTAGTGGATGAGAGGAAGAGTGAGAGGGTGAAATTTGAGTGGCAGAAAGGAGGAAATATATCAAAGACAGATGCAGTGAGGAAATAGAAGAAGAGAAAGAACAAATGGGCAGCAGCAACTGGAAAGAGAGTTAGCAGAAGACAAGACAGGAAAGTAGGAAAGATAAACTGGGAATAACATGCTTGGAAAAATAAAATACACAGACAACAAGGTAGAAAACACCTTTTTTTCAGCTGCTTTTAACACAGTGTAGAGCTGATTGACTTAATCACAGCACAGCAGCATATACAATGATACTATATTAGCAGATGTTTATGCCTATCTTCTGTTTTAATTCTTAAGCTCTAGATTAATATCTTGTATGAATGTGTTGTTCCCTATCAAGCACAGCAACATGGAGAGGGTCAAAGTATAAATGCATAAGTTACAAAGAAAAGCATCACGAGCCTTCAATGTAGGGAAAAATCTTTAATTCATGGACCCAGTGTAATATTTGCAGTGCTGTCATGCAGGTGGTGGTAAAAGACAGGGTCCCTGTACCTGTGCTCCCTGCAACAGTCCATCAGCTTTTGGCTGAATCCCATTCCTAGTACCTTATCATCTAAGACTGTGCTGTTCAAAGCCCCTTCCATTACAAGGTAAGAATACGCTGCAGCTGGGAAGTTAAAATATAGTTTAGCACTCTTGCACTGATGTCAGATGAGTGGCCAGGGACTCTGCCAAACCCTGGTTCCCTTACATTTAGGTGCTCTCTCTGGGCTGGGTATCTACACTAGCCCTGTTCTCCCTTCAAGGGATGGATCTTCCCACCCTGTCAATCAGGCAGGAAGATACAGTTCCTGTTCTGGAAGTTGCAGAGGTTAGTGAAAGATAAAATTGCTTCTATTTTGGTGGCTTACTAAAGGTTCTGGTACTGCTGCACAGGCAGAATCTCAGCCATCTTTACACTATCGTCTCACTGGAAAGCCGACTGCGGAGTACCACAGGGCTCCCCACTATCACCTACTGTCTTCAATGTGATGTTGATCCCCCTGGCAATGGCTCTGTCCAAGCTGGGGCTAAACCCGTTTATCTATGCAGATGACATCACTATCTACATCCCATTTGAGAAATACCTAAATGAAATTACTAGTCGGATTCGTCAAGGCTTTAACACTATGCTTGACTGGGCCAATTCTTTTCGATTCAAGCTCAACGCCGAGAAAACGCACTGTTTGATCCTCTCCTCTCCTTATTACAAACTCTGGCCTCCTACACTAATTACTCCTGAGCTCGTCCTGCCTATCTCGGTATCCCTAAAAATTTTGGGAGTCCTGGTTGACAGAACTTTGTCATTAGAGCAGCATGTGAACTCTACAGTCAAGCAAATGTTCTACTCTCTCTGGAGACTTAAGCGTATCAAGCCATACTTCCCTCGAGGCGTATTCCGCAATCTAGTCCAGTCCCTGGTGATTAGCCGTCTTGACTACTGCAATAGTATCTATGGGGGATGCATGGGTATACTCCTAAGAAAATTGCAAATGGCTCAGAATACAGCTAAACGACTCATCTTTGGCATATCTAGATTTGAAAGCTCGAGACTGTTACGTGAACAGCTGCACTGGCTCCCTGTGAAGGACCGCACTGCGTTCAAGACCTGTGCATTGGTGCACAAAATCATCTATGGAGATACCCCTTCCTATATGGACACTCTCGTTGACCTACCGCCCAGGAACTCCCGAAGATCGGCCCGCTCGTACCTCAATCTCCATTACCCTGCTCCCCGTAGCCTCAAATATAAGACCATCTAGGGCCCCTCTTTCCCTTATCTCAGCACTCAACTGTGGAATGGGCTGCCTCGAGAGATCAAATTCACTTCAGATCACCCGACCTTCAAGAAGCGTCTCAAGACCTTCCTTTTTGGCAGAGCATACGCCACGAGCCATACAGGAGCCACATCCTTTTAGCCCATAGCTCGCTCTATGATAATTTATCACCTACCCTCTCTCCTTTTCTTCATCAATCATTTCTGTCTCCCACCTGTGACCTTGTCTACTGTACTTTGTACTATTGTTCGCTTATTAACTATTGTACGCCACATTGAGCCTGCCCTTGGGCGGGAATATTGTAGGATATGTCATAAATAAATAAATAAATATGCAAATATGTCTCTTACATATTCATTACAAACTCCATAAACAGGGGATATATATTAAGAAATAGTTGTATCAAATATGTCAAAACTTCAGAATCTATTGCAACTATTATCAACAATTACCTTTATAGTAAATTGTATACCAACATTGTATTGCATAAAAAAAGTTAGGGTTTTATTATACAATACAATGCTGGTATACAATTTACAATAAAGGTATTTGTTGATAATAGTTGCAATAGATTCTGAAGTTTTACATATTCTTTAGGAATATCCTGAAAACTCCACCGACCCAACATAAAAGCCTGAATCCCTGCAACACAACAAAACCAAAGCTCATAATGGACATAAATTAACTCTTCCTCTCTAAGATCCCCTAATGTGTCTGTCACACATGAACCTCATTCTACCACAAATCATGACCTTGTATTTGTTCATACCGGAATTGGCGAACGTCTATACGGTACTATGTAAGCCACAATGAGCCTGCAAATGTGGGAAAATGTGGGATACAAATGTAACAAATAAATAAGGTGCCAAGGACCAGTCGGAGCATGATTGGTTAAGCGTCGGTACCAATTCTCAGAATTCTTTCCAGGTTATTTTCTGTAACAAAACTATAGATTCAAAAAATCACTTCGGTCAAATGTAGGAAACAGATCAGCAAAAATTCCAGAATGCCAGTCAATCTCTTATTAACATGCAAGTATCTGTGATCTTCTGCAGGAAAATCCATTCTTCTGTGGCTGCTCTGAGATTTCCACAGAAGTCTGACACTTTTTAGGTTTTTGTGTTGCAGGTCTATTCCCATAAAGTTCTTCTTCTTTCTATATTTATTTATTATTTATTAGGACTTATTTACCGCCTTTTTGAAGGAATTCATTCAAGGCAGTGTACAGTAAGAATAGATGAAACATGAGCAATAGGCAATTATAGCAATAAAAATCTTCAACTAGCAATACAAAGTATGGCACGGTATATATTAATCATCTCTCTGATTTGTATCCTCTCTCCTACATCGAGACTGCTTCATGATTCACCTGGACCTTGATGCTCACCCAGTAGAACAAGATAATATCACTCCAAAGAAAAGGTAAGGAAAAGAGCGGGCAGCCAGATTCTGACCCACACTGCATAATAATGATTAGGCCTGGCACAGATTTATAGCCCTTTCTTTCAGTCCAATCTAACCTGGCTCAGAGTGAAAACTGGATCATTGTGATGATTTATTTGCAAATCATATGCACCAGGGGAGGGTTAAGCACCTCTCCCAGCTAACCTAGGTAAGAATTTAATTCAATGACTGAAGAGGATAAAAGATTAACCAGACATACAGTACTAGAAAGAGTGAGCAGGTTCACATTACTGGGTTTAAAGGGCGATTGTATAACTGGGCACCTCGTAAATGCCCCCTTGGAGCATGTAAACATACAGAATACCACCAGACCTTTCACGAGGGTAAGTGTACACTTGGGGGTGAATTCTATATATGCCAAAAAATTGATGCCGAAAAAAGCACTATTCTATAAACTGTGCTTAAAGTTAGGTGCAGTTTATAGAATAGCGATTACGCCCAGAAATCACGGTTAACTTTAGGCGCACCCATTTGCACCAACTGAAATGTGATACAAACGTATGCACCTAAATTAGGTACATATCCCACTCATTTTATAACAATGCGCGTAAAAGTTAGGAACGGCCCCATTTCATCCATGACTCTCTCATTTCTGCACCCTCTTTTTGAACTCGCACATAAAATTCAGGCACGGATCCCATGCCTAAATTTACGCATATATATTTCAATTAAATCTAATTAGTGTTGGTTCACAAGCCAGTTATCAGCGATAATTAGCTCATTATTCTATTAAATTACACACACAAATTGGGCAAGTGGCTAAATTTTCACACGCAAGTTTTAGTGATTTTTATAGAATTCGGGGGTTAACATGCAAGTGGCAGCAAAGTCAATCAGGGCACCTAAGTGGCATATCATAAAATGCAAAGGGGGAGCATTCACATGGGTGGAACATGGCAGGGGCATGAGCGGTGCTGCCTTTTGCACACACCGCTTACAGAATAAGTTATCTATGTCATTGCCGCATATAGGCTTCTGCAATTATACCAGGTCGATAGCTGGCATAGCTGTGGGTGCCTAAATTTTAGGTGCAACAATGCCAGGTTATGCTGGTATTCTATAATTGAATCTGGGTACCCAGATTCCATTATAGAATAAGCTTTCACCATATGGCACCAGGATGCCTACAAGGTGGTGCCGCTATAAAATTTCCCCCTCTGTGTATATCAAAGGTAATGCTGCTCTGAAATTCTTCAGGAAGTCAACAAAGACCAGTAGCCTGTATTGTGCCTCACTTTGTACAAAACATAGTGATCTTTTATCTCTATCTCCATTCTGATTATATGGAGGGGCATAATCGAACGGTGCCGGCGAAATTGATGGTCGGCCATCTTCGGGGCCGGCTCCACAAAGGGCCGGAGCAAACAGTATCTTCGAAATACGGTTGGGGCCGGCTAAATCGATCGCTGGGTTTAGAGCAGGATCGCCAGGTTTACATGAGATGGCCGGCTTCGTTTTCCAGCCATAATGAAAACTGGGCCCGGCCATCTCAAACCCGGCGAAATGCAAGCCATTTGGTTGTGGGCGGAGCCAGCATTTCTAGTGCACTGGTCCCCTTGACATGCCAGGACACCAACTGGGCACTCTAGGGGGCACTTCTAAATATTAAAAAAAAAATCAAAAATAGGTGCCAGGAGTATAGCTCCCTTACCATGTGTGCTGACCCCCCCCCCCCCCAATCCCTCCCCAAAACCCACTCACCACAACTCTACACCATTACCATAGCCCTAAGGGTGAAGGGGGGCACCTAAATGTGGGTACAGTGGGTTTGGCGGTTTTTTGGAGGGCTCAATATTTATCACCACAATTGTAACAGGTAGGGGGGGGATGGGTCTGTGTCCACCTGCCTGAAGTGCACTGCACCCACTAAATACTGCTCCAGGGACCTGCATACTGCTGTCAAGGACCTGGGTATGACATTTCAGGCTGGCATACAGGCTGGCAAGTAAATGTTTTATTTTATTTTTTTTGGGTGGGAGGGGGTTGGTGACCACTGGGGGAGTAAGGGGAGGTGGTCATCTAGTCAATTGGATCACTTTTTTGAGACTTGGTCCTAAAAATAAATGGACCATGTCCAGCCGGCGAAATGCGCGTTCGAACCAGCCACTTTTTTTCCATTATAAGGCGAAACTGTGCATCTCGTACCCACGCCCACGCCCCGCCCCCTGTCCCGCCTTCACTACCCTACCAACACGCCCCCTTGAAGGTTGGCTGGCGCCGCGACGAAAAAGCAGTTGGGGCCAGCCAAAATTGGCTTTCGATAATACCGATTTGGCCGGGATCCGGAGATCGCCGGCAATCTTCCGATTTGTGTCGGAAGATCGCCGGCGATCACTTTTGAAAATGAGCTGGATGGATATTTAAAATGATCAATGAAGAATATTGAATCCTGCTGATTTGGATGTAAGTTTGAAGGGGCTACATAACTCTGATGATCTGACACACTTGGAAAGTTGTTTTACATATGAATGGATGTGGGTATTGTCACTTTGTATAAAGACACACAGGCAAAATAAAAGAAGAAACACCCTCCATTGTTGTGTAGAACAAAGAAAGATCTCATCCATATTGTGTAGCTCCTGTGGAATTCCTATTCACTCCATTTGGCTAAATTTGCTCATTTCCTTCTTCACTTTGTACAAAGCCCATTGCCTTACACTGCACTTGTAGACATCATTGGACTCTGGAAGCTTCTTCTAGAAAATTTCCTTAGCATCAGGACAGAGAAGTCTCAATTACTCCTGCACTAGCTGGCCCAGTGCTGGTAATGGCCAATGAAATACTAATGGATTGAGAAATCTACTTATAGCAGTAATAGAGGGTAGGGAAGGGTGTCTGAGGGTCCTAACCACTCCCAATTTCCCCTATGTACTGTACACTGCAGTGTTTTCTTTTAAGATCACAGTACTGCTATTAGCAGATTGCTTAATGTGTGTGTTGTGACATGCAAATCATCAGCCTATCCACCCCTTGGGTCTTTAGGTCCTCTCCCAGTGGCTAGCTCCTCCTGGCCCTCTTGTCTTCCCCCATCCCCTTGGCCTATCTTTAGCACCCAGTTCCACCTGAATATGGGTTACCCTCAAACTGCTGGGTTTGGACTTCTTCCTATATACCATTGCCTTCAGACCCATCATAGTGTCTATTCCTAATGGTTCTTTTTCATGAGGGCAATAGGCAACAATGTGTCCCTCCTGACCACACAATACACTTACTACTGGGGAATCTTTTTCCTTCACTTCTCCCAACAACTCCTCCCCCAGTGACAGTCTCAAACACCATTCTGCCATGAGGCCTCTTGCCTGCACTGCTCACAGACTCGTACATGCTTCTTTCTTTCTCCTGGGGCCTTTTCCCTATTGGAACCCCCTTTAGGCATCCATTAGTCTTCACCACCCTCATGCAAAGTCTCAACACAAGTCCAAAACCTTGGCACAAGGACTCTAGTCCTTCTGATTATTTCAAGTCCATCTGTTTGATGCTTGATCCTGGTTGTGGGTCTCTTGACCTTGGGACTTCCCCTCTTTTCAGCCTTGACTGCCTCCACTGTTGGCTGTGGAGATAGCCTAGTTAGGTCAACAGAGTGCATATCATTCATTGGCCCTGATCAGGCTCCTGGTCCCTCTGGTCCCCTGGCTCATGTTCCTGCCTCTCTGTGTGCTGGCCTGGCTTCTCCTAAATACTGTCTCTTCTCTCACAGGTGGCTCAGGAATCCAACTCTCCTGCCAGCCACAGAAGCAACGAGAGAGATACCAGATCAAAGTCATTTCTTCTGTGTATATGGTTTTTAGGCCACAAACCAGTCCTCCAAGTGTTGACTCTTCAGGCCCCACTCCTGGTACCATACATACACGTGACACCCACCATCACCAGCCCATCCAGGCTGACAGGTAAAGGACTTAATTCCAGCAATTAGTCACAGAAATCCACCAAACACAAAACTTGACCTTGCAGAGGTCTTTATTCTCAGTCCTTGAACACTCAGGGTGAAATAAAAATTTAACTGTGCAGCAGCATTTCAAAACACTTAAGATTCCTTACTAGGCTTTTAATCTTTACAGGATATCCAGTCTATGCCCCTCCCCCCCACCTCCTGGAGTTGAAATTCAAAGCAGGCAAGTTAAATCAGTTAGGAGTTTTATGCAAATTATTTGGGAGGTCTATTCTACTGGCTTTTCCAAACCCATTTCCCAGTCATGCTATTCTTCCTATTGAGTGTAATTCTTAATTGCCATTTAACACTCATTAGCTGAGTTCACTCCTGCAGCAAGGCACAAGTCTTTTCAACTACATGCAAAAAGGATTTTTAAATGTTTACAAGGCTGACTGGCATTTATAGTATTGCAGCATAGCCCTGATCAGCCCCACCCCTTCAGAATAGTCACAAAAATCAACACTTCATTAACTATCCTCCTCACCTTGGGTGTTACACTTAAGCAAGCAAAAAAAATATTCACCTGGCTTCTGCCCTTCAGGTCAGGGGCATAGACCCAGGTGGGCCCTGGCCCACCCAGCAGCAGGTTTATCTTAACAGCATCAGTGTAACAGCCTGGGTTTCTACTGTCCTAAGTAGCTTTCTTCCAATGGGGTCCATGCAGCATTTCTTATTCGTTCCTTCCCTCACCTCACCCATCCCATGACTCTCCTTGCTTCAGCAGATCCTCAGCAATGGCAGCAATTCCTATATGTTGCCTGCCACTAACCCGGAAGCCTCTCCTCTGCTGCAGCTTCCAGTTTCTCTGCCTGGGCGGGACGTGACAGGGGGGAAGCTTCTGGGTTAGTGGCAGGCAGCATATAGGAATTGTTGCTGCTGCCGGGACCTGCTGAAGCAATGAGAGTCATGGGATGGGTGAAGTGAGGGAAGGAACAAAGAAGATTTGCTACATGGGGGGAGGGGCAAGAGATGGAAGGCGAGTTGCTGCACAGGGGGGCAAGAGAGGGATGGAGAGTGGCTGCACAGGGGGGCAAGAGAGGGAAGGAGAGTGGCTGCACAGGGGGCAAGAGAGGGAAGTCGAGTTGCTACATGGGGAGGCAAGAGGGAAGGCAAGTTGCTGCATGGGGGGACAAGAGGGAAGGCAAGTTGCTGCATGGGGGGGCAAGAGAGAGAAGGATAGATGCTGCACAGGGGAGGCAAGAAAGGGAAGGAGTGATGCTGAACTGGAGGTGAGAGAGGGAAGGAGAGATGCTGCACGGGAGGAGAGATGCTGAACAGGGGGGAGAGATGCTGCATGGGGGAGGGAGGGAGAGATACTGCACAGACAGGGGGTGTGAAAGAGTGAGAAATATTGGGCATGATGGGGAAGGAAGGGAGAGATGTTGGACCTGGGGCACAAGGAAGGGAGGGAGAGAGAGATGGTGGACAATGATGGGGGGAGAGAGGCAAGAGAGGGAGAATTATTGTATATGGGGTGGAGGGGAGGAAGGGAGAGATGCAGCAAAGGGGTGGAGAGGGCCAAGAAAAGGAGAGATACTGCATAGAGGGGTGAGAGAGGGAGAGATGGTGCATGGGAGAGAGAGGGAGAAATATTAGGCATGATAATAGAGGGGAGGAAGGAAGAGATGTTGGTCCCGGGGCAAAAGGGAGGGAGAGAGAGAGAGAGAGAGAGAGAGATATTGGACAATGGGAGAGAGGGATGTTGGTCAAGGGGAGATAAGAGGGAGGGAGAGATGCACAGGAAGTGGAGAGGGGAGAAAGAGGGAGATGTTGGATCCAGGAGCAGAAGGGAGTGATAGAGAGATGCCAGACAATGGGAGTGAGGGAAGAGGGAGAAATGCTTGACCATGGGGAAGAGGGCAGAAGGGTGGAGGGACGAAGACATGGGGAATGGTGGAACCATGTGGGAGAAGCCAGAAAGGGAAGGAAGGGGAGGATGGCAAGAAAATGAATGAGAGGATAGTGTTTACAGAGGGTAGAAATATGGTAATGGGAATGGAGGGCTGACAAAGGAGTGAGATGGGGAATGGGACAGCTAGTAGATGAGAGAAGATGCAGATTTGATAGCTGAAAAATAAAGAGGAGGAGAAGAGAGAAAGAGGGTGAAATTTGAGTTGAAAGGCAGAAAATAAAAGACAGGAAAGAGATTAAAAGGAACAAACAATATGTCAGAGGTAGGTGTAGTGAGGGAATGGACAGGAGAGAGGGGAAAAGAAATGGACAGCAGCCGCTTGAAAGAGAATTAGCTAATGACATACAGGAAAGCATAAAAAAAAATTGGAACCAACATGACAGAAAAATAAAATGTCCAGACAACAAAGGTAGAAAAAAAGCATTTTATTTTGAATATTTTAAACGGAATACATTAGCTGTGGGAAATGTGCCTTTGTATGGTGTTCTGTAGAAAAGGAAATGCATTTCCATTTTTATGTCAAGGAGTGTGGTAGCCGTGTTAGTCCACTCTTAAGGTTATCAATGGAAATCAAACAAAATAAAACATGGAAAAGAAAATAAGATGAAACCTTTTTTATTGGACATAACTTAATACATTTCTTGATTAGCTTTTGAAGGTTGCCCTTCTTCGTCAGATCGGAAATAAGCAAATGTGCTAGCAGACAGTGTATATAAGTGAAAACATTCAAGCATTACTATGACAGTCTGACAGGGTGGGAGGAGGGGGGTGGGTAGGAAGTATGCATGGGGACATCAAAGCATATCATTGATATTCTAACAGGATGGGTGTGGATAGGTGAGGGGAGGGTGATCAACAGAGACATACAGCTTTATGGTTTATAATGGGCTAGGAACCCCAGGTCCTTGTTAAGTCCTTTCTGTTGGGTGTTAAAATATTCAATCATTCTGACTTCAAAGGTCTTACGTTCTTGTATGGTTTTAAAGTAACCTTTCAGGATTCTCACTATGAAGTCACTGGTACAGTGTCCTGGTCCTGAAAGGTAACTTTAAAACCATACAAGAACGATTGAATATTTTAACACCCAACAGAAAGGACTTAACAAGGATCTGGGGTTCCTAGCCCATTATAAACCATAAAGCTGTATTTCTCTGTTGATCACCCTTCCCTCACCTATGCTTGAATGTTTTCACTTATATACACTGTCAGCTAGCACATTTGCTTATTTCCGATCTGACGAAGAAGGGCAACCTTCGAAAGCTAATCAAGAAATGTATTAAGTTATGTCCAATAAAAAAGGTATCATCTTATTTTCTTTTCCATGTTTTATTTTGATTTCTATTGATAACATTTTTATGTCTAAATATTTTTATTTCTAATTTATGATTCCTTGTTCTATATTTGGTGAGGGTAATGGCAGGTGGGGAAATTGGAGGGGAGGTAGGAAGGAGAGCAGATTTGGAGTGGGGGCCCTCCTTTATTTTTTATTTTCTGACCTGGGCTCTAGCGTGTCTAACACCGCTCCTGACCCTTGCTGTATAGCTTGTGGGGATCCCCAGCTGAGGACATCCTCCAAAGACGGTCAGAACTCTCTTCTACCAAGCTCTGCAGTTGGCGACAGCATCCTTGAGCCACCAACAACTAAGCATGCATGGGGTGCTGGCATTAGTGGCTTAGGGACCTTGCTGCTGCCTGCCAAGCTTGGTAAAGAGAGTTCTGGCCACCTTTAGAGAAAGTCTTTAGCTAACAGTGTGTGGGGATCCTTCCTCATTACATTAGCTAAAGTATTTATATTTTGAGGTGAGGGTAGGGTGGGGAAGAGAAACTTTTTGTGTCCACCTGCTTTGGACTCAGGCCCACCCAAAATTGGCTGACTGGCTATGCCACGGCTTCATGTTTTCAATTTGCTCATATATCATAACACTTGTCAATGTCCCAGTCACTTCTACTAGTTTCCATTCTTATTTCTCCAGCAGAACTTGAGGCTGGCAGAGTCCAAAGTTTCTTCTTTAGGAATGAGCTCGGGCAAGTGAGGAGATCCCTCCCCCTCATCTCTTCTATTACCTAGGACAGTGTTTATATTGCCCTCTGGGAAACTGTGTGCTCTCCTTCCCTTTGCTCTGACTGGATTACTGGCATCTCTGGTAATGACTCTCCAGCTTCCCAAATCCAAGGAGGTTAAATAAAACAGGAGATAACGTGACATCAAAACATTGAAGCCAATTAGGAAAATCTCTGTTTCTCCTTCCCTGCATAGCTGTCATCGCCATACACTCAAAACAAAGCAAGCAAACCTATGAGCTGCTGCATCCATGTTGTCGTACTTTATTGTTGTTAGCATTTTTAGTTAACTTCACTTACATTTTCAAACATGTCAGCTTGTGCAGTATACGGATGTACAGAGAGGAAGTATAATAACCAGGACTTTTTTTGAGGGGGTACTTGGGAGTACTGATACCGACCTTTTCCATTGTCTGCTAAAATTGACCCGTGATCCCCAAGTTTTAATGAACAAGCTCAGGCTCTACACACCAGTTCTGCCTTGTCATAGATTCTGTGACTGGTTGCAGGGGGCCTGGATGTTGTGGGGTGGGTCCCTCAGTGATCACCCCACCCCTGAAGGCGTGGCCTGGTATTTGAGTACCAGCACCTTTTTTGCTAGAAAAAATGCACGGATAATAATGGAATAACTTGTCATAGGTAGAGTAGTAATTTGTTATAAATTGTAATCAGTGTGTCATTTGGAGGGGCTGATTATAGGGACACCCTAGCATGTATTATATTCATGCAGAGATTTTTGTTCACCATGTAAAGGGCCACTAAAACAGACATCATGTTATGAGAATCAGCTGCTGAACATTGGCGTTTCTATCTATTTATTTATTTGCTTACTTATTTAAGACATTTATATCACACATTAAATATGAATTAGGTTAAAACCTGGGAGCATTTTTAAATAAAAATCCTGTTCCTACATCAAAAGAAAAAGATGGCATGTGGGAACTTGCTCCTTTTGTTTTGTGGATTGCAGTGGTATATTATAAAAATGCACTTGATATTTTTTTATTACTACTATTTAAAAGATAGGTATTGAATAATGAGGGCAGAGCTACCTTCAAGTAGAAGTCCATATTCAGTCTAAATGTGCCAAAATTGTCCAGATCAGCACACTATTAGCCACCAAGTTCATACAATGTTAATTATGGTCAGTGGAAAATAAATCTGTTGGTTCAGGCTGCCTATGTGAATATTCCATCATTGTTTCATTACTGTTACCATGTATTACATATTATTGGCATTTGCTTTAAACTTTGTTTTAATTTATTTATCCAGACCTTACATGCACATGGTTTTGCTTTTATAAACACAAAGGTGAACCCTAAGCATGGCAGAACAATTAGGTATAAACTCTGTTGTTTCTGACTTTATTTATTTATTTATTTTATTGCATTTGTATCCCACATTTTCCCACCTATTTGCAGGCTCAATGTGGCTTACATAGTATTGTGAACATAGTTGTTCCAGTATATTAGGTATAGTTAGTATTATGTAGAGGTTAATTAGGGGAAGAAAGAAGAAGGAAGGGATTTATAAGAGTATTTATAGAAGGTGGGCTTTCATAACTGAATGGGTTGGTGAAGTGGATTAGTGGGGCTGTAGGTTCTCATTGTAGGCCTTGTTGAAGAAATATGTTTTCAGAGATTTGCGAAAGATAGTTGTTTCGTCGATTGTTTTCAGGTCTGTGGGTAATGCATTCCATAACTGCGTGCTCATGTAAGAGAAGGTGGTGGCGTGCATCAGCTTGTATTTTAGTCCTTTACAGCTGGGGAAGTGCAGGTTGAGAAATTTGCGAGATGATCTTGTGGCGTTTCTGGGAGGTAGGTCGACGAGGTTTAATATGTAGGTTGGGGCGTCTGCATGAATGATTTTGTGTACAATCATGCAGATCTTGAATGCAATGCGTTCCTTAAGTGGGAGCCAGTGAAGTTTCTCTCTTAAGGGTTTTGCACTTTCATATTTAGTTTTTCCATATATGAGTCTGGCGGCTGTATTCTGGGCAGTCTGGAGTTTTTTAATAGTCTGTTCTTTGCAGCCAGCGTACAGTGCGTTGCAGTAGTCCAGATGACTTATTACCATTGACTGTACCAAGGTACGGAAGATGTATCTCGGGAAGAAAGGTTTTACTCTTTTGAGTTTCCACATGGAGTAGAACATCTTTTTCATAGTATTTTTCATGTGGGCATCAAGAGTGAGGTTTCGATCAATGATGACTCCAAGAATTTTCAAGTTTTGTGAGACAGGAAGAGAACAGTATGGTGTGGTTATGGTGGAGAAGTTTTTTGTGTTATATTGTGAGGTAAGTACAGGACATTGTGTTTTTTCTGCATTAAGTTTTAGTTGGAATGCATCTGCCCAGGTGTGCATTATTTGGAGGCTATCTGCCCAGGTGTGCATTATTTGGAGGCTTTGGTTGATCTCGTTGGTGATTTCATTTAGATCATGTTTGAACGGGATGTAAATTGTGACGTCATCTGCATATATGTAGGGGTTGAGGTTTTGATTGGCTAGAAGTTTGGCTAAAGGTATCATCATTAGGTTGAATAAAGTTGGTGAGAGGGGGGATCCTTGGGGTACTCCACATTCAGGTGTCCATGGGAGTGATCTGTCCACGTTCGTTGTTACTTGGTATGATCTTGTGGTCAGGAATCCTTTGAACCATTTGAGAACTGTGCCTCCTACTCCAAAGTATTCTAGTATATGTAAAAGTATTTCATGATTAACCATGTCAAAGGCGCTGGACACGGCGAATTGTAGGAGGAGTATGTTGTTACCAGTTGCAATTGCTTGTTTAAATGAGTTCATTGCGGACACTAGAACTGTTTCGGTGCTGTGATTTGACCGAAATCCTGATTGAGACTCGTGCAGGATTGAGTGTTTACTTATTTTGGAGTGCTTTGGGTCCTGCTGATCTGTACTTCTGCTGTATGGAATCTTGGAAGATGGAAATAAGAAAATAAAAATTTAATTTTGGATGTACTCTATAAAAGTTGTTGTTTACTTTTGCAATGTGATGGATGCCTGTTCTGGTGTGTTCATGTGACAATCTTTGAATAACTGCCTATACTAATGGCTATGAATTCTGAACATGTGGCATCACTAAAGGACAAACTTTTAAATGCCAAGTTGGATATATATGCTAATCTCAACTTTTTTAAATGTTTCAGACATATCCATCTATTTGTTCCCATGTTATAACTGAATTCTATTATTCTGTCTCACTGTATTTTCAAATGTAAGCCACATTGAATCCGACTTTGCTTGGAATAATGTGTGATATAAATGTAAACTTTTATCCTCCACCTTTTAAGACACTGCCTACCTGCTGGATAGTGATGGCACAAAGAAAGCAAGTTTGGTCCAGTGAAGACTAACTGAAAATAACCTGTTCCTTAGCTGGGCCCTTGTATTACCATATTTGAAAATGTGGCTGTATCATGCCTCTGTGGTTATATTTTATTAATAAGTTAAACGATTAACTGTGTTTCTTGAAAAGATTATATAACTTTGGAATGCATGACTAGGGACTCAAGCATAGAGGAGTGGCCTAGTGGTTAGGGTGGTGGACTTTGGTCCTGAGGAACTGAGTTCAGTTCCCACTTCAGGCACAGGCAGCTCCTTGTGACTCTGGGCAAGTCACTTAACCCTCTATTGCCGCATTGAGCCTGCCATGAGTGGGAAAGTGCAGGGTACAAATGTAACAAAAATAAAATATCACAATTCCTCATGTACAGCCACAAAACAACCTTTTAGGGTGGATAGTGTTCACAATGAGCTCCTTTTATTATCGACCAGATAGAGATAAGAGTTTTCAGTTTTGGCAGAGTATGTCATCATAAGAACAAAATATAAGAAAACCAATGGACTGCATTAGGGGTTTATAGCCCATTTAGTTATGTTTAAAGAAATGAGAGATCTGCATGAAACCAAATATTTATTTTTAGTATTTTAACTTATAAAATCACATGTCCCTGAAACATGCTCAAAACAGAATAATCCATTTGTGCATCTAAAATGTAAACGTCTACAAATGAGACGAGGTGAAGATGTGATTCCCATGTGTCCCAATGAAAGAAGAGTTTAATTTTACTTCCAATCTTTATAACACCTGGCTTCCCAAGACAGATTACAACAATCAGTTAAGATGAACCCATCATTAAACAGGATATCCTCACTGAATTTGGCCATTTATTACTGTAATGTATGTAACAGTATAGAAAAATTAGCACAAAATACAGCGTTTATTAGTGTTGTTTCTACCAGCTACAATTTTTTAAAGCTGTTTTAGTGATATTCAATTTTTATTTCATGATATTTATATCTAGATATGGGAAGCTTTCAAACAAATTAAAAATCTGTCAAATAAGTTAAAAAAAATCTTTTGTCCTCCACCTTTTAAGGCACTGCCAATCCAAGGAAGGTAGCACATCTAATGCCTCTATAGTAGGGAATAAAAAGAGTAAAATCTGAAGAGCGTTGTATACCAATGCCTGTAGTAGTATAGGAAACAAACTTCTAGAACTTGAGGCTACAATGATGGAAGCGGACTTGAATTTAGTAGCGGTCACGGAGGCGTGGTTCATGGAAAACCATGACTGGGATGTTGCTATACCTGGCTATAATCTATTCAGGAAGGACAGAGTAGGAAAAAAGGGTGGAGGTGTGGCATTATATGCTAAGAATGATATCCAAGTGACAGAACTGCAGGACATGGGGGGTAGGGAAGAAGCGCTGTGGGTTAAACTGGAAAGAGGGAAAGGAAAATGTATCTATATCGGAGAGATATACAGACCTCCCTCACAGTCGGAGGAAATGGACAGAGACTTAATTGAAGACATCCACAAGATAGCTAGGAAAGGGGACGTACTACTGATAGGTGACTTCAATATGCTGGATGTTGATTGGGGTGTCCCGGCTGCGGGGTCATCTAGAAGCAAAGAGATCTTAGATTTCCTACAGGAAGAATTGTTCCGGCAGTGGGTGACGGAACCGACGTGGGATGGAGCTGTTCTGGACCTGGTGCTTACGAATGGAGAGTACGTTTCTGACGTCAAGGTGGTGGACCATTTGGCATCTAGTGATCATCGTATGGTATGGTTCAATATTAAAACAGAAGAGAGGGCTCATTCGAGATTGACGGTCCTGGATTTCAAAGGAACTAACTTTGCCGAGATGGGGGAATTTCTCAAGGAACAGTTAGCGGGATGGGAACAGCTGAAGGATGTAGAACAGCAATGGACAAAACTGAAAGGAGCTATATTAAAGATGACTAACCTTTATGTTAGAAAATTACATAAAAGTAAGAGGAAAAGAAGTCCTCTCTGGTACTTGAATGTAGCAGCTGACAAGATAAGGGAAAGGAGGCTAGCCTTTGCACGTTATAAGATGACTCAGAAAGATGAAGACAGGAGAGAATACCTAAATAAGTGAACAGAAGCTGGAAAAGCTATCAGGAAAGCAGTGCCTCAAATGGAGGAAAAGATAGCTAATACGGTAAAATTAGGGGACAAGACCTTTTTCAGATATGTAAGTGACAAGAGGAAGTGCCATAATAGCATTGTGAGGCTCGAAGATGAGGGAGAGAAATACAGTGGTGGAAATAAGTATTTGATCCCTTGCTGATTTTGTAAGTTTGCCCACTGACAAAGACATGAGCAGCCCATAATTGAAGGGTAGGTTATTGGTAACAGTGAGAGATAGCACATCACAAATTAAATCCGGAAAATCACATTGTGGAAAGTATATGAATTTATTTGCATTCTGCAGAGGGAAATAAGTATTTGGTCCCCCACCAACCAGTAAGAGATCTGGCCCCTACAGACCAGGTAGATGCTCCAAATCAACTCGTTACCTGCATGACAGACAGCTGTCGGCAATGGTCACCTGTATGAAAGACACCTGTCCACAGACTCAGTGAATCAGTCAGACTCTAACCTCTACAAAATGGCCAAGAGCAAGGAGCTGTCTAAGGATGTCAGGGACAAGATCATACACCTGCACAAGGCTGGAATGGGCTACAAAACCATCAGTAAGACGCTGGGCGAGAAGGAGACAACTGTTGGTGCCATAGTAAGAAAATGGAAGAAGTACAAAATGACTGTCAATCGACAAAGATCTGGGGCTCCACGCAAAATCTCACCTCGTGGGGTATCCTTGATCATGAGGAAGGTTAGAAATCAGCCTACAACTACAAGGGGGGAACTTGTCAATGATCTCAAGGCAGCTGGGACCACTGTCACCACAAAAACCATTGGTAACACATTACGACATAACGGATTGCAATCCTGCAGTGCCCGCAAGGTCCCCCTGCTCCGGAAGGCACATGTGACGGCCCGTCTGAAGTTTGCCAGTGAACACCTGGATGATGCCGAGAGTGATTGGGAGAAGGTGCTGTGGTCAGATGAGACAAAAATTGAGCTCTTTGGCATGAACTCAACTCGCCATGTTTGGAGGAAGAGAAATGCTGCCTATGACCCAAAGAACACCGTCCCCACTGTCAAGCATGGAGGTGGAAATGTTATGTTTTGGGGGTGTTTCTCTGCTAAGGGCACAGGACTACTTCACCGCATCAATGGGAGAATGGATGGGGCCATGTACCGTACAATTCTGAGTGACAACCTCCTTCCCTCCGCCAGGGCCTTAAAAATGGGTCGTGGCTGGGTCTTCCAGCACGACAATGACCCAAAACATACAGCCAAGGCAACAAAGGAGTGGCTCAGGAAGAAGCACATTAGGGTCATGGAGTGGCCTAGCCAGTCACCAGACATTAATCCCATTGAAAACTTATGGAGGGAGCTGAAGCTGCGAGTTGCCAAGCGACAGCCCAGAACTCTTAATGATTTAGAGATGATCTGCAAAGAGGAGTGGACCAAAATTCCTCCTGACATGTGTGCAAACCTCATCATCAACTACAGAAGACGTCTGACCGCTGTGCTTGCCAACAAGGGTTTTGCCACCAAGTATTAGGTCTTGTTTGCCAGAGGGATTAAATACTTATTTCCCTCTGCAGAATGCAAATAAATTCATATACTTTCCACAATGTGATTTTCCGGATTTAATTTGTGATGTGCTATCTCTCACTGTTACCAATAACCTACCCTTCAATTATGGGCTGCTCATGTCTTTGTCAGTGGGCAAACTTACAAAATCAGCAAGGGATCAAATACTTATTTCCACCACTGTATGTGGAAGATGATAAGTAAAAAGCTGAACTGCTTAACGATTATTTTAGCTCTGTGTTCACAAATGAAAGACCGGGGGTAGGGCTGCAGAAAACAAAGGCTAAAGGGGATGGATGTATGGTAGACCAAGACCCATTTACGGAGGACTGTGTTCGTGAGGAGCTTGCCAAACTAAAAGTAGACACAACGATGGGTCCTGATGGGATACACCCGAGGGTGCTTAAGGAACTCGGAGAAGTTCTGTCGGCTCCGCTGACGGACCTCTTCAGTGCTTCCTTAGAAACTGGAGTGGTCCCGGTTGACTGGAGAAGGGCGGATGTGATTCCTTTGCACAAGAGCGGAAGTAAGGAAGAGGTTGGGAATTACAGACTTGTCAGTCTGACCTCGGTGGTGAGTAAGCTAATGGAAACACTTCTCAAAAGGAGGATTGTGACATTTCTTGAACTACATGGAATGCGAGACCCGAGGCAGCATGGCTTCATTAGTGGCAGGTTGTGTCAGACAAACCTGACTGTCTTCTTCGACTGGGTGACCAAACAGTTGGATGTGGGAGGGGCGCTTGATGTGGTATACTTGGATTTTAGCAAAGCCTTTGACGCGGTTCTGCACAGGCGACTGATAAATAAATTGAGTTCCCTCAGTGCGGGACCTAGAGTAACTGATTGGGTAACAAATTGGTTGAATGGTAGGAGACAGAGGATGGTGGTAAATGAAGCTTGCTCTGAAGAAAAGGAGGTCGTCAGTGGAGTACCGTAGGGATCGGTCCTGGGGCCAGCTCTTTTTAACGTCTTTGTGAGCGATATTGCGGAAGGGCTGTCTGGTAAGGTTTGTCTCTTTGTGGATGATACTTAACTCTGCAACAGGGTGGACACCCTGGAGGGTGTGAATGACACGAGGAAGGACCTAGCGAAGCTAGAGGAATGGACCGATATATGGCAACTAAGGTTTAATCCCAAAAAATGCAGGGACATGCGCTTGGGTCGCACAAATCCGAGGGAACGGTACAGTATAGGAGGTGTAGTGCTTCAGTGTGCGAAGGAAGAGCAGGACTTGGGGGTGATTGTGTCTGACGACCTTAAAGCTTTCAAACAAGTAGAAAAAGCAATGGCCAAAGCCAGAAGGAAAAAGGAGGTGATAGTGCCATTGTATAAGTCTCTGGTGAGGCCCCATTTGGAGTACTGCGTGCTGGTCTGGAGACCGCACCTATGGAAAGATATAAACAGGATGGAGTTGGTCCAGAGGGCGGCTACGAAATTAGTAAGTGGTCTTGAATGCAAAAATTATAGGGACAGGCTTATGAACCTCAACATGTATACGCTGGAAGAGAGGAGGGAGAAAGGAGACATGATAGAAACGTTTAAATATCTGAAGGGCATTTATGTACAGGAAGAGAGCCTTTTTCAAATGAAGGAGAGCTCTGGAATGAGGGGGCATATGACAAAGTTAAGAGGGAATAGGCTTAGAAGTAACCTAAGGAAGTATTATTTCACAGAAAGGGTGGTGGAGGCGTGGAATGGCCTCCCAGTGGAGGTGGTAGAGTGGAGGACTGTTCCAGAATTTAAAGAGGCATGGGATAAGCATGTGAGATCGCTTAGGAACAGGAAGAATTAGGGGCTATAGAGGATGGGCAGACTGGATGGGTCATATGGCCTTTATCTGCTGTCATGTTTCTATGTTTCAATCCAACTGAAACAGCTAGACTTGTTTCAGATGGACCACGCTTAGGCAGTCCCTTATTTCTAATAATCTTTTGCTATTGTTTTCAATAGCGTTTGCTATTGTTTTGGGTTTACTAAAACCGCGGCAAGCTCCGCCTAATGCCGGCAAGCTCTGCCTACTGGCTTCAGCTCATACACCTATTTTGTCCAGCCTCCTTGCCCAAAGCACAAACATCCTGTTGATGTGTTCCTCTCCTCCACATCATAAAGGGACACCATTCATTAATCATTCCCTGCCCTCTGAGAAAATTCTAGCCCACTCCAGAAATGTAGACCGCTATCTAGGGTCTGTTCCTATAGGTGTTACAAACCTTTACCCACTGCTTCTCCAGGAACAGAAGTCTACAGCCCTCTCATCCCAGATATGAACTTGTAAAGCTTCCTCTGTTTTCCTTTTCTCCCTTCGGAGATTTCCCTGGCATTGGAAGGTTTGTCATGTGAAAGTTTTCCCTTTTACTGCCTTCATACCCAACCCCCCACCCCCTCCAATGGCTCTGGACCCCCTCCATATTACAGTGTGTACTATAGAAAGAGAGCGAGAGAGACAGTAGAGTCTCTTTCAGCTGACATTCTATATTATCTGACATATCTAGGTGATGTTACAGCATTGTTAATGAGATGCATGTGGGTTTCTCTCTCTTTCTTGTCATCACATTTAGCTAAAAGGCAGCAGTGCCAGGTAAAAGAGTTTTGGGCACATTAAGCTTTGTAAACTCATGTACTGCTTCCTCTTTTAAAATATACATTCAATATACCTTTCTTTTATCCCTCTTTCTCTTTTTCTGTATTATCCAAACATAGGTTTTCAGATCTTTTCTAAAGTAGAAATACAATTTTTGAAAATTTATAAAAGACGGCTGAGGGAAAATATGAAAGAGATATGACAGAGGTCTATAAACTAATGAGTGGAGTGGAACTGGTAGACGTGAATCGCATGTTTACTATTTCCAAAAATACTAGGACTAGGGGCCATGCAATGAAGCTACAAAGTAGTAAATTTAAAACAAATCAAAGAAAATATTTGTTCATTCAATGTGTAATTAAACTCCCTCCACTAGTCCGTTCCCCTCTCTCTCCTTCCCCTCATTCCTTTTCCTCCTTTCCTGAAGTTACTATAGAGGAAACTACACTTCTCCTTTCTTCCTCAAAATGTACCACCTGTTCCTCTGATCCCATTCCCACCCACCTTCTTAATGCCATCTCACCTGCTCTTGTTCCTTTTATCTGTCACATTCTCAACCTCTCACTTTCCACTGCAACTGTCCCTACTGCCTTTAAACATGCTGTGGTCACACCTCTCCTTAAGAAGCCTTCACTCGACCCTACTTGTCCCTCTAATTACCGACCCATCTCCCTCCTCCCTTTTCTCTCCAAATTACTTGAGCGTGCTGTTCACCACCGCTGTTCACATGCTATTCTTGACCTACTACAATCTGGTTTTCGCCCTCTCCACTCAACCGAAACTGCGCTTACTAAAGTCTTCAATGACCTTTTACTGGCTAAATCCAGAGGTCAATATTCCATCCTCATTCTTCTTGATCTTTCCGCTGCTTTTGACACTGTCGATCACAGCATACTTCTCGATACCCTGTCCTCACTTGGATTCCAGGGCTCTGTCCTTTGCTGGTTCTCTTCCTACCTCTCCCTCCACACCTTTAGTGTTCACTCTGGTGGATCCTCTTCTACTTCTATCCCTCTGCCTGTCGGCGTACCTCAGGGTTTATTTATTTATTTTATTTATTTATAGCATTTGTACCCCACATTATCCCACCTTTTTGCAGGCTCAATGTGGCTTACAGAGTGAGGTTATGATAAAGTCAGTACATGGTTTAAATACAGTTGATATAAGCTGAGATAAAAGAGGATTTAGGTGGGTGGATGTTGGATAGGTTGTGTGAGAAGTGCTTTAGGTGTGCTTGGGTGGTTTGGGGGATGAGGTGGCGAGGTAGAGAATTCAAGGTTTATCTTTTGAACCTTGTCGTGAAAGAATTCAGCAAGGGTCTGAGGAGATAATGAAGGGGGAGTTGGGGGAGGGGGCACCTTGAGGAGAGAGTTCAATGTGGTGAAGAGAAGTCGAGCGTTAGAGCCAAGAGAGTTGGTCAGTTGAATATAATAATCCTGTTTGGCGCTTAAAAGAGCAGATTGGAAGGAGGTCAGCATGAACTTAAAGTGTAAGAAATCAGCAAGGGCCTGAGATTTCTGCCAGAGGCGTTCAGCGGAGCGGGTACAGGAACGTAGGTAGTGGATATTAGAAGTCAGCCAAGGTTGGGGTTTTGTACACCTCCCCACTCCCCCCATTTTCTATTTCTGTTGATGGCTCTCTCATTCTCCTTGTCTCCTCAGCTCGAAACCATGGGGTCATTTTTGACTCTTCTCTCTCCTTCTCTGCTCATATCCAGCAGATTGCCAAGACCTGTCGTTTCTTTCTTTACAACATCCGTAAAATCCGCCCCTTTCTTTCCGAGCACTCTACCAAAACCCTCATCCATACCCTTGTCACCTCTCGTTTAGACTACTGCAATCTGCTTCTTGCTGGCCTCCCACTTAGTCACCTCTCCCCTCTCCAATTGGTTCAAAACTCTGCTGCCCGTCTCGTCTTCCGCCAGGGTCGCTTTACTCATACTACCCCTCTCCTCAAGTCACTTCACTGGCTCCCTATCCGTTTTTGCATCCTGTTCAAACTTCTTCTACTAACCTATAAATGTACTCACTCTGCTGCTCCCCAGTATCTCTCCACACTCGTCCTTCCCTACACCCCTTCCCGTGCACTCCGCTCCATGGATAAATCCTTCTTATCTGTTCCCTTCTCCACTACTGCCAACTCCAGACTTCGCACCTTCTGTCTCGCTGCACCCTACGCCTGGAATAAACTTCCTGAGCCCCTACATCTTGCCCCATCCTTGGCCACCTTTAAATCTAGACTGAAAGCCCACCTCTTTAACATTGCTTTTGACTCGTAACCACTTGTAACCACTCGCCTCCACCTACCCTCCTCTCTTCCTTCCTGTACACATTAATTGATTTGATTTGCTTACTTTATTTTTTGTCTATTAGATTGTAAGCTCTTTGACAAACATGTCTCTCTTCTATGTTTGTGCAGCGCTGCGTACGCCTTGTAGCGCTATAGAAATGCTAAGTAGTAGTAGTAGTAGTAGGAATGGCCACTGTTGGAAATAGGATGCTGGGCTTGATGGACCTTCGGTCTGTCCCTGTACGGCAATACTTATGTACTTATATGTGGTGGAAAGCCATTCCAAGTATAAACTGCTTGGAAAGAGATCTTGAGAAATTTTTTCATGGTGATATGTTTAAAAGAAGGAAAATGTAATATAAAAAGTTCAATGGATCTACTGTATAAATATATCATTTTTGTAGTATGTCTTTTCATGTTTGGTGTACAGCACTGCGTATGCCTTGTAGCGCTATAGAAATGATAAGTAGTAGTAGTAGTAACAGTAACTAAGAGCCCTGTTTACTAAGGTGTGTTAGCGTTTTTAGCATGCATTAACATTAGCACATGCTAAACACTAGAGACATATAAATGTATATAAATACATTTATTCATATTCTACACGCTAGCACATTTTTGATATATAGGATACATCATTACTCATGTTGACACGCAGTCTTCCTTTTTTTCGCTCTTTGGGGGATGTGTGAGTGTATACTCCCTTTTCCTTTTTTTGCTTCTTTTGACGGCTTGCCTTTTTTGATGACTAGGCGTTTGATAGATTTTGTGACAAAAATCATTTGTATGTACTTCTACATAGATACTTGGATACACAAAATATAAGAAATACATATATATTTTTTAATATTTTAATAACAGTCTTACTTTTAAATTTAAGTATAGACGTTGGACTCACAACTTTTTTTAATCATGCATTTTTTACTAAATATGAATTCTTTAAATATTTGTCCTATCTTTGGAACGTTATTATTATCTTGCTGATATTATGATATTGATCCCAATATTTAAAAAGATTTTCTAAGCAATAACTATTCGAACTCTTATGACATTGGTCGTCAAACGTTTAGATATCATTCATTATAATTTATATAATTTATCTAATAATTCTTTTTATTCATATAAAATTTTATAGAGACTACATTTTACGAGCTCCTTTGTCTGTTAGTATATCCCCTGTGCAACTACTGATTGGTATGTTTGATTTTATTCTATTTCAATTTTATCTCTAATCCTACCCTTATTCTTATTCTTATCATACATAATTATGTATTGATTCATTTTATTTTATTATATGTTTGTATATTATACATAATACTTTTGGAAATAGGTTTCTATCATGCTAATTAAATCATGTACAGTCTACTCTTTGCTGTCTACGTTGTTCGTCTGATGGCATAGCAATAGTATATGTATTGATTTAGTCAATATATTAGATTTTATGTTAGAAGAATTTTTCATTTAATTTTTTATTTAATTTTTTATTTAATTTTTCATTTAATTATATATGTATTTTGTTGTTATTTTATAGACCCCTGATGAAGGTTTTTCTAAAAACCGAAACACGGACCGTGTTGGGTCCTCAATAAAGTATTTTTTGGAGCATCTTACCCCTTATCTCGGATTGGTCTCTTGAAGTTATTTTTCCACTTTTTAAACACTAGAGACACCCATATAGCGTTAGCATTTGCTAAAAACACTAGCGTGCCTGTAGCACAGCTTAGTAAACAGGGCCCTAAGTTACAAAGAAGAATTGGAGCAAGGCCATATAGAACCTTAATAACAAAACAGGACAATGTAAAATCAACCTGGGCACAGAGAGCCAACGCTGGGAAACAAACAGTGGAGTTGCACGAGTATATTTTGTTTAGACATCAAACGTCTTACAGTTCGTAGCAGATAGCCCAGTATAAATGGTGTTACAGTAATCTATTTGAGGTAAAATGAAAGTAGGCAGAAATAGCTCTACGTTTCTTCAGGGTGAAAAATACTTTTTTTGCACAGATTATCCCTTGATCTTCAAATTAACAAAGAATAATCCAGGATTACTTCCAAGGATTTTCACTGATGTTTTAACTGACAAGACATCGCCAGCACCTGAGGAAATGATCATAGGCAAAACTAAACCAGAGTATGTGAAAATTTGCCATCTTTCTTAACAGTGTAAGATCTATGAATGAGGAATTTATGGAACCATTCTAACACAACGTCTGAAAGTCCTATATAGCAAGATGTTTTGGTCAACAGTATCAAAGGCTACTGAGATGTCAAATTGTGACAAAATTGTCTGGTTACTCCTACTAATAGATTCTTCCATATTTGAAAACAAGGCTAGTAGTATTGATTCTGTACTCTATAAGCTTCTAAAGCCAACCTGAGAGTGGTATTTGAAATTTATCCAGACATGTGCAGACCTCCCAAGTCTCCCACTTTTGTGTGTCATCTCCCGCACTCCCACCAAGAAGCCAGGATCTCCCGCTGAGTGGCCTCCACTTCCAGTGGCAGCAGGAAACGCCTTCATAAAGCACCATCTCATGCTGCCACTGATCCCACAGCAGCAGGAGATGACGTTTTATGAAGATGTTTCCTGCTGCCACTGGACAGGGAGACCACTCATTTTGCCACTGGCCATAAATAAGCTGTGATGGGGTGGAGCAATAGGTCAGAATGGGCGGAGCAATGGGCAGAGCAATGGACGGAGCTGGGCAGAGCAATGGGTGAGGCAGAACAGAGTTGGAGGCAAAGTGGGATGGGTTGGGGGGCAGGCCCTTTATGTCCAGCTGAGTGTGTCAGCCCCCTTGGCAGCTCTGCATCTAAACAACTGGGGCTAGATTCAGTAAATGGCATCCAAAATGTAGGCACGTTGGAATAACGCGTGTAGCACTATTCTATAAACCATGTCTACAGTAAGACTTGGTTTATAGAATAGCGCATAGGCCAGGAGAATGCACATACATTTAGGCGTGGTCATTTACGCCACTGAAAACCTGGTGTAAATCCCCGCACCTAAATGTATGCGCGTTCCCCTGAATTCTATAACAATGCACATAAATGTGATTGGCATTCCCAATACGCCTACACTCTTCCCATGGCCACGCCACCTTTTCAGTCACATGCACTGGAATTTAGGCATGCCTCTTTGTAGAATATGCCTAAAAGAAGCTCAAGTAAATTACAATTATTGCCAATTACTGATGATAATTGGTTGTTATTCGCCAATTATCATCTCTACTTGACTCATTACTCAGTTGAGTAAAGCATGTAAATTAGCCATGCACACAATTTAAGATGTGCTTCTCACTGTGCCTTAAATAGAATCTGGGGGTTCATGTCCCATTACAGCTTCTGGCAGTTTGGGGCTCCCCTGTAGCACGAGGGGCCCTGAACAATTACCCTGGTTGCATCACACTAACACTGGCCCTGGTCTGAGGCCTCATTTCCTTCAGAGGATAGTCAATTTTCAACTAGCAGGTGCTTTTCGTGTACATCTTTTATGCTAATTTCTAAACCACATGGGTTGCTTCTTTCTGAAAATTATCACGAAGCATATACAGTAAAATCGCCCACTTGCTTTGCACCTGTGATTTGAATATGTGTATTGAAAATATTGAATATACGCACTGGTTTTCTCTCCAGACCTAAACACACATTTGGGAATGCTTCCTTTCAAACCAACTAAGAGTTCACAATCTGTTGACCTGGAGGAAAAGGGCAGTTTTGAGATAAGGCCATCTAGTCATGTTACTCCATTTTAAAATGTCTAGCATGCTTAGAAATTACTCCTCAGAGTGTTCTAAATGTGCGGAATTGTTTTCCTCCAGGGAGGAGGAGTTGGAAGAGAATGCGGTTACCATCTATGTGGATGAATGGTTAACTAGGAAAACTGTATTACAAAAGCTCCAAGAGGATGATGGTAAGCAATCTCATCCCACTGTTCTTCCTCAAACCTTCTGATTGACCTTCAGTGTTGGGAACAAGGCCACCAAGGGGTTCTGACACAATAAAGATTCTCCAGAAGGACCTGGTTATAATTAGGACTTCTGATTTGAGATGTTCATAAAATGTAAACATAACCATGGGTACTTCATCTTCAATGACTGGAGATCTGAAAGGGGGCAGGGGTAGTCATTTCACAACCCCAAAGCTTCTGGAACCATACTGGCTTGGAGAAGGGGAAAACTCTTCCGGGATATCTCACACTGAAAATAATCTAGAAGTATTCATGGGCACTTTGAGAAATCATGAAATAAAAATTCAGTTTGTAGGTACCATCTAAGTTTAAATGAATAGGTTATCCATCTAAATTAAAGTGATACATACTTTCAGAAGTACTATATTTATAATTTTAAATGCATTCTTATCCATTTAAAGTTAAACTTGCTGCTTACCTATTATCACTTTGACTGATAACTGATATGTTCAATGGCTGAATTTTGCTTCAGAACACTGGCTGTATGATTCTCTTGTATGGGTTTTAGCTTATCTTTTCCTTTTAAAAATTGGCATGCCCTTCAAGTTTTCATATATTGATTTATATTGTAAACTGTTTTTTTTAATGCTGACAGCATGAATGGCGGTATATCAAACCAAATAAACCCAAATCAAAACAATACAGAACATATACGTTTTTTCTCTACCTTTATCCCGTCCAAAATCAGACCCTTTTTTAAACATAACTTTGGACATATTGCGAAGAAAACAACCAGTAACACATCTAACTACCAAGATGTTTTTTAAAGAGAGCATATTTGCTGTTGGCACCACCATCACCCACATAAATGCTTTTGGAAATATCAGTCTTCAAATGTTCAGTCAGGACTGACTGTTTAAATTAAAAGTGAGCAGTCAAAATGTACAAATTTTCCCCAGGTGTGGCAAGAAAAATGTTTTTTTCACTCAAATCACAGGTTCTAGCCGTTGGAACAGTTTTTATT
This sequence comes from Microcaecilia unicolor, assembly GCF_901765095.1. Lineage (NCBI taxonomy): Eukaryota > Metazoa > Chordata > Amphibia > Gymnophiona > Siphonopidae > Microcaecilia > Microcaecilia unicolor. The sequence continues at coordinate 645,596,196 of NC_044031.1, read as the reverse complement.
CTTAAAAAATTGCTTGCAAGTCCTTGGTCAGCCAACCTTGGGAATAAATAGACCTTTCCAGACCCTGATTATTTGGAAAATTTTCTGAGAGGCTGAAATTCAGTGGTAGAAATGTGTCCTTTATTCTCTTTTATGGGGGATTTTGTTGGGTCTAGATGTATCCAAGATGAGTGGCTAAGATGTGGGTCAGACAAGCAGCATCTTGTGCCAAACATGATAACATACCTGGCACATATGTACACTGTTTCTGAACCTTCCCAAAGATACAAGTATTTTGGGAGGAGCTATGGGTACACTTGAAGAGTCTTTGTCTAGAAATATTGGGATATACCTCCTGGACATTATGGATGATCTTGTATTGCAGTCTGCAGATCGTGAGATTTTTGTTCACAAACTTGTCTTATTGTTAAAAATTGTATCCTGAGTCATTGGATTCAGACAGAAACGCCGGAGATCACCTGTAGAGAAACTAAATACATGCTCTTCTTCGGATGGAGCACCTGACAGCATGCTGAACCAGGAAGAAGAACACAAAAATAAATTTCACCTCAATGAGTGAAGGGATACTTCTATAAATAATGTGGAAACTGAAACAAAGTAAAAAGAAACTAAGGGCCTCTTTTACCAAACTGCACTAGCGATTCCTGTATTGCAATGCTGATGAAGCCCGTTGAAAGTGAATGGGCTTTGTTGGCATTACGCACCGGGAATCCCTAGCGCAGTTTGGTAAAAGAGGCCCTAAGGTTATATATTTTCTAGCCCAAGTTCAATGAGATGCGATAATGAAATAAATCCTTACCTTTGGGCACTCATTAATATGTTCTTTAAACATCATATTTATTATTTATTTATAGCATTTATATCCCACATTTTCCCACCCACGGGCAGGCCCAATGTGGCTTACATCAGTCTGAAAAAGGCATACATTAATCTGGCATAAACAATCAAGTACATAGAAGTAGGAGAGATCAGTGAGTAATTACAGAGAAAGGAAAGGGGCAATAAAGTTAAGGGTGTCTTAAGATAGTTACAGTTCAGCAGTTATGGATGCAATGGCGGGACATTTGTGTAAGCTATTCTAAATAAGGTGGTCTTGAGGGTTTTCCTGAAGGTCAGATGATCGGGAGTATTTTTAACAGATTTAGGTAATCTATTCCACAAATGAGCACCAACATAGGGAAAGGTGGATGTGTTTATCATTATCATTATTGTTGTTACAGTGATTAACATAGTACATGCCAGATGTATGTAGTGCTTCACAAATACATTACAGAGCAATTCTGTATGTGGGTGCCTACTTTCAGGTATCTTGACATGACACAGAGAGAGCCTATTGTATGACATCTGGAAAATCAGGTACTCTTAGGGAATAACAGCGTACACCGGCATTAGCATTCCTAACTCATGCTACACTGACTTGGGGAAGGAAACATAGCTTTGCCTACTTTATTTCTTGTCTATTAGATTGTAAGCTCTTTGAGCAGGGACTGTCTTTCTTCTATGTTTATGCAGCGCTGCGTACGCCTTGTAGCGCTATAGACATGCTAAATAGTAGTAAGTGGCTTTATACTTGAGGCCAGAACATGTAGGGTAATGGAGAGTT